>NC_087476.1:93503737-93807070 GCF_036417665.1 Passer domesticus
TTTAGCAAGAATACAGAGACATTAAGCATGGGGACAGAAATTTCTAAAGCAGTATTCAATTACACTGCACCTCACAAGAAAAATGTTTTTTTCAAATGAATGTGTTTTATGTGTTAATGGATACTAAAGAGAAGAACAGTTTATTTGGTAGCAGTATTTGTTCATCTGTACTAATGAATTTTAAAATAAATGTTCATCAAGTTATTACAGACAAATCAGTATCAATTCAAACGGCAAAATTTGTGATGAGTCAAAGAAACCAATCAGATAATGAAACCTGTGATCAATCAGAAAGGATAGGAAATAGGGAGCTGAATTTCCTAAGAGTAACCAAGTCAAAATGCCTCAATCATTTACAAAGAGAAGTCACAGCTAAGCCAAGGGCTTGCATTAACTATTTCTCTGATAGTTCATAGTCATACCCAATGAACTTCCCAAACTCCTTCATCCATTAGTGAAACAAGCCTCCTTAGGTAGTGATGAACACTACTGGAGGCAACTTGGACCAGCTTCTAAGGATTGGGATTCCTGCTCCGTATCTAACACAAGCACCTGGTATACTACAGAACATCCATCTTCCACAAAATTACTCCCTCTAAACTCTAAGTTCATACCTGTAAATTCAATGCAACATCACGTAGTTTCATCAGAAGTCTAAATGCCAGAATTTTTACTTCCTCAAAAGTACTGGCAAAACACTGGATCAGAGTTTGGACACGAGCAGAATCAATCTCTTGATCCAACTGGAAAACTTGTGCCTGGCCTGTTCAAAGAAATTAATGCCTTAGATAGTTGTGCTGTAACTCTTTCCAGAATAAGCATTCTCTTCATATTCCCCTTTGATATACTAAAAGAAGCATTACATTTTATCCAAATTATTATTTTATTTCTCTTAATAGGTTTTAAAATAACATATTTAACATTGTTAGGAATAAAAAAGGCTTACCTTATTAAAAAAAATTACCCATAGTAATAAAGAAAATAACTTATTGTCAAAAACAGAATCCCATTTACTCCCTTTAAATTTAGCATTAAAAAAATCTATTTACTTTTGCTTAAAAACTCTTTTCCTGTAAGTATGTAATATTAGAAAATAATTCCTTTCAAAAAAGAGGTTGAATGCTTCAATGTGTTTTGGCACTTGCTGTTTTGAGTTATTTTGTCATAGGAATAATCCCTTAAAATGTAAGCCATTACAATTTATTTTGGTTTTAATTTAGATAAATGAGTTGTGAATTCTGGTGACTTCATGCTGTAAAGAAGGCAGATATCTTAGGATGTAAACAACAACACCATAACACTGCACAAAAGACAACAGCTGAATTGCCTTTGTAGAAGTAATACCCAATTTTTAAAATCCTCAGCTGCTATTATAAACTGAGGATAACTCTCTATTTTTAAGAAAAAAGCAGTAATAATATACTACATACTTAAACTAATAACATTAATGTGTTCATTTATCAAGGCGTTTTGAGAAATGATTTACCAAGATGGCAATTTTATTCCCTCTCAAAATCAATTTTAATATTAGACAACCAATTTCTTTAAAGAAAAGGTTAAAATTTAGGACTGAAACATATTTTTATGTTGACCATGGGATTCAGGGACAAGATATAGCAAGAATATCAATACTCCAAAGCTCTTAATACTTATTAAGATTGCCATAAAATCACAAAGAAAATTTTTAAATAACACCAGCACATCATCATTAACTGGACAATAAAACTGTTTATTTAGCATAGTATCATGAGGATGTAAAATATTTTTCAATCAAGAGTTTTTGTGAATTCAGCATTTCGAGCTATCAAGATATATGTGCAGGAAAAAGGAATGAAGTTACCAAATACATTGACACTTGTCCAGAAGTTTTCCTTATAATAAAAAAATAAACCTTCCTTAAAAACAGGCTATGCAAGAAAATCCAAATTTACAGAAAATATGCAATAGGAAATTATTAGCATTTACTTCAATATTCCTTTTTCCAAAAAAACTTACTATGCTTCCTTGAGGTAAAACAAAAGCAATCCAGGAAATGCCACAGAAATAAAGGACTAAGAATACCCTCTTATTTTGACAGAAACTGACTAGCCAGCATAAAAGACACTTCTTAAATACCTCCCATTCCTACAGTCTATTAAAGTCTATAAATTAGATTTCTCACCTTTTGGAACAGAAAATATTTCTGCTATTGATTCCAAAATACTTAGTGCACAAAACCTGGTTGGGTGTGATGAACCAGGAAACAATACCTCAAAAAGTCTGGCACATACAGATGACATGAAATCCTGGAAAAAAAAAAAAAACACAAGAAAAATTAAGACCATGTACTTGCTGCCCAACAAACAAAAGCCTAAGTAACTGAACCGAGGACATTCTGCTTTACCCCAAAAATTGTGACCTTACAGTTAATTTTGGAAAAACAGGAGGCCAACATTCACAGTACAGTTTCTTAGAGAACAGTGAAGGCTGGACAATCACTTGGATTTTTAAATACAACAGTTTCCTTTCCCCAGGCCCACAAAAAGACACCCATAGTATGTAATCCTGAAAATTAGCTGACTAAGAAAAGCAGAACTCAAGGAACAGATTGACACAAAGATACTGATGATGTGAGCCTTTACATAGGATAAAAAGGACAAATACAAAAGAAGTCTTCATGCTAAAGCTCTTGTCATTCATTCTCTCACTCTCTGATTATTCTGGAGACCTAGAAAAAGAATGAAGCTCAACTGATCTCTGTTTTAAGTCCAAGTAACACATATCACTTAAAATTCGCTACTAAATGGTCGGCAGATGACAGGACACTTGCCCAATTTCTTTTTCTTTTTTTTTTTTTGATTGAGGGTACATCTCCAGCCATTCCTCACTTACTGCTGTTTCAATGCATATCACAGAGCAATCCCTCATAAAATAACCTTTATTGGTTTCAAACAAAATTTACCTTAAAGACACCCTCCAAACACCAACAGGCATTCAGTTCATCAACAATTGCCTATTTAGTCAAAATAAACTTGCACAAGTGCATCAGAGTGGACAAGCCCCCCACCACTGTTTGGCTTTACAGGTTTTTTTTCTTCTGCACTGCACTACTGCTTAACACAGAGTGCCTAACTTACCCAGTGGTGTTCAGGAACAATGAACTCTCAGAAATGCTATCCCACCTCTATTACCTGCACCTCTAGCAGTCTACTTACTTTATATTGCTGCAAAATCCTCAAAGGAGGCATTTTAGTTGACTTCTCAACTAACTCTTGCTTGGTTTTATTTTGCTCCAATTTATAAAGCACCTGAGAACTTTCTTGTATTCTGCAAAATAACTTTTAAAACAAAAGAAAACATAGTGAGACAAGAATCACTGACAGTGAAATAAGGCAAAAGCAGATTTTCAGCTTATTTTCCAAATCACCCTGCTTGTAATTTTTAGGAAGTTGGAATACAGCATAACAGAACAGATCCTTCCCTCTCCATTCCAAACCCAAGGTTTTGCTTCCCACCTCTCTTTTGACCAACTTCTTCTCTCCTCCCTCTACACCTCCAAAATCTTCTTCCATCTCCATCCTTAAATTCATACCAAGCCTTCTCCTCCTGCCTCATTTTCTGTGGAACTATGTTCGTCTATAAAAAACTCAATGCAGATAATTTCTACAGTGTCAGTGTTTTTTAGAGTTCGACTCGCTTCAGAAGTGCTTCCTCCACCTCTTTTACTACCTATAAGTAATATTTCCTTTCTTATCAGATTCCTATCTAGCACAGCTTTTCCATCTCACGCTGCTCAGTCTGCACTAAGTAAGAACGGAAAGAGATAGGATTTCTCTTTTGGTTTTGCCAAAGTGACTCCCTCACTTTTCTCCCTTCTCAAATTAATTATTTTCTCCTTCCACACTGACTTTCTTTTGCCATAAAGATCTTCCAAGAAGTTATTTATATATATATATATATATATGGTTCTTCATTTTATCCCTATCCTTCTACCATGAGCAACTTCCACCAGATGGAGAGACTCATTCCCTGCAGACTGTAATGGCACAGCTGTATCATAGTGAATATTCTTCTACTTTGTTTTCCAGGTCAGGTTTCTGAGGGTGATGAAGTGACTGAATTTGCCTGAGCTGTGACAAGTCCATGTAAGCACAGCTTTAGGCCCCAGCAAAGGCAGCACAAGGCTCACTGCTGACTCCAGGACACATTGCTTTGCTATTGGCGAAGTGTGCAGATGCTGGCAGGTCAAGCAACATCCACCAGCAAGTTACCCTGCCTCTGCCACTTAATATTTTCTTTAAGCTATCCTTGCGTGTGATAACTTATCACCATTCAGTTGGGTAAGACATAAAGCATACTCCTTGTCTTAGAGCTTCTACCGTTTCCAATGAGCAACTTCGTAACATACTCATTACTTCTTTTAAAATGGTGTTACAACTAACATAAGAGGCATACTAGACATTGCTCATAGTTTGAAATTACCTTTCTCAGCAGAGAAACAATTTGTTGCCTTACTGAAGGAGATTGGTTGTTCAAGTTGTACATCATAAAAAATTGAATTAGTTGCATTTCTTCCAGAGATACAGTTTCTGTAGTACGATGGGTTTCACAGAGTAAACCTAAAGCATCAATGCACACCTGAAAGATATTTAAAAGTTCAGCACAAAAGAGTTACTGACACCTATGATGACACCTTTGTTTTAATACAACACTAACACAGTAATCAGGATGAAAGCAATTCTTCTAATTTAAAGGATACATAAATGACTGTCCCTTTACCTGGCTGTGCTGATGAACTAGACCCTGTTTTATACACTCAGTGGATACAAGACCACTGCTCATGATATTTGAAAGTTCCAGATGTCCGTGGGCCCTGGCTGTTCTCAAGCATGCCATTAATGCTCCAAGAGCTCCTCTAGTACTGCAAGAGCCTGAAGAAAATGAAAATCAGTAATAATTACTGTTTGATTAATACAAACAATGCACTATTTGCAGTGCTCATCAGAAACTCCCAATACTTTCAACACGACCCACCCCCTTTTATTTCTACTCCATAAATCCCAAAAGATATGTTGCTATAGATTAAACTAATTCTAAATCCCAAAAAGCTTCATCTCAAATATGTCATAGGACAAAAACACCTTGTGAGGTGTCACAAGCCATTATTTTAGAGTCACACTAAATTACTTCAAAACAAGAGAATCATAAATCTTGTATCCACATATTTACAAGAAAAATCAATCTGTTACTGAACAAATCTCTGTAAGAAATAAAAAAAAAAAGTAGTAGTAGAAAATACAAAAATCTAACAAACCCTGGTAAAGAGAACCATAAGGCACCCACAGGATTTTGCTTATGGCACAGAGACACACTTATAATTATTATGACTTTCACCTTGAAATATAAGAAGCGATAATAAGAAACTGGAATTTTTCTTCCAAATAAATTCTAACAATAATAATAAACCAGAAATCACATGGTTAAGATTTTAAAAATCGAATCACAATTACAAATACAAAGTTTATTTTCTTACCCAGATTAGCATCTGCAGAGGCCTCAAGAATTTTTATCATGTAGCTCAGACTGTCAGGGTTACATTTGAGCAATTTTGGTAAATAGTAATCTATTATATAAGTAGTTTGGTCATGGTTCCCTTCACACAGTATTACCAGAAGAGGAGAAACCCAGATGTTGTGCCACTGGTCAATCCAGGTGCCTTCCTGAAACCTCAAAGTAAAATGGGCCTTGTGATTTGTAAACATGGCTTCCATAAGATCACTAGCATAAGGTGCAAGAGACTGATCACTCATCACATCCAGGATCTGCACTGGAATTGTTCTGTCCAACTGCAGTATATTTTCAGTGCCCACACATTCCACCAGACAGCCAAGAGATGCATATTTCCCTTTCACATGCCAATCCAAGTTCAGTAAATGCTTTATCAATCTTGCAAAGAATGGGTCTGATTTCCCATTGGACCCAGCAATGGTGGTTTGGTGTATCTGAAGAAGATTCTTGAAAATCAATTTGGTTTGGTGTCTGATGGCATCCAGAGGGTGGTCCCAGTGTGTATAAATGTATTCCAGCAGCTTCCCAATTATATCAGAGTTCCCATTAAGTTTGATTTTTAGATTTGGAGAGCCTGAAACAAGGGCAGCCAATGCTGAATTAGTCCAAATAGCAAGGATTCTAGACAAAGATGTTGCCACACTGGTTTCTTTTAACCTTTTAAAAAGAACAAACAAAAAAATTACTGCCTTCATTCATTAGTATTTAAAAAAAAATAAATTTTGTATTTCAGAATAACCATTCATCACAGTAATTTACCTTACATGAAAACAGATTAGTAGACTCAACCCATTCATGGAGGAAAAGGAATGAACCCCGAAATGACCAACTGGATGTTGCCAAGTACATGCTTGGTTACCTGATGTGCTATTACCTGTGGCTGCAGCTAAACCCCCTAACAACGGGGAAAAGAAACCATACAAGACCCACAACAATTAAAAAAAAAATAAAAATTACTATGCACCTGCTAACATTTGAGCAGCATTATGTTGTTGCATGCTTCTTGAAAATCTAAGGAAAAATTTTCATTGCCATATAAAACCATCAGAACTGAGTATCCTATGTGCAAAAACAAGATCACAAAACTGAACTCCAAGGCACAATCAAAGGTTGAACTGAATACACATTTTAATCTCCAATCCAATAGTGCTGGTGGGCCCTTAGATGCAAGCAGCCAGAAAAAAAACCAAACAAACAAACAAAACAACTAAAACTCATATTACTTCAAGTATTGGCACACTACTTTCCTCTGAACTTTCAGAAGGAGAGGATGTGATATCCTGAAACTGAAGTTTGTCTCTCTACATAAGAACTGATACTGACACACCTTACCATAAGGGAATTGATAAATTTATCCCATTCATGTTAGAAAACAAAATTTTAGCATGCAAGAAAAAAACTGAAACTTAGAACTATACATTTTACTACTACTACTACATCATTATATTTTTCAAATTTACAGAGTTTTTATGAATATATTAAAAAGACTGGACGATTTGTGACAAAACCTAGTATCATTACACTGAAAACGTCAGAGATATTCCACCAGGACCACAGAAGTCATGCAAAATAGAATTAGAAGGATAAACCTCTTCTCTCAAACATAACACAGATTAGAACACAAACTTACTCTGAACTCAATGACAACAAGACTGATGCAATATCTAGCAATAGTTTCTCTCCATTTTCACCCATGCTGCCATTTTTCCAATCCAGCATAGCCAGTGCTCCATGGCAAAGGAAGAGCAGGACCGAGTCTGGGAGTTCTGCTGTGCAGAGAACCCCACAGTTCCTCACGAACCACGCTGGCACACCTAAATGTTCTGTTGTCCCAAGGAGCAAGTCACTGATCTGGAACACCAAAACACAACCATTACAGCACCTCAGTACAGCAGAAAACCTGCTTTGTGCGTAACTTAGAAGATCTGAAGAGATTTCTTGTAAATAGTGTTTGTCAAATTCCAAACCCAAGTCTTACTACTTCAAATAGCAAGGAGAGAAGAAAGGATTATACTCCAGCTAAGGACTGATAAAGAAGCTGGCAAGCCCTGGTATCTGCATCAGCAAAGCCTCCAGACAACACTGATAGTACAGGGTAACAATACCATGATATTGCAGTCTTCAGCCAGGAAATACACTCACCAAGGAAGGTAATTCCTCAACTGGTTCATACATAGCTCTGATGAAGAGAATAACAGCCAGTCCTGAGGTAGTCTGAACAGTCTGCAGGAGTGTTGCTACACAGAGATATTGTACATTAGAATGCAGCAAACACTGTGTAGAACATAGCTAGAACTGCGTGGCAAAATCATAAAACATGGCATTTAATTTTGCCAGACTACTTGTAGTTAGTTGTATCATCACAAATCTGTAGTGTCCACCTGGATAGCAAATATTAATAACTTTATCCTCCAATGTAATAAGAAACTGCTAATATCTTTAACAGAAGAAAACACAGGACTGCCCACTATGGTTGGGAGGGCTGTGGCACAGACTACTGATATGTGTTAAATTCTACTACATAAAAATGTCTTTATGAGAAGAAAACACTATCCGTTATGGTGTGCCCATAAATAGTTCTGGCAGCCTATTTCATAGAGGTGTAGTTATTTCTGGTAGGCACAGACACTTGGTGACTCTCAAAAGCATTTCTGTTTTGGAATTATTAATAACAGCATTAATCTTGGTATTTGTCATGAGATAAATTAAACTGTGCACTCTAAAACTCCAGTCTACAAATCATAGCTCACCAAAAAACCAACTACTGCTCCCACTCCCATTAATCTCAGTAGTTCAATTTCCATGCAAGCTAAACTAAGTTTTTATACATACAGGTTGTTTACCACAAAGACAACAAGTTAATAAAAATATTAGGGTTTGAATGTTACTAAACTTACCATCCATCAGGAAATTTGTGCAACTTTTCAGTAAACTACACATACTTTGCCAAACAAAAGATTCACTGTGTTTCCAAAGACTTCCCTGGATATTTTCTTGCAATTTCTG
Source organism: Passer domesticus (assembly GCF_036417665.1). Lineage (NCBI taxonomy): Eukaryota > Metazoa > Chordata > Aves > Passeriformes > Passeridae > Passer > Passer domesticus. Next base: position 93,512,291 of record NC_087476.1, read on the forward strand.
TATAAGCATCATTGAAACTTTAATGGCTATCAGTAAATCATGCATCAGCTGAGTCTGAACAATACGATTTCCATGATTCTTTCTGTGGAAAAAAAAGAGACAAGCAAGCACACAAAAAGCAAATTAAAGCCATTCTCCACCATTCCCAGAAAACCACACTCTGTCAACTTTAAATAGAATTAATGCTAAAAACTAATGTATTGCTTGAGTTGATCAAATATGTAACTATGGGAAAACAAGGAGCAGACTCAAGGGTAGTTTGTTAAAATGAAGCTAACAAACAAAAATTACAAATCCTGCTACGTTTTCTGCTGGTTCCTGTGACAAACTTTCATTCATGTGATTCTGCCTGAGCAGAGTTGAACTTCTCCAGAAACTTTCCAAAAGGCCAACAGAATGCAGTGCTACTCTTTTCTAATTTTTCAAGTAGTTCCTCCATGTATGAAGGACATTTCTATGATTTTACTTTTTTCTAACACGAAGGCAGAAAATATCTAAACTTTCAGTGCACAAACCACTTCATAAGTGCCCTTCTCAGTTCAGAATGAGAGACCACAATGAAGCCACCTCACCTAATGAGATGCTGGAAAATGTCAAGTATATCAATACAGACTTAAACACTCATGGAACACAAAGGAGTTCTACTCCACCTGAATTTTACATCAATTAATCACACTCTAGCTACAATTCAGAGAGCAAAACCTTAACTCAAAGGCCTCCCTTAGTATTAGCTGTAACAGTATCAGTGCCTTACCTCTCTTATATTATCATATTGCCACAAAAGAAAAGAATCAGCTTTTATTTAAAATCTGCATCAATGTAAAATATTTCCATCTTTCATCAACGTATGGCTACCAAAGTGATATTTTAAACCAAACCAAATTATCTTGCAAGAGAGAAATAAAACCAGATAAAATAGAGCTTCTATTGAATTCACTTGCCTGTTTTCTTCCTGTATGTCAAGCAGCAACTTCTGCAGAAACTGAAGAACTAGTGAAAATAATTATGGTATAAATTTACTTACAAAAGAAATAAAACAAAATTTCCAGCAAAGCAATCACACATACATCTCAATACATCACACGTACCCAGCTACAATGAATAGTTACCCATGCAGTGGTCATTCTTCCATTCCACCAAAAAATTAAACTGGTATTTCAGCATAGACAAACACAAGCAACATGCTAAAATACATGCTAAAACAAAATTTTAAACTGTTTTGCAACAACCTGCTACAAAACAAGTTTCCAACCCATTTGGCCTAATCCTGTGAGATACTGACTCTCCCTGCCACAATTGCTCACTGGTACTCAGATTTGTATCAGGGCTGCCCGGTAAAGAAAAACTGACCCCTGGAAATTAAAGGTATAATTCAGTCTTGTCTTTCACAAAAAAATACCACATAAGAATACTAGTTTATTGAAAATTAACAAGGAGGAAATCAGATCTAATAGATCTTCATGCCTGCTTCATGTCACTTCTCCATGCACACCCCTCCCCCAGTAATCTGCAGTGAAGCATATTTTACTATAAATGTGACTTTACCTTCTTCAAACAGGTTCTTAATACAGGCTCTACCTAGAGGAAAGAAAATACATTTTAAGTACTGAGTACTAGCCAGCACTATCTATTTTACATAACTGCAAACATCACTCTCAGGTGTGGCACCAGTGCTGAGCAAGTTTAACCAGAAAAACATTTGAGGTCACTGTACCTAAGCTGAAGTCCTCCATACAGGAAGCAAGGTTGTCCAGCACTTTTCTGTACAAATACACATCTCTGGTTTTCAGCTCTTCCCGAAGGCAGCACACAAAGCTCTGCACAGCTGGCACCATCAAATGTCCAGGAAGACCATTCAGGGAGCTGCAACATGAAGAAACAGCACATTTAGTTTGGTTTTCCTTAGGTGTTGGTAACATCCACTGCACCAAAATCCATGTCAGCTAGAATTCCAATACACAGCTGTTTCTTCCTGCATGAAAACATCATCTGTTATAAACTTAACATGTACATTCTCAGTTTGCAGCCAGAAAACCTGTCACAGGGGTGCACAGCTTTGGGTTGCCTGCAACCAAAACCAGGAGGGAAGCCTTGCATCTCAGCAGGACAGTGCATGTTTTCAGACAAAGAAAGGAAGGCAGCTCAGCACCAGATCTTAAAAAATGCTGAGGGTATTAAAAAAATTCACTAAATAAATACAGCAGTAATTGTGAAAAAAAAAGTTTGCAATAAAAATAGGCAGAAGAAACCACAGTTTAGTTTGGATTCCTCTGAACTATCTTCTCTTGACAAAGAGGAGGTTTCATGTTTTAAATTTCTATTCTAACATTGGATTTTGAAGTTCAAACTGCTAATTACACACTATGTTGTATTTCCAATAATGAAATAGGCCAAAACAATGCTTCACTTTGAAATTATTTATAATTAAAGATTTTTAACTTAGAAAGAAAAACAGTACATATGCACACACTAAGTACTGCAAATTTTCAGTAATTAAATTACAGCAATTTACAGAGAATGACAAATTACTGACTTAGAGATAAGGAAAACAAAAAAAATAAAGGTTAACTACTGCATCTTTTACCTTGCTAATACTTTCTTCAAAGGATTCTTCGCACCCAAGGAAAAATACATCTCTCCCAAAACATCCAAACAAGCTTTAACCATGGGATCACCTGCAGAGTTCTGATCCATCTGCTTCACCAATGGCATAATCTGTAATCAAAAGAACACACGATGAACAAAAAACTCTGGATACATCATTTTAAACAGTGGCGGACTTCCCTCTCATCCAAGCATATGGCACAAAACTGTCTCCTCTTCACCATTTCCCCTTGAATTTCAAGCTCAAATAATGTTCCAAAACCAAAAAAATCACCACAAAATAGTAAACTGGGTGTCATTTGCCTTCCACCATTTTCAATAACTGTGGCCCTTGCTAATCAAGTACTAGAACTACAGTTCTACCTGATGCAAGTGCAGCTGTTTTTTCTGTGTTTACAAGAATGTACAAAAGATTAGAAGCTTATTTTAGAGCTGTATTTGCCATTAACAGTGCACAGGACACACTCTCAGTTACTAAAAGCCACACTAAACAACAGTGAAACTGTACCTGTTTAATACACTGGATCTGCTGGATGCCATTTCTCAGCTCTGCACAGTGCAGAAGCAGAGATGCCAGATTTTGCTCTTCAGCCTTTGAAAACCCTACAATTGGAAGAAGAAGATCTTTTTATAAAGTAATTACAATAAGCAGTATAACTAACACTTAATTTATAAGAAGAAGAAATGCCTGCTTGATTCGTAGGGCTTTTTCCAGTTCCAGTAAACCCCTTTGTGCCAAACCCTTAAGTCACTTAACAGCACCTTAACACTTTTTTTTTTCTCCTAACAATTTCAAAAAAATCAGTTTCACTGGAACACAATAGTAAGGGACCTCTGGGGGTCATCTGGTCCAAGCCCACTGCTCAAATATGGTCACCTGGAGCTGGCTGCCCAGGACCATGGCCAGGAGGCTTAGGAATGCCTCCAAGGCTGGAGGTATCCAAGAGAGACTCCCTGACTTCCCTATTGACGCTGCACCCATCCTCAGTCACCCTCACATTAAAACAGTGTTTCCTCTCCATTCAAAAAGATGTTTGGAGGGAATCCTTGGTCTTTCAGTTTGTGCCCATGCCTTCCTGTCCTATCACTACTGAGCACAGAAAAAATACTGTCTCTGCCTCCCTTATGTCCTTCTTTCAGGTATTTTTACACATTGCTGAGATCCCCCTGAGCCTGCTCTTCACCAGCACAAAGAGTCCCAGCTCTCTCAGCCTTTGCTCATAGGAGGGATGCTCCAGGCCCTTCATCATCTTAGCCCTTAGCTGGAGTCTCTCCAATATGTCCATATTACTACTGTACTGGGGAGCAAAGAACTGGATGCAGCAATCCAGGTAGGACCTCACCAGTGTTCCTTCATAGCAACTTTAGTATACAACTCTTGTAATTACTTCATTTGGGGTCTTTTACAGTAAATATCACTGGAAGTCTGTCTCATCAAACAAACAAAACAAATCCCCACAATAAAAAACACCATTTGAACAGTAGCTTTAAAACAAATTACCTTCACAAAACACTAAGACTGGGAAACAGACCTCCAGAGAACCCTTCCAACCTCAATCATTCTGTGACTCTTGGAAATTCAGTGTTATCCCACATATTAAGGCTAACACATCAGATATCACTGAATTACAGGCCTGCAAGTAGGAGTACAAATAGGACCTTCTTCTACCTTCACACCATAGACAAAGCGTTTTCAAATCAAAGCCACAATGCTTTAAAGGGTTTTTTTGACTCTGCCAAGGTAAGAAGTCACTGTCATTACACAATAAAAACAAACCACAGCAGAGCAAACACACCTAAAACTCACAAAACAAAACCACTAGAAATAAAACATAACAAGCAAAAAAACAGATCAATTCAGTAACTACTTGAAGGCAAGAGAAATCACATTAGTTCAGAAAATTACACCCTTCTTACTCTGAAGTTTTTCAAGCTGATGATGATCAAGAAAGAATGCATCCACCTGAATTTCCTTCTTCTTCTTTAAAACCATTTTAGCTGATTTAGAAATGCCTGCTTAAAAAACAAATAACAAACAAAAAGAAATCAAAACAACAGGTCACATGGTTTTAAAAACATAATTACAAACATTTCCTATAATAATTCCTTTTCACTGCCCTACTGTCTTGAAATGTTTGCTGCATTAACTGTGCAACTTTTTCTCAAGGCAATAGCTGTCTTTGATTTTAACAACTTCAGCTACTTCCAGCGTTTCATCCAAAATTCACCCAAACTTCACAATACAAAATGGAAGCAATAGAAAAGGGAATTGCTGTAGGCATGTCATACTGTCTCACTGCAGTTTTCCCTGCACTTCTTACCTAGTCTGTGGCATGACCCTGGATCACCGTTTGGAAACATCATACAGAAGCAAGGAATTAATGCCACAAAATTTCCCTTGCTCAGTTTTGTTGTTCAAAACTCATTCAACTTGTAACTTGTAATAATGTCAAGTAAGAACTGTGCAGCAAACCGAACAGCTCTGCTATTACGGATGTTACAAACAGCAGGCTCTTTTTGAACGGCAATGGGGATTTAGTATGTGCTACAGTGTCACTGACTCAAAAGCCTATTATCATGGAACAGCTCAGGTCAGAAGGGGCCTTTGGAGCTCCTCTGGACCAACCTCCCGCTAAACCTGGGCCACCTGGAGCGAGCTACCCAGGCCCACGTCCAGGTATCTTTCTAATGTTTCCAAGGATGGAGACTCCACAGCCTCTGTGGCCGCCCACTGTGCCAGTGCTCGGCCACGGTCACTCCACACGTCCCAGAGACTCGCCGTGTTTCAGTCCGTACCCATGGCCCCCAGTCCTGCTACCGGGCACCACGGAACGGAGCCTGGCCACCCCGTGTCCGCGCCCGCCCTCCACACACTCACGCACTCCGGGAAGCTCTCCAGACCCCCATTATCCGCCCCACCTGTGGGGCCCAACGCGGCGCCCCCGAGCACACCAGGGCCGGCCCGCCGGGCCCCGCTGCCCGCGACTGCTCCGTGCGCTCCCCGCCCCAACAACCCCGCGCCTCGGCGGTACCGAGCGCTCGGATGGACCCCGAGCCGGGCCGGGCCGGGCCGGGCCGAGCCGCCTCCGGCACCCGCCCGGGGCCTCCCCCGCCCCGGCGGCAGCGCGGGCCCGGAGCACGGCGGCGCCCGCCTGGGAAAGCGGCTGCAAGCAGAGCGCCACAGCAGCAGGCAAGGGAAGCACCGGGGGAACACCGCCCGCCCCTTACCCCAGCAGAGCCTCAGCCGCGGCGCCGCGTCCTTCCCGGTGCCCGCACGCCGCCCCACCACGTGCCGGCCGCCGCCAACCGCGGCGCGCCCCGCCCCGCCCCGCCCCGCCCCGGCCCGGCCCGGCCCGGCCCGGCCCGGCCCGCCCGGCCCCGGCGCCGCCTCACGCCGGGAGCGCTCGGGCACCCGGAGCGGCCCGGGGCCGCTGCCCGCAGTGCTGGTGCGCGGCGGGGCCGCAGCCACTGCCGCCTTTCCTCGGCAAGTACATGTCCTAACTAAAAGATGAACCTACGCGAGTCAGCGAGTCACAGAAGGCAGCGGGTTGGAAAATCCTTCTGAGGCCATCGCGCACCGTGACCGAACGCCGCCATGTAAATAGAGCCACGGCATGGAGTGCCACGTCCAGTCTTTCCTTAAACACCTCCAGGAATGGCGACTCCACCACCTCCCTGACCAGCCCACCACAATATCTAATCTCCCTTTCTCTGAAGAAATGTTTCCTAATGTCCAACCTAAACCTCCCGGTACTGCTGAAGGCTGTGTCCTCCTGTCCTATCTTTAGTTGCCTGAGAGAAGGGGCCGACACCCACCTGGCTACAGCCTCCTTTCAGGCAGTTGTAGAGGCTGCAAATGTCATCCCCGAGTCTCCCTTTCCTCCTGGGTAAACAACGTTGTCCCCTCAGCGGCTCCTCATAGGATGTGTGCTCCAGACCCTTCACCAGTTCCACTGCCCTTCTCTGGGCTCCAGAGTCACTGGACTCTGTAAGACACAACTATCTTTCCTTATTTTAAATGTATTCTAAGCTTTGGAAAAAATTAGTGATGACTTTGATGTATCCCGTGATGACCTTAGGCTGCGTTTCTTGCCGTGTAGTTACTCTCCCTCCTCGGTTCCTGAATGTCGTCAGCAGATTTACATGGATGCTGTGCTTTCAGAGCCTAATCTGCCAGGTGCCCTTGCTGCACACAGTGGCTGCTCAGCCTCCCTCCAGAGCCAACTACACTTCAGAGCCAGAGGAAGAAAATGCTGTTTTGCATCCAACACAAATCAAGCTGCTCTAGTCACAAACCCTTTATCCAAGGAGCAGAAAGAGGTTTGACTTCACACCACGAAAATCCAATAAGCTTAATTTGAAAAGTGTGCTCCGTTTGTTTCCTTATAACCATATCTCTTGATCCATTCCAACAGTCCCTAATTTGCCACCACTTCCACATATTCTAAAATTGTAAAATTATGAACCAAACCCAGCTATTTCTTTTATATAAGTATTTATACATTAGTAAATTTTCAAATATCTGAAGGGAGCCCAGCAGAAAGATGGAGGTAGACTATAAGAGCATGTAGTGACAGAACAAGGGGACATGGATTCCAACTAGAAGTGAATAGGTTTAGATTCAATGTTAGGAAGAAATTTTTTGCTGTGAGGCTGGAAAAGCACTGTAACAGGTTGCTCAGAGATGCCTCATCCCTGGAAGTGTTCAAGGACAGGTTGAATGGAGCTCTGAGGAACCTGGCCTAGTGGAAGATGTCCCTGACTATGGTAGGGGGGTGGAACAAGATGATCTTTAATGCCCCTTCCTACCCAAACCATTCTATAATTTTATTACTTTTTGCCAGAAAAGATTTTTTTTAAGTTTTCAAGATCTATGTTCTGTGCCTTTCACAGTCCTCCCAGGTCCCATGTGAATATAATGTATGTAATAAGCATATCATTTGCAAGAGATAGATCATCAAATGGGGACATCCTTTCCCAAGTCTGTGAGTTGTATCTAGCAAAGACACAACTTTTGCACTTGGTGTGAAAATGGTTATTGCAAAAGTGACTACTGTAAAAGGGCAGCTCAACATAGCAGTCATGCTTCCATAAAGATTTAAGAGCAGCAATGTTTAGGTAAGGAAAAAGTGGAAAATATAACAAAACTCATTCCTTGCCAATTGATTTTCACCCATCAGTGATTTTCTTAACAATCTAAAGAAGCCAGAGTCCATTAGGGTCTGCTCTGGACTTTCAACAAACTTCTGGATCCCTCCGTAGCACCAAAGGTTCACAGTGCCTTCTGACTTCTGACATGGTAATGGCCAAAGGAATTGAGAAAAAGTTTAACCACATACAAACACATAAAGAAAGTAATCTGAATTTTTCACTTTGGTTCATTGAATTTTCCCTGTTTTGCATTCAGCCATTTCAAGGAAACTGACACAGTTATTTGGCACTACCTGACCCAGTGATCTACTCTAAATGCTGGATTATCTTCAGCTCAAAAACAGACTGGATGCTCTTAAGTGACTTAACCTTCCAAACAAATCAGACAATTATCCTCATCCTCACTTAGTGCAAGCAAAGTCTCCAGCTCCTTCAGCCCAGTTCAATACCTACACATTTTTACATTCACTGTGATCCTCTTTCTACAGACTGGCCAGTTTCAGGAAACCTTTCCAAAGTTCCATTTCTGTGTATTCCAGCTCATATTCTGTGACACTATTTCCAGTAACTTTCTCCTTTCCAAAAAAGCTTTTCTCTCCCCAAGTTTTTCCAGTTAGGAGAAGCAGTGCCAGGGAGCTGTCTGGTAACACCCAAGAATCCACATTTGCAATGAAAGCAAAGAGGCATCTACAGAAATGAAATGATAGCATGCGACACCCTCACAAGTCCATTGCTCTGTTCTCTAAGAGCAACAAGTTTCCAGTACTCAAAATACCTTACTCAGAACTAGCTCACACACCACTGCTCACCAGGCAGGGGTTATGAGGCTTAGCTACCTTAAAAAGGTAAGTCACACTGTTTTCATGATATCTGACCTGCTGGTAAAGAGCAACAGACCTCTGAATTACTGATGCTGTGGCTGTGCTGGGCTCTACTGTGTGCCACAAATCTTGCCAGAGACCAAAAAAGCCTCATAGCATTAGAAATTGCTAGGGAGAGAATAAAAATCAAGCAAGAAAGCATCACTATGTCACTACATAAATACACCTGCACCTCAAACACTGCATGCAGAATGTGGTAGGACTGCCACAGGTGTGAGGTAGGATATGAAGGATGGCCAAAGGTAGTGAGGGGCATATCATTGTGAAATCCTTAAAGTAAATTTGTAACTTTACTCTGAAAGAGAAAATGGAATATGACAGAAATTTCTAACATTTTTCATTGTCTCTGCAAAAATTTAGGGGCATCAAGTGAAAGAAGGAGGTGATGTCTAAAACCAAATGAATTATTTAAACCATGGAGATCATCATCTTAGGACATTTTGGATCTTGAAAATTATGTTTGTTCAAAAGCAGCTGGACTGAATCACAAGAGAAAAAAAACCAAAACAAAAAAAAAAAAAAGTTTCAAAGGACAAAACTTCTGGCTTACAAAGTCCCTGAACCTCTAGTGGCTGGGACAGTATTCTGGAGTAATGACACTTCCCTGGGCACTGTCTGAGGACAACAATCAAAGTGAGTGGGTACTGAACTGGCTGACCAGGTACAGTCATTTTCACTAGGATGTCTCAACATATTTCTGCAATTCAGCAGAAGGCTTTTTTCCTAAGCACTGGGTTTATGCTCACAAACTTTACAGTTTTGCCAAATCAACATCCACTAGTCAAAATTCTCCTCAAAAAAATAACCTAACCCACAGTCAGAAACTTCAATATTTAAGCTGCACATTCTAGCCCTCTTGAGCTATGCCTGTGCCAGTAAGTAGAATAGTTTATATGTTTATATTTTGTGTTTCTTTCAGATGTAGATAGTTATATCATCATTTGAAAACTCTCAGAAATTATTTAGAGCAATATAGAATTTTACCACTCTGTGGCGCCAGATAATTAAAAAGAGGTTGAGGTTTTAAAGGGAAGCCATGTACTCTCATAAACTGTAGTTTTCCTGAGTAAAAAAAGCCTTTATTAGTAACTGAAGTAACTCCAGATTCTTCCATCCAAAGGTACCAAAGCACAAATACTAGAGGTTATTTAGACAAAATGCCACTTTTCTGTTACTGAAAAATAAGTCACAGCCTTGAAAAAGCAACACTTTAAGTCATCTCATAATAATAATAATTGACCAAAAATGATCTTTCTCCCTTTCTCTTCTCCACTTAAACAATACCTTAAAAGTTTTCTGTCAAGAAATATACTTTTTAATTAATTTGACCATCACCGAAAATAATCAATTTATTTATATCACAGTTTTTTAATTGCAACTAGTGTAAAAAAATGGGAACCTTTTTCTCTATTTCAAGTCTCAAATATGTATGTCACCCTTTAAAGAATCCACAGAACAACAACTTACAGAAGACATTGTATGGTCTAAGATTTTAGAATCACAAGATATTTCCTGGCATATATGTCCTACTGTAGACACACATGCCAATCTGAAATACCTAAACTTAAATGGTTTCAATATTTATCTATGTGAGAAAAGACCAGAAAAATCTCCTTTTGTCATGAAGGGGTAAGGTCCTGGTCCAGCATGTCAGAATGACGTTCTACATACGCAGAAAAGTCTCATAAACCCAAAATTTTATGTTCTAGTTGCAGATTTGATGACAACTGTCTCTGGAATGAAGCTGGTGGCATTTTTTGGATTAGCTTTCACACACCAGAGTAGATGTTTTGCAATACCAGGTTCATAATACTTTTTAACAAATGAGGTTATTGTTTAACAAGACAACCAGGAACTTAGTACTTACTTTCTTGCATTAAGTCAATTACAGACAGTAAAAAATTTACAACATCTTCAGCCCATGGGGAGGCTAATATTTAAAATTCACATTACAGAGAGAAATATTTCTTACTGTTCTGTCTTTGTTTCACTTCTGCAGCTAACAAATGATCACTCCAAAGTGCAGATACCTTGCAGTTTGTTTCTACAATGTACTGTGTATGAGGGTTTTTTTGCATTTCTCCACATATATTCAGGAATGTCTGCAGATTTATTACTGCTTGCATGTACCTTCCATCAGCAACAACAGTAAGGAGGAAGAACTCTCTTCCTGAATCTGTACTTTCATGTGCAATAGTTTTCTGTGTCTTTGCCTGGAAGATTTATGGCTTCCCCCCTTTCTTTCTATTTACAAAATAAAATCATAGTTAGTATTTTTGTGTTTTGTTCTATGCATCCCACTTGTTCTACTTGTAATTCTATTTCTTCAGTAAGGGAACACAGATTCTAGCTAGCTCTACATACTTCACAGCTAGGGCAGTTGAGAGAAAATCCTGACTATCCCTATTCTTTCTTCCAGAATATTTTTTCAAGCCTCTTTCTGTATCAGTATCGGGAGCTCCATGACTGCAGATCATTTTTATTACTCTGAGGGCAGTGAAAATGCCAATCCACCAAACAAACTGAAAGAAACTTTCGTTGAGCGAGCAGGCTTTGCTCTCCCTCTTGCGGTCCGAGCCCGTCATTCCCGCAGCCTGCCCCAGCTCGGTGGCTCTGGATTCAAAGGCTTCGTGCACGCTTGGGAGTATGCAGAGAGCGAGAGTGTCGCTGTTCGAGGAAACGATATGGACAAAGGTTTCATTGAACGCCAATGCTAAATCATTTTGTATAGCTCTCGTTAGGAACCAGATGATTTTGATTCTTTTGGCTAAATCTTATAATCCAAAGAAAGGGTTTTTTAACTTTATGTGTTTTTAACGTAGCGAACACTCTAGACAGGAGGTATTGGGTGGAACACAATGCACTCCTTGCTAAAAACCAAGCGTGTTTTTAACACTCTTTTCAGCAACCAGTATTTAAAAAATACGTGAAGCACTTCGGAAAGTACCAGCAAATGAAACTGTTTCAGTGAAGTTGTTTGGATACTCTAAGGTCACTGCAAGTGGGTGGAAAATTGGAGCCTGTACTGAACTAAATAGGAAAAAATGAAATTGTGTGTATAACCAGATGGGGAGTATTCGAGCTTCGAAGACCTGGGTTGTTTTTTTTTTTCCTTTTTCCAGAAGAAAAAGCTGTACTTTAAATGACTCACAGATGTGAACAAACAGTTTACTCTACACACCTACATTATAAATAACCCCAGAGGAATGGTGCAGTGTGGTTTGTTTATGCACCAGGAGAGTCTGTGAGATATTTTGCCTCCTATAAATCATAACCCAAACAAAACAGAATCCTTAAATCTGAGTCCAAATGGACATCTATGAGGAAGATTCCTCTACGTGCCAGGCAACACACCAATTACTTCTTCCAGATACTTTGTAATACTTCAGTCAGTCTTATAGAAGGGACACAGACGGCTGGCTGCCCGAGATGTACTCTCAGCTTTTTTCAGCCGGAGGGGACCAAGACCCTGCTGCCAGCAGGACTCGGCAGCACATGCACCTGCTGCTTTATCCCGGCTGGAACTCAAACACAAAGTGGGTTGTTACCTATGGGATAGGGCAGCCCAACGAGACCCATGTACACCGTAATATCCCCAGCACTGCCCCGGGGACCGCACGGTTCCAACCCTCCGGTATGTACTTGACAAATGACCTTTACAAGACGTGTAATTTAAATTACAGTGAGCTCCAATGGTGGAGCCGAAGAACTGCAGAACAAGCGGGTGCTTCTTCCTGGCATCGTCTTCCAAATTAAGAGGGAAACTTCCTAATTCACAAAGGACCTTTAAAAACGGCGATGGGAAAGGGGTATGGGCAGGCCGTCTCTTGCTGGGACCCCTCCGCCAGCCTTGCCCTCGAAAGCCCTCCAGCCGGGTTCCATCGCCCTCGGTCCGGGCGCCCGCTCCCCGGGACGCCGTCGGGGCCGGAGCACGCAGGCAGGCGGCGGCCCCGGGAGCGCATCCCGCCGGCAGGGCCGGGCCGGCCCGGGCCGCTGCTCCCGCCGGCTGCCGGGGCCGCGCAAGCCCCGCCCGGGCGCCCCGCCGGGGGCGGCCCCGCTGCTCAGTGGCCGCCCGGGCCGTCGCTCAGGCGGCCGCGCCGCTCGCCGCGGGGATGGTGGGGCGGGCGCCGAGGGGCGCGGGCAGCGCCCACAGCCCGGACGGCGCCCGGCGCGGCGAGCCACGGCCGGCCAGGTCTGACCTCCCTTTCCTTGCCCCCTTCCCTCCCTTCGCGAGCGGGGCCGCGCCCGGGCCGGCCCCGGCCCTTCCCGGCGGGGTGTCGGTGCCGGCGGCGGGGGCGCGGCGGGACGGGCGGCGCGGTGCCCCCGGGTGACAGCGGCGGGCGGCGGAGGGTGATGCTGGGTCGGGTCACCGCGGGGTGTCGGTCACGGCAGGACTCCGGGCTGTCCCCAGGCGGTGTCCCCGCGGCTGGGACCGGCGTGCCTGCCGTCCCCTAAGGTCCCGTAAGGTCCAGGCTCCTCTCGTCCCGTTGGCGGTGCCGCTGCCGCATCCCTACCGTCCTCCCGAATATAGAGAGCGAGAAGAACACAGTTCCCAAACAAACGTGCACAACTACGATAGTTTTGAGATACCTACACGGCTAGCTTTCAGAATTTCAAGAAATGAAATTGGGACGTAGTGTGGCGTCACACTGCGACTTAAAAATTGCTGTCATCAGGAAAAGGACATTAAATGATCTTGTGTGCCTTAATCTTGTTTGCTGCACACATTTGGCACTGGGAAGCTGAGCAGGCAGCAATGAGCTGGGAGGGGGCCCCTGAAATCGGGGTTTGTGGGGGTCTGTGCCTGGGGCTGGAATGGGCAAGCACTGACTGACTGCGTCACTTCATGGGAACAACCTCATCAATACCTAGGAAGCAGCAGAAAAAGCATTCCTACATCAGATTTTGAAGGAAGTTTTAAATAGCGCAGGCAACAGTTTGTTTGAGCATAGAATTATGCAAAATGAGTCAAATGGAAAATAAAGTTACCAGTGTTTGGAGGTGAGTAAGGGCCTTGGCCAGCAACAAACCTGAGAATGACTTCCTTGATTCCTACACAGGTCCACTTTGTGTCTCATCATTTCCCTTCTCCAGTCCAATCTTTATGGCACCAAAAATATTTATAAGTGCTGAGTTTGGGTGAAAAGATGGAAGACATGGCCTTGAAATTCAAGAGGTATGGTCCAAATGCATTTAGGCCAGTAAATATTTCAGGATGGTGAAGGGAGAATCCACTATGTACTGCTCAAACCCACGCCTGTTGAAACAGAAGAACTTTCCAAACTTTCTCCAGCAGACAAAAAACATCCAGAACATAGGGACAGAAAATGAAGCGTTTAGTTAAACACTGCATTTTGTTAAAAACAGAGGAAAACACTGACAATGTGATAAGGAATATGTAAATTTTTTTTAACACACTTCAAAAAGGTAGAACATTGTTCCCTCCCCCCTGAAATGTATTTTGATAATTTCCAAGCAGACAGCAAAGAAAAGGAAATTATATCAATCCCTTTGGGGAGAATGTGACATTCTGACTTCTTGAAGCCTAGAAAGAGGTTTATAAACTTACAAAATGAAAAAGACAAATTTAATCTTTCCAGACTTGTCAAACTTGTCTCAATTAATTTTTGATGACATAATTAGAACTTAAGGCTTTAATGTGTGCTTTTTTAGTTTACTTTTCAAAAGATTTAACTTTTTAAGACTCAGGGGAAACGGAGGGCTTTGCAGTGGGAACTGGAGCAGGAAGAAGGGGCGGACTCTGTGTAGGTTTGAGTGCTGATTCAGAATACTCTATTAAGCCAAGAGAAGATGAACTCATTTTTATCCTCCCTTGGGGAATCAGACAAGAAACAGGAAGTCATTGATTCTAAGTAAGATCATTCACTCTGCAAGTGTAAACAGTGTGTTATGTGCCTGTAAATATTTCCAGAACCCATTGGCTTGTTGGAAAATACAAAGTAAATTATTACAATCTCTAGCAAAGAACCCACAATAAAAAGAGTCATTTTCCATCTTTTTATCCATAATGTTTATGCAGTGGAATATTAATGAGTTTGGACATTGGGAAACTACTTGGCTGGACACACTGTTCACTGCCAGAAATCCATCGACTCAAATGTTTTGTCTGTTGAAAGACAAACATTTTTAACTCCACCCTGTAATATTGCACCCTACCAAAAAGCAAAAATTCTTTCATTACTTGACCCTTTTGTGTTTTCACTGCCACAAACACTGAAATATCCCACTGTTAACCAGATGTTGGCCTCGTCCATTTCTGTTTTATGTAGTAGCAATTAGTTAAAAAGGAAAAACCTAAAATATCCTAAATAGTCTAATAACATGTTGCCAGTCCTCATTACTTAGGAGAGCAGAATCCAGATAAATCTGCAGCTGAAACTACTTCTCCCCTCCAAAATAGGAGAAGCTGCTGCTTGGCAGTGCCACCTTCTCCCCTTGAACAGGGGGATTCTGGACAAGCAGAGACGATCATGGATTAGGGACAGGACAACAGCGAGCAGCTTGCTTCCCTGACAGTCCAGGGAATTTTCTGCTAAGCTTAAAAGGAAAATGGCAAAAAAACATCAGAGGTGTCTTGGTCACCAAGGAGGACTGCAGTTGAAATGCTTATGTTTAGAATGTGGGTGTTGTAGGATCGGCTTAGGAAACTATTTTAATAATGTACTTAAATACTAGTGATTCCTTGGGGATTCCTGAATAGGAGATTCCTGAAAAAGGATAGTTGTAACCTCTGGTTTAGCAGCTTGAATCCCAGCCTGCAGGACCAAAGGAAGAAAGCAAAAAATGGAGCAGTTATCTTCAGAAAAGCGATTGTGGCAAAAAGTTACAAACCTCACTTTTTCTTTCCTAGTTTTCCTTCTAAATTAAGGTATGGAATGAAAGAAACAAGGAATTTAGTGTATGAGAAAGGAAAGAAGGTTTTGAGCCAGAATTTTTCACCTGTTTAGTTAAAATTAATTTTAGAGTCACGTGAAACATCAGAATTTAGAAGAGAAATAGAAAATATTACTGTAGCAAAGAAAAGTGAAGGACTTTTTTGGAATCTGGCTTATGACTTTGGTCTGTCTTGTGATGCTTTTCCTTTTTTCTTCCAGTTGTCAAAAACAGCAGAGAAGACAAATTCCTAGGTGTTTGGTCTCCAGCTGAGGGGTTTCAGGTGGGGCTGCATCTTGTAGTGCAGGGAGGAAGGGAAGTGCTTGAAGCTGGGCTTCTGGAGGCCTGGGATAGTGCTGGGAGGGGGGCTCTCAGTGCTGTCACTCACTCATCTGTGCTCACTGTGTCAGGACTTGCAGTGTGGAGATCTGTGTTAGCCTTAATCTTCCTGTGTCAGCCTCCTTCATCACACTGAAAACAGTGGCTACTTGCCTTTCCTCATCAGTGTCCCACTGGTGAGGTGACAAACATGCAATATAACATTATGACTTGTAGTTTTTTCTTTGTTGTGATCTTCCAGTGGCCTTCCACTGAATGGTTTTTTTACATGTTTATTATTTTTGAGATAAATTGGATACTTAGGAGCTATTCAGGCTTTATTTTCAAAGCCAAACCTAAGTGTCCAGAACCCTGCAAAGGCCAGGCCTTTATTTAGCAAGGGAATTTTGGACTGAATGGTTACATTCAGCCATCCACTTACTCCATTAAACTGTCTACAAATACTTGGAATACAACAGAGCCCAGTCCTTCTGCTTACACACAGATGATTTTCTTGGCTTCTCAGACTCAAACTATGATGAGCCAGCTCTCATGCTGAATAATTTTTCCAGAAATGCTTGTCCAGAAGGGCACTGAGGCTAATTTCCAGAAGGCATGAGCAGTTAAGTGTGGATAAAAGAAGAGCTGAGTCTGAAACATGCCTGAACCAGGATGTCCTGAGATCTGCAACAGCTAATGCAAAAAGATTGTTTTTCATTTGGGGGGTCCATTAGAGACCATTTGGTCACCCACCTTTTCATCTGGAATCAGAAACTTCCACCTTGTTAAGGATATTGAATTTTAAAGGCAATTTGATTAAGCAGAATTTTAAAGGAATTTTAAAAGAGTGGTCTGCCAAACATTAAACTTGCATAAAACCAAATGTGCTACTAACTCACAGGCAGTTACATCTATATAAAACATTTGCTAAGAAAAAGCTCGGTTCCCTACAAGACTCTCCTGAGTAAGAAAGGATAAATGCAGCAACTGAAGATTAGAATGAGAGATGTGTCTCTGCTTATCAAGGAAAAGTAATTGCAGCCATAGGATAACTGAAGAAATTAAAATACAATAAACCTAAATATTATCAACACAGATTACAGAATTTGATAGTTATGATAAGGGCGTCAGAAAACTATCATACTTTTACCATGATTTATGAAACTGTACTTGTGTAAAATTTGGGGGCATTCTTGAGATTTATATAAAATAGGTTAGTATGCATATTAAAATTAAGTCAGACATTACATACAGACTGAATTTGACATGGGGACTTTTTCCCTTTCTTTTTCCAGCATAAATATGGCTGAACTTTCAGAGCCAGAAGGTACTGTAAACTGGAAGGAACGATGTTTAACTTTGGAGTCACAGTTAATGAAATTTCGTCTCCAGGCAAGCAAGATCAGAGAACTGTTAGCAGAAAAGGTAGGTCTCATGGGATGAATTTTAATGATATATAAATTATTTTATTTTATTACGGAGGTCGATCACAAGTCATGGTTTGGGATTACAAGTACTGCGATTTTTTTCAGAAACAGAAAAATAGCTTTTTACAACAAAGTATATGGAAATCATGTATGTTTTAATGTTGTGAAAGAATTTTACACATCAGAATTGCCAGCAAGAAATATTCATTTTCAAGTAAGAGCACACTGGCAACTCTCCTGCAGAAAAAAATATGTATCCAGTAATCACTTTTACAACACTGAATAATATTTAACACATTTATTAAGTATTTGAGATGTGATTTAAGACACAGAAATCATCACAGAGAAAATCCAGGAGTATAATTTTCCCAGTATTCTTTAATGTATCATATAATTTACCAGACTTCATTTTCTTATAAGAAGACATCTCCAACTATGGCTCATCATCTGAGTCTCTGGATCCAGAAAGTCAAAAAGTATTGTATCATTTAATTTGAAAAATATTGTTTAAATATTTACTTTATTTTTCAGTGGAGAGACATTTCACTTGGTGTATTCAAGTATGTGTATCCCAACAGTCAGTTTTAATTGAACCCATATCTGGAATATAAAACCCCCACCATTTTATTTACCTGGTAATATTTTGATAGAACAAGGTAATTAAAAGAGTACAAGAGACAAAAGATCTTAGAGATTTATTGTAACTATGTCATCATTAAGCCCCACTTCAATGAATTTCTAATTAAAATGTTTTATTTTAATAACTCTTCTTGAGCTAAATTTTCCATCAATTGGTCCCCCTAAAGAAAAATAAAATTCAGATAACCTGATCGTATGTAAGCAAAAATACTTTTATTTTTCACATGTAATTTAATTGTTCTTTTTTGTGGATTTATCCATTTTCCCTCTGAAGCCATAAATACACTCAATCTCCACATTTAGTCCTCTGCAAATCATTCCCACTTTACTATGTTTTGGTGGGGGCAAAAGCTAAATAATACTAAAGCAGGAAGAAATAGATATTTTTTGTATTTACAAAGAACCCTGGATGATGTACAAACTTCCAGATGTGTTCCAGTCCTTTCCTAATAATGCTTAGTATTGTTTTCCTTGACAGCTAAATTAAAATTTACAACTGAGTATTTTCATGGAGATACCTATCTTAATTCCAGGATCTTACACAAAGTCCTTTAGAACCCTATATTATGGGTCATCTGTTATTTTATTGACTGTCCACTAAATCTGTTAAGGACCTGCATGTAAATCTTGCTCTCAGAATGCTTCTCTTATTCTGAACAACAAAACACCACCAAAACCTTTGTCACTTCACTGCTCAGTGTCCATTACCAAATGTCTCCCTTGAACAGCAAAGAGCCCTCAAGAGATCTCTGTAGATCTCCCCTGATAGCTGCTGGTCACTGTAGGAAGTAATCAATAATGTCCTGTTTTTATTGAGCCCTTTTTGTAATTCATGGAGGGACATTCCCACCTACCCTACGGCTTTTTATTTCCTTGAAACACTTTGCAAAATTCAGATAGTTATAATAACCAGACCCTCCCTATCTTCAGCTTTGGTCATCCCCTCAAACTTCATTAGCTTTGTAAGCAAACACCTCTTTTTTTAAGGGCCACTTTAACTCTTTCTTTACCTATGATATTTATCCACATGTGCCATAATTTTGCTGTTATATTTTCTACTAACTTACTTACTACCGACATCAGACTTACAGATCAATAGTTGGTTCAACTATGTAATCCAGTTCTTGATTGAATACAATTTGGCAATTTGTTATTATTAATTTCATCTGTTCATGGCCTTATTTGTTCTATGGAGGCACCCAACCTCAATTTGAGATGGAAAAAAAAAAGGAATAAATAAATTTAGTATTTTCTGTATTAGAATTCTTTTCATTAAGTAGGCATGAACATTTACAGCAGTATAAAACAACTTCTAATAAAAAACTTTTTTCAAATAATAATAGTTATTATTTTCCAAATTTCACTGAAATTGTATTCTTACAGTTAGCACTCCAAATAGTACTCAGCATAACTAAAAATATTGCTGTTAGAAAATAGCGTAGTTGAAAACTCTTCATTTTTTCCTAATCCTACAATTTTTCTGTATGGCAAACTGTTATTGAAGAGGTATTGCAGCATATTAGGTTTGGGAAGAATAACGAACTGTGCAAAAGCCATCCTTTGAAATTTCATTTAAGAATTAAAAAAAAAAAAGAAAAGAAAAAGGAAAACCATCTGTGCCTTTCATTGTAGTCAGCAAGGCTCAGAGATGAGCAAGTTATTATCATCAGCTTTGGGGGAGAATATCCATCCCAGAGTACAATCCTGGCTGCTGTAACACTCATTGGATCATTGGATACTCACAAGTCAGAGCTGTTAGGTCAGGGATATTTGTTCTACCCCATCTGGATCACTGCATTTTGGGATGGAAAGTGGCTAAACACTGGACACGATTTTCCTGGCAACCTTCTAGCAGCCATTACTACCAAGTTTTATGTGCCTGCTGCTGATTGTAGTTTTGGCAACCAAAAATTAAGATTCATGAACAGTACTTCACTATATGAGTTTTAGGAAAGGTTTTAGAAATTCGAATGCTTGCTATTTGACTTTTCACTTTGTTCATTTACAGTTTGCATTTACAGGCTCTTAACTGATAGAAATACCCTCTTAAATTAATAGCAATGTATGTGTAATCATATAATTTCAAATATCAACATAAAAAAACCCAAACAAACAGAAGAAGATGGATAAACTCACAAGTCTTTAGCACTTGCTCAAAATAAAGTATTCAAAGGCAAATTCTGCTCTCATCTGTGAGAAATATGACTCTGAAATAGATAAAAAACCTTCAGAACTTATGTTACTGCCCTCTTGTTTTAGTTTGCCTTACCTTTCTCAGAAATTTTAGAAAAAGCAAAGTGATTACAGGAGTTACATGAGAGAAACATTTTCTCTTGAAGACCACAGGTCCAACAAGTATTCACGTGGGATAATTCGACATAATACTCTCCAGAGCAGAGCATTTGCAGACTTCATGAAAAATGATCCTTCTCCTTATTGTGCCACTTTGACTTTTTAATATGAATCTTTCACTCATAAACTGGAATTCAGTTGGAACATGTATCAAAGTCAGGTCACAGCTTAATAAATTTGATCATATTCATCTGCAAATTTAGAAATTTGACACAATTCAAAAGCAACCATTTTCAAAATGGGCATTAAAATCTTTGAATGTATTTCTGAGTTGGTTTCATTTGCCAATAACTCAGTGGTTATTTTGTCACATGTTTTAATTTTTGAAATTATACCGACAGCTCTCAGTATTTGTTAAAGTAAAGATACACTCCCACTAGTTTGAAATTGAACTGCGTGGGATTGTTACTCAAAATATGTTTGGGAAATAGCAAAGGGAGTAATGAAAACCCAATTGGCCAGTATTTGACAGTCATCCTGATATTAATGACAAAATAATAATGCAGCTGATATCAGGATTTATAGGTACTTTCTGGATTTGTTACTTGTTATAGAATGAAACACATTGGCAAATGTGTCAGAAATAATTCTCACCCTTACTTTGATTAGCACAGGCCTTTATTTGTGGTTTTGTTTACAATCATCTCTACTCTATGAAATGTGTACTGAAACATTGAACAATAGCAGCAGACAGTGTTCCACTTCAAAGCAGCAACAAAATCACAGCACTGTGGTGTGACAGACATAAAACCCTGTGGGTATTATACTATGTAATTGTTGTAGAAAACAGAGTAAGAATGATACTGTGACAAAAACAGGGAGTCTGTACAAGAAGATAAGATACATGGATTGGTGGTAATTCTCCAGCCCTCCTCCTTTGCCTGTGTTTGGGAGGTATATCTTCAAGACAATATCAGGGAAAGGAGTTTATATCCCATTACCCCATGTGTATGACTTGCCAGAAACTGCCATTGGGTTCTGCCTCTTGTTGTTTAACAGTCTGGAATCAGATTTAAATAAGGGATGTCTTGAATCTAGCCATTTCCAATATTTGTGTATGATCTGTGTGAGCCTGTAAATGTATCCAGGCTGCATTAATTGAATTACTTTTCTTATACACTAGAAACTAAATACCTTTGCAAAGTTATTTTATTTAATAGCACCCCTGCAAATAAATGAAGAATTAACATGAAAAGTCTTGAGTATATTATTCTAACGGGTGTATTGTGATTCAGAAAAACAAACTTGACTGTGTTCTGTAAATTTAGGAAGTAGTCATCCTTGAAACTCAGCTGAGGAGTTTGAGAAATTTGCATTGTGAATGTGTTGTAGCAGTACAGCTACCAGAGCTTTAATTTTTTACTGAACTTGAGAAGAGAGAGAAACAAGGCAATATATAGTGTTTTTAGAAAACTTAATCCATTCCCTGTTTTTTATTTGTTTTTAATATGTTTTCATTTTGCCAAGTAAAGTCTATATTTATAAATGTAACTTGCAAAGAAAGAAACCTTGTTGCAGTTTTAAGCAGAAGCTGCTGCTGTAAGTGGGAGAGGTCTTCACAGGAATTTAAGGAATGATGTTAGAAAGTATCCTAGTAAGCCAAATTTCGGATGGCTGTGAAACTGAGCTTTAAGCAGAGGCCTGTATTTTAACGCAGCTTACGTATGTGAAGAGTTTACAAAAAAACCCCTTTGTTGAGTAAGAAATTACATGTTTCTACTACAAGTTTAGCTTCCAGCTGGCATTTCAAATCACAGGAAAAGCTGGTGACCTTCATTCTTTTCTCAGTAAATGCATTTTTCACCTAGAACGTGCACACAACATAAGGTATAAAGTTGATGGTCTTCCTACCACTAAAAAATCGTTTTAGTAGAACTACATAGCTGTGTTAAATTCCCACTTGGGCAGCCTCCACTGAATTTCATCAGACCCCATAAGGACTGAATATGGCACGAACCCAAATGCTGTGTTATGGGTTAGTCTGTCCAGTAATACTCAAGCTTCCTATGAATGTCTCCAAGTTTGTTTCCTGCAGTGCTGAGGGTCATTATGTTATGCTTTAAGTGGTTTTCAACAAACATAAATGATTATGAGAGAGAATTCTTTTCATATGTATGTTGTTTTAACCTTCCACTTGGATATTCTCTGTATACATGCTCAGCTAGCAACGAGCCTGTACATCACAAATGTAATATTATTTATGCTTTCTGAACAGATCATGAAAATTGAATGATAATCAATTTTTAGGCTAAATACTATTTTCAATGTATTCCAAAGCATAATGCATTTTGGACTTTGTCTTACAAAGCAACAGCTAAATCTGTGTCCCACTGTATTTTTATTCCTTTCATAGACCTATTTATGGTATGTCATTTGACATTTGAAAATGAAGCAGATGCAGTCTGTTTTGTTATCTCTGGCATGGCAATTTCATGTTTAATGTTTTTGGAGGAAAAGTCAGTAACACATTGGACTTACACAGTGATTGCCAATATAAAAATTGTAAAAAAGCACGAGTATTTTCATTTGAATCAAAGGATTATGAAGGGTAAAGGGGAGCAGAATACAACTGAACAAAAATTATTCAGATGAAAGTAATTTTTCTGTATTTAGTTGTCCTTAAAAATTCTTCTCATTGTGGGGAATAATTCAGTTGCAATTAGAAAGGTACAAATAGGAGAAAGCAGGGAGAGTTAAGAAGAATAAAAGTTTATATGAATAGAGTAGTAGGTTTGTTTACACCTTTTTAATACCTACACATTTCTTATAGTTTCATTTTTATCCCTTGTCTATTTTTAAGTTCATGCTATGCCTTTTTAAAATGGTGGAGCTTTTTTTTGTTTTGTTGTTTTTGCACGTCTTAAAACTACATTCTTTCTAAGGAGGTTGAAAATGGAAAAAAAAAAAAGAAAACTCAGGAAGCAATAAATTAGTTGTTCTTGTAGAGGCATGGCTGGGTAATGGCATGAAGAGCACAGCCTTTCTGTCAGGCCAGAGGTTTAGTACCTCCTTTCTGGTGGTATTCACTTCTGTTCCAATCCACCTAACATGCGGAGTTGATGGAAGTTGTGGAAACTGTGATAATGGGCCCTTAGCCCATCTAATATTTGTTTAGCATTTCACTTACAGGATCTACAGAATTTTGTTCCCCATTTTTGATGGAGAGAACTATTTTTGCTCATTCAATTTTCATTTCCCTGGGAGTGTACTTTCTTCCTTTAAATACTTGTTGCCTTGTCTTTAAAGTGCAACATGCCGCCTTATATATATTTCTGGAATATCTTGGTCCTTTACCATGGGTTTTCAAAGTGTCTTATACACTTCAATGTCGTGAATAAATTCAGTTTCAGTCAAGTTTTCTTTTTTGAAAATGTTGGCTGTGAGTGGTCCGAAGCCATCGCCTCTCAGGATGCAGCACATCCTATTTCAAGTGGACGCTCATGTTGTAGCTCTAATCAGAAGCCACAATTCAGGGAGACACAGGTAGCAGAATTTCCACAATTGCAGTACAGTCATCAGTGAAAAACAAAGCAGATGAACATATTCTTGATATATGTTTGTCTTTTTCACCTTAAGCAGTATGTGAGACTTCTTCCTTGCTGCCAAAGGGCTTTGGTACCTTCTTCCCGCTTGCTGAATAGTGTCTTCACTCCTTTCAAGATTTTGAATGCTCTGATAATGTCTGTGCTAAGAATGGCCATCTGCCTAATTTGTGTTTGATTTTGTCTCTGCAATTTAACTATCAGGGTAAGATCTGAGTTGGGAAAGATGACTACCAGAAAGAGGGAATTTCCTACTGTTTTACCAGGCTCAGGAACATTCTGTTGCTGACATTGGGAAAAGCACAGTTACTGAGCCAGCATTACATGCTGCTCAATTGTCCTTCACTACACTGCCTCCTCAAATCCCACTGCTGAATTTAACATTTTAAAATCTGTATGTTTGCTGGCAGCTGTCCTAGACTACCAGTTCTGGAAAAGTTCCCTCTCTGGGTTTTTCTGGTTTATATTCTTAAGTTATATAATTTCCCAAAGAAATAATGAATTTTAGTACAATGAACTCAACTGAGATGTGAAAGATTGTTTTTTCATAGGTACTTTTCACTCATTAAATGACCACCAGAAAACCTTTTGAGCTAAATAATTATTTAAAATCATGTTTAAATATTGAAAAGAACTAAAATAAAAGAAGTAAAATAACACAGTAGTAAAACTGGTCTAATCAAGGAGAGCAATAGAAATTTTGAGCCTGTTTTTTTTCATTTTGGAAACCAAGCAAATAGAGACTGACAATTTTTGGAGGTTTCATTTTGTTCTAAGGAAAGGCTTTTGTGCTAAGCACAGTTCATAGGAATGAGCTGAATTGCTAAAAAGGAGAAGTAAGAGAGGCTTGCAATTAAGAAGTGACTTTTGCCTACCTAGGAGAGCAGTGCCAGAAGTTGCTGCAGTTAAAGTGAACAGGATTGCAGTTCTGCACATGCAGATTGCAGAACTGCTGGTCGTCTGCAGAAGTGGGTGTGTGTCTGTTTGGGGTGTGTGCACATGTGTGCACACATAGATGCAACTCTGACATCAAAGAATCAAATTGTTTTTACACTTCCTACATTTGTGTGACAAAATAAAAAGGAATTGGTTAGATGGCAAATTTGCAGATGAATGGTTGACAGTGCTTTGTTCATGAGAAGAATTGTAACCTCTCACCTGTTAATTGGTAATAAAATGAAGAAGATGGGAGAAGAAAAACCATGGGCAAGCACTAAAAAGTGCTTGTGAGCAGGTTGTGAGCCTACTGTGGTTGCAGTAGTCATAACCTAGGCGAGGATTCAGGTGAGATCTAAAGGAAATACAAGGCTGTAGTTTTCTGAATTTAATCCAAGTGACTAATTCTTTATCTATTTTTTTTTCATGTAGGAAATAATAACAAACCATAAAATTTCACATACAATACATTGCTTGGTCTGTAAGAAGCCTAAGGAACATTTGAGCCCCATTGAGGCTTAGCTTTTAGCGTTAGCCCTTTGGGGGAGATCTGTGACAAAAAAGATTAGGTTCAGAAAGCAATTCTTCATTTGGAGGACTAAAAAACTGAGTAATACTTTTATAGGCTTCATATTGTTCTAGGCAAAAGCTATTGTGTCAAAATACCAGTTTTTCACTGAAGGCATATTTAATTTTATAAATGTGGGTGGGTCTAAAGTATCATTTCCTAGATTATATAACAAAATGGATTTCTACTAATAAGTTAAATGCAAAGCTGTTCAATTAAAGATAAGTTTCTCTAATTATTGTATTCCCTTTGGGATAAAAAAAACAGTCAAGAAAAGAACAAAATATTTCTTCCCCAAGGCATGTGCTCATTCCTTCTTTACAAATTATCTTCTTGTTTATTTTTCCTGTGAAATATTACTATATGTATTTTACATGTCTTTTATTTAGGTGTTTTGTCTATATGGCTTAATTAGGTCACATTTAAAATTTGTTGTAGCTTAGAAAGATCTACCATTGCCTTTATAGAGAATACATAATACCTTGAAGAGAAATGTCAAGGCAGAAAGAATAATGTTGGAAAATATGGATGGAACATACCTAGTCAGGGTTTTAATAAATGAGTTACAGAACTAGGAGGAATATTACTGTATTCTCCTAAGTTAAACCACTAGAAGAGAGAGCTTTTTGTAAAAGGAGTAAGTCATGCTTCTAGAACAGTTTTACCATTGCTTTCAACTAAAAAATATGTGCAAGGCTTTATATGATTGGGCTTTATATTATTGGCTTTATATGGTATGTTTTACAAGCATATTGTAAAACATGAAAACTGGCTGTCATCAAAGCTGTTGGGAAGCAGATTACTTGCTTTTGAGAAGTACTAACTTTTCTTCTGGAAATGCAGAGATTTGTTGAAATATTTGGTCAAAACACAGGAATAGAGAATAAAAAGGGTAAATCTTGGTCAGATGTAGTAGCTGGCAGGCATACTCTTCAAACCATTTATAAACTTACCAAGTATCACACACACACACAAATGCCCCCCTATCTTTTGTTTTCATAACTTCTATTAGAAGGCACTGCTAAAATCTTTTTTACTCAATGTGAAAAATGAGTGTCTGCTAGTTGGCAGCCTCTGTGTATTCTTCACCTGTTTATATCTGCTGGCACCTTTGAAAGACAGTTGTAGGTGTGTTTATCCCTCAATTGCTTCTCCTATTTCTTTATAGAAGCAACGATATACCCATGTCTCTGCTTTTGGTAAGTCCTATGTGGTATGAAGACCGGTAGTTCACTGCAACTAAAAATGGGCAGATTTACTGCCTTTTTTTTTTTTTTTTTTTTTAATGGGGAACATTATTTTTCAGCCTCAGATGGTTTGGGGATTTTTTTTTCAGATTATGAAGATTTGAAAAATTGAAGTGCAAGAAAAACAGACTCTAAACATATAATTCTCAAATCACTGAAAGTTTTGCATTTCATCAGCAAACTGTTCAGAAACACTAGGTTTTAACTCATTTTTCCTTTTAAAAAACTTTGACCTATTATCAACATATATGGAAAGGCATACAGAGAAGTGATGCTTTTCTTTTTGTTCATAATTGATTGCATTTTTCCTATATGTATTTCAAAAAGTCTATGTGATACAACTGTATTTTTTATAATATTAAAAACTAGGAGACACTATATTGTGCACTGATTATAATGTGAATTTCAAACATGAATGAGATAAATTATGTTGAATATTTACTTGGGTAAAAAATAGGAGTTTGTTTCTATACATAACAAACATTTTTCAGATTTCAAAAAGAAACTAATTACAACAATTTTAATTTTTAAAATAAAATGTTCCTTTAAAAATTGTTAAAAAGCAATTTCAAGTAACAAGAAAGTTATCATTTTAATGCTGTAATTTCTCACTAATACACACTACAGGAATAATGATCTCTATATATATGTACAGAAATGAAAGTATAGATACACGTATATGCATACAAAAGACGTATTTTTGAAATTTGTGAGTAAAGACTTTTGAGAATTTCAGGTAGTATGTGCTTTCCTCAAATAAAAATTTCTTTACTTGCATAAAAATATATATGTTCAACATTTCTGAATACAGCCAAGAAACTTCCAGGTGACCCTTGAAAAGGAATCACTTTATGATCTGCCTTTGTATTGTACAAAATTCCCAGTGACTGTGTGTTGTACTTCAATGTCCAGACCTCCAAGGCAGTACACCTCTGTTTTTATTGCTGCCATGTTTCTTCAAAGCATTCACTATTTATTCACATGTGGCCTTTCTCTGCTCATTGTTTGAACAAAAATAGCTCAATTTGATGAGTGTCAGATGTAGAGTAGTTATTTCCTTACTAAGTTTAAAACCAAATCTGCTTCTAACAATAGCAACTGTTTTCTATAATTCAGTAATTGATGCAGCATGCACCAGTCTGTTTTCTGGAAATTGTAAGAGGATTTTTCACTTAAAGACAGAAGGTGAAAGTGCAGGTTAAAGTAGCATCTGTTCTTCTGTACCTTTATTTTAAGACTGTAAAATAAAACCCAGCATAGATTACGACAGGACATCTCTGAATTCTTACTGAATTTGCACCAATCCAGTGTGGGTGACAAGAACAATTCCTTACAAGAAGTGTGTTGAACTGGGGCATTATTTCAAGTTACCTTATTTAGGCCATGATAGAAAATGAAGCTTAAACATATTTCACATGCCAAATGTTATCAATAACATGATGGCCCTCCATGTTTCTCCTGGGAAGCCAACTTTATGTCAGCTGATCCTTTACAGACTGTAGTTCATTCGAGCAATATCTCACCTAACAGCTGATACAAAACATTTTAATCCAGTGATGCTGGCAATTTGCTGAGGTGTATACACAAAGAAGTTGGTGGGACAGAGGTCTTTCTTTTTTTCAAATGGAATTCTTTATAAAGTCAGAGTTGGTTGTTAGTATTCAGGATGCTGCCACAGGTGAGAGTTCTTCTGCATCTGACATTTGCCTCTAATCACGGATATGGCTGCTGTTACCTGCCACATCCATCCTCAGGTTAAGGATTTATTTTTTTTAATTTTTATTTGAGTATCTTAAGCTATCAATGCATGGTCTGGAATAGCCTTCATAGTCTTTGGGTACAGAGGATTTAGCACTGCATTTTATTCTTGATGAGTTCAAAGCATGACTTCATTTAAACCATTAGCTATGGGACCAGCCTCGTATTTCCACCTTCCCTCAGTAATGCTGTGATCACTTTTGAGAAATTTCTCACTCACTTAAGAAGAAGGTTTAAGGTTAGGTTTTGTTTGTGAAGAAAAATTCTTACTTTAGAAATTGTTCCAATCTTTTGCCCAGCAAGTCTGATAGCCTTCAGAGTATTCTATGGTAGTAATTTCTTCTGTTTAACTTCACAGGCTTATAAAAAAGCAAAGCAGAGTATAGGTGTAAATCTGATTTTTCAGGAAAGATCATTTGGTGATTATTTATGCAAAAGGCAAAACTATCTTTTTAAAATTTCATTATTGTTACAGTAGACCCTGCAAAACAAACCTATATAAACTCTAAATAATGGGAAAATCAGGACTCAGTAATTATTACGTAGCACCAAAACTATTGAAACTCTGGCAAATTTAATTTTACATGAGATGTGCTCATGTTTGGTAACCATGATATTTGATCACTGCTGAATAATATAGATTGCCTTTTTTAAACAGGAGTTTCCTAAAAGAAACCAAAGACCCTTTAGACATTTTGCAAATAAAATCTCACATTTAGTTGTTGCCAGGATGCTGACTGGCATATCCATATTGTGAGACCACACAAGGGTTCTTAGCACACATTCTTGAAACCTGCAATAGTTGCCTCTTCAATACTATTGAAGAGGCAAAAATAGACTTTGTTCTTCCCTTTATAATCTTGGAATGATCTTTCACCTGGTAGAATTCTCTCAGCTTCTTTGGCTTTACATTCATCTTAGCAGCAGCTTTATTCCAATCATATTCTTTGTTCCAGTAGTCTACATGAAAGTATTATTCTGTTCCTGGTCCTGTGCAGCACTGTGTATTCCTGACAAGAGGTGCACTGTGCAGTGTCAGTGCACAGCCATGGAAGGATCGTGGGCCTTTAGTACACTGGATTCTCCAGGACTCCAGTGGTTGTGCAGAAGGGCAGCAGTGCACTCAGGGATCAGGAGATGCTGCTGGAGAGACCAGCTGTTTGCAGGCTGAAGCCAAGTTGGAGCTGGCTGCACTGCAGTGGAATCTGGGTGAACTTGGCAAACAACATTTTCAGGTTTTAATTCCACTTACTAAATTTCTGATACAGCCTTACAGATGAAATGACCTTAACTTATGGAACATAAATTGCCGGTTGCTGCCCATGCATTTCCAAATTGCCTGTGAAAGTTGATGAACAACTTGCTACTCATCAGTGAATTTCACAATATAAATATCTGAAGTTTTCTGTCATAATATTATAATTTCTGTCAGAATGTTAATAGTTTTCTGTCATAATATTAAGAGTAAGAACATTATAGAGTATTAGTTCATTATTAGTACCTGCACTTCCACTATATTTAGCACAGTGCCTTTACTCCAGTGAAATGTTAGCTGACCATTCAGAAATAACCTCAATTTCTCAATCCCAACTCACTAAAAAATAAATGTCTGAAAAATTATATTAAAGCGAGTCTTGCAAACTAAACTTCTGTTTGAATGTAAAACTAAAAAGACAGATGGAAAGCAACCTTAGAAGTCAAAATTCCAAAAATGAAACTCAAAGTTAAAATCTTAACATGAAGTTATTTAAATATGAAATTAAATATGTGATCAGAGAGGAACAAAGAAGGCTTATCTCCCTGTCCATCTGGCAAATGAATGACTGGGAAGATCATATCCTTAGAAGTGTTCTTGCAAAACAGCTCACGGGGGACCTGACCATAATCATGTGGATTGTGAAATGTTTGTTGCTCTTGTATCAGTGGTGTGTTGTGGTATTATTATAATGTAGACTTTGGGGTTTTGTATTGTATGAGAAAGTGCTAGTCATAGTACTTTTAGTACTCGTGCTATAGTACGAGTCATAGTTACTTTTTTTTTCTGTTAGTGAAAACTAATTTTCTCCATTTTCAGTTATTGACTGATAGAAAACGATGACTCTGTCCTTGTATGGATATGGTGCTAAAAGTTTCAAGTGATTAGCAGCATAACTGGGAAGAGAAAAAAAGAGATGGAGAGTGAAAAAGAAACTGAAAGATGCCAGAAATTGAGTAGAAACAAGACAGGATGAAACTAATTATTTTAAAATCATGCAGTAAACTGAAGAAGGAATAAATGCGTTCCATTTGCATTATTTGCATCATATGCTTTTCTTAGAACAATTTTCAAGCTGAATACTGAGTATGGCAATATTAATTATGTGATGTTTCATTCTCTTCAGATGAACTGAGGTCTTACCTAGATATTTCTTGAGAACCACTAGGTCCTTAAGTCCTGGAATACCTTATGAACTTTCAAGTGTTACTTCAAACCAGGTCTTACTTTACAAAAAAAGTCAGCAAAATCAGACTAGAGGGCTCTTAACAAAATGTAAACAAAGTATATCTTTCTGGCCTCTTTTGTATTGTTGGGAAAGCCTTCAAAATAAATCCTGTAAAATGCAGGGGTTTTCCAAGGCCCTGGGCAAAGATTGAGCCCATGATTCATTGGGCATCGCTATAAAGTAAGAGATCAGGGCCTTCCCCTCTCAGAGGTGACTTGCATTTCTCCATGGACACTGATCTCTGTCTTCATCCACTGCTGTTACGGAGCCCCTGAGGCCACCATGTCCCTTCTGCCACATCCTGCCTTCTTTCCTGCAATAGTGGAGAAGTCTGGGACACTCCTTGTAGTATATTTGTCACTAAATTTGCCAACATCAGAAGGATTAACAGCCAAGTTCCCTCTACTCTTGCCTCTTTTGGGAGGACATGAGGAAAGTTTCAGGACTATTGTCAAAGAAATTTCTACTCTTGATAGCAGAGGAAAAAAAGCCACATGTCATATGGCAGCCAGAGAATTAACTACGAAAAAAGGTGTATATTTTTTTTTTTCTGTTGAGGAGTGTCTGCAATGTTTTAATACAGTCAAAATGGTGAATTCTTTTCCCAGTCTTACACATACAGTTTATCCTTTTATTTTTATCCTCCTGCCCACCACATGTCCTTTCCTTTTTCAAAACAGACCACGAAAATATATTTTTCTGATGAGAGGCAGAAGGCATGGCCATATAACTGTATGTTTTTATATATCTACAGATGCAGCAGCTGGAGAAGCAAGTTATAGATGCTGATCGTCAAGCAGAGAGAGCGTTTCAGCAGGTATAAATGGAATAAATATCTCCACTAGCTGTGTGCATGTGGTACTTTGATGAGGTGAAATTCAAAAAATTGCTTGATTTTTAAGTACGTCTAAAAATGGAGAAGAAGACAGTTTCTTTTAAAGTCTATTGATTTGTCTTAACAGAGAGTTCTAACACCTTTCTTTGCTCACTATTCAGTTCATTTCAATAAAGTCAAAGCTAACATCACAAATCAAAAGTAGATACGTGGAATGAGCTTCTTCATTGGTGCATCATGAATCTTTGATATATGATGCATGTGGAACCAAAAGGGAGAGGAAACAATGATCTCTTTTAGAAGATCTGTAAGAAAATAAAATCAGGCTACGCAATACAGCTTCTAAATAGAACTGTTCTGTGTTGTTTGTTCCTCTTGTAGAAGTTACATCATTTAAATAATGAGATCGTGGCTAAATATTTAACTGAAGTTGCCTTTTGATTCCAAATGGCAGACTTAAGTTACTGCAGACATTTTATGAACATACCTCTAGTGTCCCTGAAACATTCCTCATATCTCACTGTGAGACAGATAGAAACTGAAAATTATAAGACTAAAATGTTCATGTACTAATTTGGAGTTAGAAGACATTCCTGACTACAAGCCAAGTATTTTTAAGCAATTATTTAGGATGCTACCGATAATTTGCTGGGATTTTTTACAGTGTGCAACTGTTTATTTATTAAAACATTGTTTACAGCTCCCTGTAGATAAATTGCATTCTTCCCACACTGGTGTTTCTAAAAGCTTGTGTGTTACAAAATGAGAAGCCTCTCACAGATACTGAGAAAACCTGTGTAAGATCTTCCAGTGTTTTGCCAGTCCTGTTGCTAATTGAATAGGGAAATATAATGAACTGTGGGGTTTCTTCTCAAATAGGCTTCAAAACTTTGCAGTGTTGTCTTGAATCTTAAGTGTGGAGGCAATTTTAAGTGTATTTTGTGACTAAATTATTACCTTTGACTTGGAGTGTTATGTTCCTTAAACTTTTATATTTGACTTTCCAAATAGGTGCAGATCATGGAAGAGAAATTAAAAGCAGCAAATGTTCAAACAAGTGAATCAGAAACCAGGTTGTATAAGAGATGTCAAGATCTGGAGATCCTGATACAGGATAAAAATGATATAATACAAAAATTGGAACAACAACTTGAAGAACAGGTTAGGAATAATGAGAAAGAGAAACATCAGTTCCCTTTTTAATTGCACAAAAGGAAAATAAAAATTTAGATCAATGGAGAACAGAAAAGTTTAGCATTATTTCTGTTGTTTGATTAAGGAGATTCCCATTGGAAGTATATAATTTGAATAATGTTTATTCTTTTTCAAATTAAGCTCTGTCTTCCATTGAAAGAACATGTGACCTTTAAGAGGGGAAAGATGATATTCCTCTTCACTGTTCCCCCTGGAGAGCTTTCATTCTTACTAGAGGAAAGAGGAATAGCAGCCATTGTGAAGATCCTGCTCCTAATTTTTTTTAAATTACCATGTATTACCCCGGAGCCTGAATTACTTCAAGCAATCTTAGGATTTGTGTCTGAAGATACTACTCAGGCAGATTATATTACTCAGTGAAAAATATGCTTATGTCAATTTTTTACAGAAGCAAATAAGACTGCAAGAAGCAAAAATCATAGAAGAAAAAGCAGCTAAAATAAAAGAATGGGTGACAGTCAAGCTTCATGAGGTATAACTCTTGCTACAATACTTACACAGGAAATATAATGATGTGACTGGATATCCCCTAGACCTTTTGGCTGTTAAAGGCCTGATTGCCATAGGAAAAATTGCTTCCCAGTTTCATTGATTTTAGTTATTTGCTGGAAAGAGGAGAATTGAAAACAAGGGCACAGAGAGCAGAGTGTCCATGTCACCTAAATTCTGATGTCTGACTTGGTCAGCCAGGATGATCTGGATCCTCTTTCTGAAGGAAGGACCAGCACTGCTCTCTGAAAGGTCAACTTCTGCACTAGTTGAGAGAGTTTAGCTGGCAAACTAAGCTTATTCAAGCAGATGCCTGAAGTGTGAATAATCCTCAGAAAGCCGACCAAGCCTGCTGGGGCCTGGCAGAAAAAAGGCCTTGATCATTTTTTATTTCATAATGCCCACACTACTCTTAGTCACAAATAGTTTCAGGGACACCAGCTCTAGTTTCAAGAGACCAGTTGTCTCCCTTTTTTCTCTGCTGTGGTAAGATAACCATGTCTCTGCCCTGCCTAAAGCTGCCAGCTTTGGGGTGCAGCTGTGCTTTCTCCTCCCTGGGCGTAGAATTTAAAGTTGCCTGTAAAAGTTAAAATCTTTCTCTCTTGTAGTTAACTGGAAGTATACTCGAGTTGAAAAACAATTAAGTTATTGTTTTTGAAGTAAGAAACTAGAAGGTTCTTACATAAAATATTTACTTTTCATCTGTGAGGGCTAAAGTAAATTATTTAGAAATAATTTAATAAAAATGTTATTAAATTTAGCTAAAATTACCATGAAAAAGTTTGGATAAAATGAAGTATGACTCAAAGTATTTACTTACTCTTTATGGAAAATCTCAAGCTAATCTCACAGATGTGACTAACTGTCACTCAGTGGGAAGTGGAATTGCTGGCTCCCTTCTGTGTGACAAGGGATACTCAGATTCAAATCTGTTTGCCTAATCTGGAGCAGGAGTTTGAACCAGCATCTTTTACCTCCCAGTGGTAGGCTACAGCAGTGGCTTGTTGGGTTTTTTTATTTCCTGTACAAAGACTTTTGTTTGGTATAAAGTTTATTGGCATGTTTGGGGTTTTTTTTATTTTTCTTTTTACTGTAGGATAGTAAGAAGCCATTAGGACCAGCATTCCTCTGTTTCCTCTGCTCATTCTTGGTTTTGCCAAGGGGCACAGGAGTTGGTAATTCTAGCCTTCTGCTTTTATTGAAAATGCCAATGCAGTTTTCTTTTTCTCTTATTTATTAAGGATTTTTAAAGCAGTCATGGGTTTCCTTGGTTGGGGGAATAATTTTGGCAGAATTGAGCAAATAATCATTGCAGGGAATTTAGTTGTTCAGAATAAAGAGATGCCTAGACTGGTATTTAGAGTAGCAGAGGGGAGATTATTATTTGAACTAGCTCTATCCTTAGAAATTCAGAGAAAAGAAAAAAGATGTAATGACTTTAAGATTTGTTTCACCAATGGATGAGATTACATTTATATGCTTTTAGTTAGAGGTGGAAAATCAGAACCTTCGCTTGATCAACCAAAAGCAAACCAAAGAGATGAAAACAGTACAATCTAAACTGCAAGGTAAATGTTCAAATCTTCTGAAAACTTCTCTCTATATGGCATATTTCTTTCTATTCCCTATTAATGTGTGCATTGACATGACTGAAAATATTCTGTGAAATCACAAAGATTTCAGAGAGTATGAACTGACATCAGAATGACTGTACATGAAGGTGTTAGGAAGGAATAATTTGGTTTTATGCTGAAAAGACACACAGACAAGGCACAACTGTTACTTAAGAGGTTCTGCAAGTAGTAAGATTTTACTGGATTTAGGACAGATCTTTGCTTTCACATCTTTACAGCATAGTTGGTCATAAAACTGTTAAAGAACACATGAATGTAAGTCTGCATTTCCTTTTTCTAGTAAATGGTCACCTGGCAATCAGAACTCCAATCAGATATTTTTACTTACTACCTTTGACTACAGTGATCCAAAATCTTAATTCAGACCCAGTATCACCAGATTCCTCTCCAAATGGGTATAGTAAATTTAAAACTCATGAAGTGTAAATGGAAAAGAGAGGAATAACCCCTCCAAGAAGCATTGTTTCACATTGATCAAAGTTGAATTTTATTTACCACAATGTGCCTGTTCACCAACTTAAGTGTGTCTGAAGGTTCCCATCATCCTCCTCACACTGGGTTGATCTGAAAATTTATTATCATATGAAAATTTTGTTACTTTGCTACCTAGCCCACATTTCTTGATAATGTATCTTACATATACAGGTAAATACACAGATATTTAGAAATCATGTGTAGAGGAGTGTGTGTGTGTACACACATAATATATGAAAATACAAAAATTTACAAATTCATATACAATATAAAGTTTTTAAACTAAAATTCACTTTTCTGTTAATTAAGAAACTGGATAGTTTTGTTTCTTTGCTATCTTTTGATAAGTAGCAATTCCATTCACTTCTAGTCGTTCTCTTCTGAGAGATCTATTTAAAGGCTTTATGAGACCCTTTAGTTTCCAACAGACAGTTACTGACATGCCCAAAAATACTAAGAAATTTATTACCATTTGCAGTGTCCATGCTGGTGACAGGCTATAAATTATGAACACGTGGTACTGTTTTAAGCAGTTTTACAGGTCAGGTAAGGGCCTTTTGTTCCTGGATCCACCACAGGGATTTTTATGAACAGAGATGGACAGACTTAATGTTCAAGGCAGTTCATCAATTTCTGCTTTCACTTTCTCCTGAAGTCCACCTCCATACCGACCTTCTAAACCGGGTAACCTTCTTACTCTTCTGTATTTCCTGTGAAATTGTTAAAAGATTTTTTTCTTTCTATTAGTATATCAATTTTTAAGAACTAGAAACATTGCTCTGGGTTTCTCCTGATATGGAGAGATGTCAGGTAGCTCTTTTTTTCCTATAAGAAAAAATTTTCCTTAAAAAAAACTTTGTACTATAGAGTAAAGAAAAGAGTTGCATAGCTTGTTGTATCTCACTAATGCAAGATTTCTGAATTACTATTCTTCAGAAGCTACTGGTAAGAAATCTGTTACTTCAGCACAAAAACCTGGAGAATGTCAGCGACTAAGCAGTTTGACTTTTGGATGCTTTTCAAATAGAGCAAGAAGTCCTCAACCATCTCCAAAGCTTGAAGAAATAAGCAAGGTTTCATCTAAAGAGTCAGACTACCCTGAAGGCAAAAACATGCCAGGTACCTTGTCATCAACACTGCCATTTTTATTCTGACACAAGTGGGAAACTAAAATCAACAACTCTGTCAGTGCATCCAAACCAGCTGTTTTCAAATTGCATACCAGCACTGTCTCCCTCTTCACTGCTACTGTTCTATTACTAGGAAGAAATCATCCTGTTGAGCACTAGAGTCTCTGTAATACCACTAATACATTATCTGGCAGCATGCAGAGGCTCCTGGGTGCTTTGGCTGTGAAGTAAAGACGTGGTTGTGACCTTTATTGTTGCTCTGGTCCTTTGCTCAAATCCCTTGTACTGTTTGTGATTTCAGTATTTTCTCCACAGTTAATCATGCTATCCAGAATGGCAGGCTGAGGTCTTTTGAAAATCAGAACTGAGAGATCCTATGAATATTTTGTGTATTTATAGTACAGCAAGTTCATTATGAAGGTGGCTATGTATTATTCCTTCTGTTTTTACAGAGGAGGGTATTGAAGTAAGAGTGATCTTTTCAAGAGAAAGGATAAGACACAGAACTTTCGGCTTGCCTAGATGGAAACAGATAATTTTGGGGACTTCATTACTTTAATGTGGGTGAAATTAAAATCTTTGTGTTATTCAGGCCACTTTAGCTTCACACAGGTATTTAACACAGACTTTTCCAAGTGTCTGTGTAAAAAAACCCTAGTTCCTGCATCCAATTTAATTTGGGAACATGCAGGCCTCACTAACATGTTGCAGTCTATACCTCTTTCTTGTAAAACCAGGTAAAAGCAAAGAGCAGGAACACAGCTATTTTTAACACAGCGTCTTTCCTGAAGTACTTTCCATGAGACTCTCTTATTTATTTTAAGCATTTACCATTGGGAATACAATAATAGCTTCCAGAATAAATTTATGTGTATAAACACTGTAGAAATGCTCAGAATACTTGATTTGTTAATGAAAATCCTTTCTGACAAGCTTTACTAAACTTTAACTTTCCTTAGATTTAATAAAGGAGCTAAATTTTTATGCCCTCTTAAGTAGTTGGCTTTTTGTTAGTTTTGTTTGCTTGTTTGTTTTTACACATACATGACTTTAAAATATGGCTCCAGTCTGCTTATCTTTATGTTTATTGATATTTTTAGTTCAGCTACAACTTTGAGTAATGTTTATTACAGTTTTTTAGCAAACTTAATTTGCATTGTCACATTAAAAAAATTTATGATCTTTTTCTTAATGTTTATTATTTACAATATTAAAAAACATAAATGTTCTCATGCATTTGAAATTATTACCTACTTACTACTTGCAGGCATGATGACAAAACCATTTATTAGTCAGGTTTGCTAAAGTAATTTTCTCATGTTCATTATATTTCTCCTCCAGAGAAGGATATCCTGGAAACTACCTTTGCTGGTCCTGTACACGAGACAAATAAAGGTCAGAAGTCATTGCAACAAAGTTCCTCTGGTTCAGAGCAGAATAAAAATGTGAGAACAAGCTGCTCATCCAAAGACATAGACAGTGACATGTCAAAGAACTCATGTACTACTGGGAGTGACTGGAGCTCAGATGAGGATGTGGGAGACAATAAAGGACTGAAATCCAGGTGTGCATCAACTCTTTCAAGCCACACATCTGAAGAGAATGCAGGGTACAGTAGAGTGGGAAGCGAAATGTATTTGACAGCATCTGATGACAGTAGTTCTCTCTTTGAAGAAGAGAGTTTTGATGTTAAGAGGACTCAGCAAAAGAAGCTATACTCATGGCAGCAAGGGTGCCTAAGAAAAGGCCTGAGCAATCCAGGTGGAAAGTGCAACTCTGACTTCACAAGGAAAAAGAAAGACCAAGATAGTTCTTCGGATGAACTGAATAAGAAATTTCAATCACAGAGGCTTGATTATTCATCCTCATCCAGTGAGGCAAATACCCCAAGTCCAATTTTAACTCCTTCTCTGACACCCAAACACCCAATTCTAGCAACTTCTGCAGGTTCTCCATGCACAACTCCATCAAATTTTCCCTCAAATTTGCCACATCCAAAGTTACGGACTCCTAATGTCTTTAGTCTAAATTCAGTGTTAGCAAAGAAACACCTAAGCCAGCCCCAGCTGAGTTCTGACAGAATGTTTGGTAAAAATAGAAATGCCATAAGCATGATCCGTCCGTGGAGACCTCAGGAAACAGACATAGATCTGGTGGATGGAGAAGATACTGATATTTTAGAGAAAATGGAGATTAGCTGTGATGAAGGAGTGTTTACCTATGACGCCACTGAAGCACAAAATGCTGAAGCCCAGGAACTTTGTGATACGACAAAAAAGGGTGCTAGCAACAAACCTCCAACGCCTCCGTTACATCGATTTCCTTCCTGGGTAAGTGTGCTTATAGGTATTTTTCCTGCTGGCAAAAGTAACTTTCTCTTCTGTGATTTTTGTTGCCTCTATTTTAATTACTTTCTGTTTATTGACAAGACAGGGCATTACCTTAATCAAAACGACAAACTCAGAACCTAGTTTTATTTTCAGCACAGTATTCCTGCCACTGAAAAAAATGGTCTGTATTCTATAGACAAACACAGGGGGGTTTTTTTGTGGCATGTAAGTTATGTATGTCTTCTTGAGTGTATCCAAGGATGTAATGCTTATGACTGCATTTATTTATTTATGTGAACACTACCACAGCCCAAGAATGGTGGTGTCAATGTCCTTTCTGTAACCACTGTACCACTCACAATCTAGACAATTAAGTTGACATCAGACAACTACAAATTACAGAAGTAATTGGTATTTCCAAGTAAAACTTTAAAGCCATCAGTCAGGATATTAAAACAGATATTATTATGTCTTACACAAAATCCAAAATTAACTGTGTCAAGGCTCACTAATTCTGTGGTTTCAGTGTCAGAGATTTATTAATTAATAACTTATTAAATATATTAATTAAGTATTATTCAGGAATAATACATTATGTAACATCTTCTCTATATTTATTGAACTTTTTGCATTATACATTTTGTTATTGTAGTCTTTTAACACAAAATGGTCAAAAAGTTGTCTTCTAATGGCATTTCTCTGCTCCTAACAAACAATCTTCCATTAAAAAACATTCTTCCTATAGCTTCTTTGGCACCTGGTAATAGTATTTTTAAGAATAAGTTACTTACCTTGTATAAAAAATGTCAAAAAAGGCTACAGCTATTGGTGTACCGCACAGAAAAGAAGGATACATTTTTCAGCTGCTATTGACAATGTCATTTTATGAACCATTTTATCACATAGTTGCACTAACACAAAGACTAGAAGCCTAAACAGAACAAAAGTAATTGTTGTGTTTTAATTATCTACTATCAAATCCATTCTGCTTGTCTAGGAAAGTAGAATTTATGCTGTAGCCAAATCTGGTTTAAGGATGTCTGAAGCTTTCACCATGGAATCTCTTAATAAAAGTAAGTGGTTTGGCTGTTCATTGTCCCATCGACAAAAGTTCTGTTCTTATGGTGATTTGTGAGCAAGAACCTTTAAAATATTTTTAGAAAGGTTTAGTTAACAGCTGTTTAAAGCCTAGAAGATCATTGATTATCTTTCTATTGTCTGTGGTACCTTACATCTTGACTTTGTGCTGAATTTGTACTTTGTTAACTCCAGTTTACTTTGCATTTCACTACTTTGAAGAATCTATACCAGGTACCAATTTTAAAAGGGCTAGTGTTCGTGACTGCAATTTTATTTATGTCTTTAAAAGCATTGTAAATTTCAAAAAGCTATAAATCTCACATCCAAAATAGTTCAGGAGTTAGTTTGCTTTTTATAGGAGTTATACAATGTCAAAAAAGATTAAATTTTAATTTTGTTAATTGGGGGAGTGAATTAGGAAGGCAATTTATAAAATATGTTGCTTTTTTAGATGCTGTTTCACTGACTTCATGCTCCATATCTGGATTATATACTTCTCTGATATATAAGAACATGACCACTCCTGTCTACACCACTTTGAAAGGGGTAACTGTATTACTGTTTAAAGAAAATTTTTAAATACCGTTAGGCTTCACATCCAGGAACTTGCTATTTCACATTTGATACTACCATGCCAAATATGTTGCAAGTTGATGTATAGAGATCAAAGACCCCCAGAAGTTATAGAAATGTCAAATAGCTGGGTTAAAAAAAATACTGCCTATAAAATGTTACTGGCCTAAGTCAATTCTTCTTAGGTTCCTTGCTGATTTTTTCCAAAGGCTTGTTAATTATTAAGCAGAACCACATGGTGTTCAATGTCATAATTAAAAGTGTGTGTATGTGTAGAAATGTCTTTGTGTCAGTGCCAAAGCTGTTTCTAGTCACACAGCCAGCAGTCAGTAATCACAGCATTGTTTGTCTTCTGGCAGCCTTTTGTGATTTGGAAAGACCCATGCCTTGAGCTACCTCAGGTTTCTGTTTTAAAGTATGGGTGTGGTTGAGCATACAGAGGGCAGAGGGAATTCAGTTTCGTGTTAATATTTTTGTGCCAAAACTCACAACCCAGTCAAGAACAGCTTTGAGTATTATGAAGCCAGCAGAGCCCTGCCACGGTACGAAGGAAATGACTGATACCCTTTATGCAAGTTATCAAAGGATGTTGTGTTCTCTTCTGCAGAAAGCAACTCAAATAAGCAACAGCCCATTTCTAGATGAGTCATCGGGATCTGAAGAAGAAGACAGCTCTCGGTCCAGCTCAAGGACTTCCGAGTCTGATTCTCGAAGCAGGAGTGGTCCAGGGAGCCCTCGGGCTATGAAACGAGGTAGGCGAAACAAGTAACTCCTGGGAACTTTGGAAAACCAGACAGTTTACATGATTTTCTTAGGAACTGATATCTTCACTAAATAGGATGGACATCTAAAATCTAGGCTCTCAAAGCCCAGATCGATTACTCAGTCAGGAGAAAGAACTGTTATAGATGGATTTATTGCTTTTAAAGGCATTAATCTTTTAGCTGGCTGTTGTCATGAGGGAAAAGTCACTTGTACATTTAAAGCAAGAAGCACCATTCTATCTATACTCTGTCATGCCAAGGACTTCCTGTGACCTTTAACTGTAGAAATATAAAAATTACATAGAAAAAAAATCACCACCAGAAACACAAATATATTCAAGTTTATAAAACAATTTCATGTGATCAGAAAGCAGGTGGAAAAGTTCCCTCAATAAATTATTTGATTCTGTCACCTCATGCAAGAAAAGACTTCTTTCATTTTTACAGTGATTGTCTTAAGGTCTTGTGCAAAGATTTAGTTAAAATACTTGAATCTGGTAATGTCCTGTGTTTTGTGGAAGACAAATCTCACAGTTCTAGGTGATTGTGTTGTCCATCTCCAAAATGGAAATAATATGCTTCATAATATTGAAAGATACAATCCTTCCTCATTAGGTGACATTATCAGTGTTACTGCTCTGTGAGTATTTCTTCACTGTGTAAACTGAAGGAGTCCAAGATCCCAATGAGGCCAAGTGCTAATTAATAGCATTATTTGGTAGTCTCAGTTATACATATAAAAATTCCAGTTACCAGGAGCTCAATTATATTTGGTAGTCTCAATTATACATATAAAAATTCCAGTGACCCCGGAGCAGAGTGACGGTCCCTCTCTGCATTTTCCAGTGGCAGCTACAGGTGCAATCCAGTCCTGTTTCCAGTGATGTAGTTTTGCCACATTAGTGTGAAAAGGACCTATAGATCCTGCTTCCCAGCAGCTTCATCCTGCTGAGCAGAAACCAGTGCCATGGCTGCAGACAT
Source organism: Passer domesticus (assembly GCF_036417665.1). Taxonomy (NCBI): domain Eukaryota; kingdom Metazoa; phylum Chordata; class Aves; order Passeriformes; family Passeridae; genus Passer; species Passer domesticus. The sequence continues at coordinate 93,554,596 of NC_087476.1, forward strand.
ACCTCATGTTACGTGCTTACACAATTGGGTTATTTAAAAGTTGATTTCACCCAGCCCTTTATATCTGTGTCTGTAAAATGGAACCATTCCTTTTGTTTGTACTTTCTTTCCATAAAACAGTCCTTGCATTGTTTAATGTGTGGAAACCTTTCTTAATCACAAAACACATATGTACATGTCTTTGTTGAGATCCCATTCTTCAAAAATCCAGGCAGTCACACTTTTCACCAAAAGCATGCAGCAATTTGTTACAAAAGATCCACGATGAGAAGAACCCACTCCGAAAGTCTTGGTGGCTTACCAAAGCCTTTTTTAAGAATAAAATTAGCAAATTAGTTGGGAAATTATTGAAACAAAGGAAAAAAACTAACCTTGCAGAGTGAAACACTAGTCCTTACAAAAGAAGACGTTTACATACATGAAGCTATTTCTGTAATGAATGAGGGAGGAGTTTGAATTTTTATTACTGATCCTCTAGAATTGAAAGCAGGGTGCATTTTTTTCAGGATTAAAGCTAATAAACTCTAAAATCCCCCTGAAATATGGAAATCAAGCTTTTAGAAAACCTCGGTATACAAATCCATATTGATTGCAAAACACAGTCACGTACAGCTTCAACACAAAGCAGATGTTGAGTATGACTTCTTAGTACGCAAGCAGTTGCCTGAGAAATCCAGATGCTATAGTGAGTGAGAGAAAGGAAGGTTGCTTAGTTTAATTAAAGATCCTGGTTTTGTTTTTCTAGACAATGATTCCTGGTACTAACTCCCTCCTTAAAGAACCTGTGGTAATGTAACAGAAGGTGATAATATACACAAGACATTTTTTTGTTTTTCCATTTGCAAGGGACTTTAGTTATGAATAAAATGAGAATTAGCACCATGCTAATATTTCAGTGTGCTGATACTCTAAAAAATCCTTGGTTCCTGATGGATCTATGTTGATACTTATGTTTGCCTGCAGATTCTATTCAGATGTTTTTTCTGCCATTCTGATCTCAGTTGTTTCTAATGTAATAAAAAAAATATATAAAGAACTCTCTTTCTTCTTTCACCACAGGTGCATCTCTGTCTTCTGTGACCTCAGAAAGTGACTATGCTATTCCTCCAGATGCATATTCAGTAGATACAGACTATTCAGAGCCAGAGCAGAAACTTCCTAAGACCTCATCCTCATCTAGTGATAATGGAAAAAATGTGAGTACTGAAGTTCTGTGAAGAAGTGCACCTGAAGTACTGTGTGTATTTATGTTCAAATACAGCTACCAAACCTTTTCTTTCAGTCTTGCTGACTCACAGACTGCCTTATGAATACAAACAGCATAATATACCAACAATGTTAGCCAAGTAAGACTGTAATTAGTAAAGAAAGTGGAAGATAATTCTAAGCTTTCCTATATAATGAAGGAAAAATAGCTCGACAATTCCAGAATACCATTCAAATTACTTAAAATTTCCTTTCTTGGAAAGCAGGTCTGCTATCAGATGCATATGAAATACTCAAAACAGTTTAAAATTATTATTTGAATAGTTAGGTAAATAGAAGGGCATTCCAAGAAGGAGCTGAAGTCATCAGTGGAAATCTATGTGCAGTAATAAGTTTCTATCTTTTCCTCATACAGATAAAACATTAGAGAAATCCTAGAGAGAGTAACATGTAAAGACAGACCAAAGAAACCAAACCATTATGAGGTATTGGTCAGCCTCCAGGAGCTTTTAATGGTTTGTGTTAGTTGTTAGTGTCTTAACATACAAGTGGATTGACTACCTGCTGATGAAGATTATTTTAGGCTTTCTTCACAGAGCAAAACTGTGAACTCTATTCTGCAGATGTAGACACTAGAGGTTTGTGAGGAGCTCAGAATTACAGTGCTTTATATCTGGTTTTCAGGTTAGGACCTGGAGTTGGGAAAAAAGAATGCATTTATCTTGTATTCATCTTGCTCCTTCTTTAATATAAAAAACTAGAAAGTAAAATAAGAACACATCATATTCTTAATTCTTTTCTGTAGTTTGGGGCACTTACTGTCCTTCATGTACTATAACAGTAAGTAGGGCTATTTATTAGTTATCCCATATGCATGACATTTGTCTTAATTGATGCATGTAAAAACATTGTCCTTGGATTAAAAGTTTCATCAAATACTGTTATTATTATTTAGCATGCTTTTAAGTCATTAATAGATCTCTATGTGTGTATTTTTACCTATTTCTGAGGGACAGACAGAGGTATATATGTGTATCTAACCACTTTTTATCTTATTTCTAAACAACCAGGAACCTTTGGAAAAATCTGGATATCTGTTAAAAATGGGTGGTAAAGTAAAGACCTGGAAACGACGGTGGTTTGTGCTTAAAGGAGGTGAATTGCTGTATTACAAATCTCCAGTAAGTACATGTAACTTACCTGTTGTTTTGTATTAGATTGTTTACTGATAATCTAAGGCTGCTAGAAAGGAAAAAAAAAAATGCACTTCTGGTTTCTGTGCTGTTAGAGAGTGATTCAGTAGTCACTTCCTCAAGAGGTGTACAAGGTACACAGTGTCTAACTAGAAAGTATTTATCAAGATTAATGTTTAAATTAGTCCTATATTAATTTATTGCTGTTTGTTGGTAGATTAAAATACTCTTTTTTCCATTCTTTCCATACCAGAGTGATGTTATTCGAAAGCCTCAAGGTCAAATTGAGCTTAATGCATCCAGCCACATTGAAAGGGGTGATGGAAAACAAACAATTCAGGTGCCTGCTTTTCTCCTCTGCTGGTGTTTCAGCATTCCCTCTATCCCCAAAGCCAGCCCCTTGTTCCAGTCCCTGTTGCACTGGAAGTCCAAGTGTGGACTTGTAATTAAATAATCAGAGCCTTTCATTTGAAACCAAAAAATTGTTTCAGTAACAGAAAATATAAAAAGGCCTACCTGGAGTCTTGTTTGTATTGCCACAAAGGTTAGATCATCACATATGGGATAGAAATAAAGAGAGCAGTCATGGGGTCAACCATTTGGATAGAGAGAATTAATTTGTCTGAAAAGAGAAGTGAGTTTTCTCAACTTGCTATCCTGGAACTTTCCAGATAAAGATTTAGAAAGAGTGTCTCTGCTCTGTCTGGTCATGGAATGTTTCATTACTAAAAAGTACTTTGGGGAAGATAAACTCCCCAAAGTGTAAAGCTACACTGGGTGGTGTGTGTTACAGATCCCACACGATGAGGTCAAATACGTCAATTGTTGAAGCTCAAGACTGTTTGTTACTTCACAGCTGACCACAGAGAAACGGATATACTACCTGACTGCAGATTCCCCCAACATCTTGGAGGAATGGATCAAAGTACTGCAGAATGTTCTTAAAATACAGGCTGCCAGCCCACTCTTTGTGCAGTCTGAAATCAAGCCCACCATGAAAGGATTACTTACGAAGGTAGGAAAACACTTTTCCCCCCAGTCTGCTTTATTGTTTAGGCCAACACTGGCCTTACTGTGCTTTAGATGAGCATCTCATCGAATGCCCTGATTCGTATGCCCTTAATAGAGTCACACAGTTTAAATTTGATGTCCAGTAATGTGGATAGTAATTTGAACTAAGACATGCATTCACAATATCATCAGAGTTCAAAGATGGTGAAAATAGTCAGTATTTTCTCTGTGATTATTACTGATGTTCTGTAATTACAGGTGAAACATGGATATTCCAAAAGGGTTTGGTGTACCCTAGTTGGAAAAATCTTGTATTATTTCCGTAATCAAGAAGACAAGGTAGGTTCCTTTCTTGTTTCTTCAGAGAATGTAGACTTTAAACAGAAACCTACAGCTTTATTAAGGTACAGTTGGCCTTAGTATTATACACAGATTGTCAGCTTGGAAGATTCTGTCTAATAGCCAGCAATGCAGACTACATCCATTGGTCTCTTTCTACAGGATGTGATACATATTATGCATGTTATCCCTAGCTGAAGGGGGACACTGGTTTGCCTGGAGTTCAGGTGTCCCTTTCTGACAGACATCAGAAAAGACCCAGTTGTAATGTGGTTCTGGAAGCAGACCCTTTCTTATGCCTCTTGCTGTGGGCAGTGACTGCAAGTTTCAAGAATTTAAATGTTCTTTCTGTCCCTCAGTTGACTTCCAAATCCTGTTCTTTGGTATGTCACTGTACATCCACAGTGCTGCAAGACCTAGGACACTTCCTAGACATGACTTTCACCTGTCCCTTTGCTCCCAAGGCATTGTATTTTCTCACCAAGAAACATGGAGGCAAGTCAGAAACAGGATTTTGAACAGTCCACTGAGCCATTATAAAAAAATCAGTAGAAATTTTCATATTTGTGTACTTCTGTTTTAAGAAGACAATCACACTGGAGTCAGTAATTCTTAACTTTTGTGTAGAGCCAGTTATTCCCTTTGTCATCCTTTCCTTTTATTCCCATTTTAAACCTCAATGAAACCCGATTTCTAGAACTGTATGAGTAAGATAGCAGTAACCATCCATCAAAACATTTTATTTTAATTGCTCTTTAAAACAATGTAAAACAGGGTTTGGGCATCAACTGGCTAAAGTGTAAGCTCAGAGACATTAAAATTAACATAAAATTTCTCCTAGGGAAAAATCTCTATGTTTAACATATCTGAATTTATATATTTTTACCACTGAGTATTTTGGCATTAGCATGCTCTTTAGTTAAGAATTTTGCTGGATTCTGAATATTTCCCTCACATCTGGAAGAAGTTTAGCTGCCCTTTTAAAGTAAAATTGAAACAAGTTTGCTAACTTGGAACAGAATGAGAATTCAGCTTTTGTAAGCAGAATATGTATGAAAAGTTTTCCAAAACTACTTTATTTCTAATGTTCAACAATATGCTAATTAAAATCATGTTTTCTGTAGCTGACTGTGTCTGTGCAGAAATAAATTACACAATCTGCAGTGGTTAATACAATAATGGAGTCCATTTAATTGACCTCCTTTCAAAATGGAATTCAAACTAAAAAGCCAGCCAATTGTGTTTTAGTTAAACTTGGTGAATAAATCAATCTTGACTACTTACATGTGAAACGACATCTTTTGATTCTCAGAATCTTATCTTACTCAAAAAGTTGAATGCTTCAGAAGCACTACAGAAAATACAAATCACCACATCATTCTTTAATCCTTACCAGTGGCGCTGTGGGAAGGGAGGGAGTTTTGTGCAGAGCCAGCTCTCTCAATCCTGTCACCCAGTTGTGAAGAGATTTCATGCTGTATTTATGTTTGTTGAGGCTTCCTGTTGATAAGGGCTATGAAATAATTACTTCTGTGAAAATTTCCTCTTGAATGGCTTTTTTAGATAAAATATTTTCTGCTAAATGACGCTAACTACATAAACATCTCAACACTGAAGCTCTGTGATCTCTCACATTGGAGAAAGAAACCAACTACAAGGTCTATCACACAAAAAAAAATTACCTTTTGAATTTAGAGTATGAACAAACCAATACATCAACAATACATTCCTGTCCCCGAAAATAACAGGACCATAATTAAAGTTCTAGGCTTGACACAGGAAATTTTTGCTTGGAACCAAGTTTGGGAACTCTGAAGAATGACTTCTTTCACCCTAACATACATTTATTGCATTAGCTATATATAGAGGCAGATCTGGAAAAGTATTTTTGAAAACCTCATTTTTAGACTTTGGCACATAACAGTCTCATTTTGCTGTCTGCAACATCTGCTTATCTGATATTCCTTGGCAGGACTGAAAATGAGTAAATACCAATGGGTATGGATGCTAGTTCATGTTTTAATTTTGATTTGCAGAATAAGAAAAAATTGTGTATAATAATAAATATAATCATATATAATTCAAAATCAGTATGCACTGAAACAAACATTACCCCTCTCACCATTTCTGATATTTACTTTTAGTTTCCTCTTGGTCAAATCAAGCTTTTTGAGGCAAAGGTTGAAGAAGTTGATAGGTCCTGTGATTCTGATGAAGATTATGAAGCCAGTGGTCGCAGTTTGTTATCAACCCATTACACTGTTGTTATCCACCCCAAAGACCAAGGACCCACTTATCTTCTTATAGGATCCAAACACGAGAAGGTAATAAATGGATATTTTTATTGAGCTTCAGTCGCACTTCTGTGAGTGTGATGCTGTGATATGAATATTTCTTGAGAAGGAGAAGGACTACAAGTCACCTGGCTTGTATTTTGATATCATAAGGAGAAGGTTCTGCTTTATTATCAATTAGTCTGCAAATCAATGCTAGTGTAGGTAATCCTTGTTAAAATAGACAAAAATATGCAGGCTTGCCTACATAAGTAGACAGTGCAGAATATCTTATATGCTGTAATGAGAATTTTGCTCACATACAGTAACTTGTAGACAGAATTGTAGTTGAGAGGTTACAGGGTACTTACTAATACCCATTTTCACTGACAAAACTAAGATAGCACAGACTTGCCCTACTGTAGTAAAGCAGCAATGAGAGGCGGGGATAAAACCATTTTTATTATTGTTGCTTCATTGTTCCCAAGAAATCTTGTAGACCTTGTTTTGCTTTCTGGACTTATCCCCAGGTTAGCAGGATCTGGCAGTGATAAAAATTATTTATGTAAGCTTCTGGAAGAGAAAAGGAAGAAAGCCCTGACAATTAGACATGATTTCTGAGGATAAAAACTTTTGGAGAGCCCTGTCCAATCTTCCTTACTTAATATTTGTAACATAGAAATCATGAACGTGTGTTTATTCAACCAAAGGCAAACTTCTTTGGGCTTCAAAAGGAGTGCATAATAGGGTTTCAAGTTGAGAGCAGAATCCTGATGTAGCAGTTCCTTCCAGCACAGAATGAGTGAGCTGCTATGTTTTTCTCCCTTAGGACACATGGCTTTATCATCTGACAGTTGCAGCTGGAAGTACCAGTGTAAATGTTGGATCTGAGTTTGAACAACTTCTTTGCAAATTATTAAATGTGGAAGGTGATGCCAGTAAGTTTATTTTCATTTCAACATACTGATCTTCCAATGCTTATTTAGTAAATGTACTTATGAATGGAATTAATTGCAAAATGTATATATTTTATCTGTTTAGCTTCTCAAATTTGGAGACATCCTACCCTTTGCCATAGCAAAGAAGGAATTACTTCCCCTCTTACAACACTGCCATCAGAAGCCTTGCAAACTGAAGCAATTAAATTATTTAAGGTAAAACCATAGCAGATGCCTTTTTTAATAACTATTTTAACTCTTTGCTAAAGAATGGCTGTTAGTTGGCTTACTGGAGATACTCAACAGCTAAGAAAAAAGATATATTTATTTTTATCTTTAGTGGAGGTAACTAATGGACAGCAGCAAAATTATTACCTCACCAAAGACTATCACACTCAGTGTAAAGATGACAAGCAGTTTAGGCTTCAGCTTTTGGTGTTCCTACTTATTTGATAAGTTATTGTTAAAGTGCAAGTTAGCAGAGAAATCCATGACCATCATGAGTGATAATAATTTTACCTTGAAGTTCATAGCTCCAAAGAATCCAACAGCATGGACAGATCTCTGCATTCAGAAAACTGTATCTGAAATACTATTTTTTCAGTTAGATTCAGGGAAAAAAATCATAGGCAAAAGTTTTGTTGGAGACACATTTAAATAATCTGGGAGATCTTTTAAAAATTAGAAGAAAAAGAAAGTAAATTTTAAGTTTAGGCAAGTCATGGATTATTTAAAACTGAGATAGAAAGCAGGGATTGTTTGCTCTTTTTAATAAAAAGAAAATATTTTCATATGAAGTAGCTATTCTTTAAAGAGCAATTATTCATTAATATAAATAGAGAAAATATTCCATAGAAAAAGTATTTCACAAGAGTTGAGTTCACTTTTAAAGATTCTCACAGATCTTTAAAAATACACATACATATATATGTCCCAGTGTAGTAAAAATGCTTTATGATTAGGAGACACATACTGGTTCATAACCACTGAGCCACAGCTAGGTTCTTGAGAAATTGTGTGTGCCTTACAGCTTTCCCAGTTGCAGGCCAGGTGGGTAGTTGATGCCTATGAGAGGGAGTATGCTGCAATGCCATTATCTCCTTACAGGCTGTAAAAGCTAATTCAGAGACAAAATACAATTTTGCTGTTCCTTTGTCTGTACGTTGTGAAATAAATTACAAGTTGGAAGGCACGGAGGTTGGATAAATGAACTTTCTCTACAAAACTTAGATGAGTCTAAAGAACAAATTCCCTGAAGCATGCACTATCTGGAGAATTTTGATGTAATGGTTCAGATCTAGAGAGGAATTCAAGACAACCACTGTATGTTTCGTCATGGACACTTTTAGGCAAACTTTCCAGGTTATTACTCTGGGATGTTTGAAGCACTTCAAAGAAGTACATCCATCTTATTTTCTGCACTCCTGCAGCACAAAACTTTACAAGGAAATGTACTTCTTTGATAAAAAACAAATTTACATCTACTTGAAAATCACTTTTCAGACCTAATTCAAATCACAGACACTTGCCTAAAGTAAATAATTAGAGATTACTTATAAGACCTTTATTGAAACCCTGTATAAATCAGCTTAGAAGTCAGGTAGGGAATTTAGAAACAGATCATGCCATGTTTCAGTTATCCCATTTATGATAAAAATAGACTAGAAATAGATTGGGCTTCAATCAACTTCTTGTATTTTTGCTTATATCCCTTAAAAATGTAACTATTCTATACAGTACATGCAACAGGTGATATATATACTTTCTTCTAAAATGCTTAACATGTGGCTTTCTTGAGACAGTACTGGGTATAGGCAAGGTCATACTTAACCTACAGTAAAAATACCATGGAAAGCCAAGATGTAAATCAATGGCTCTGAGTTATGGATTTTTTATGTGTATATGCTGCTGTGTTGTGCTATTTACAGAAGCATTTTACATTGTCTGGCACTCAGAGCTGTAGACATTGCATTTCCAAGTAGAGGGATGAGCTGTGTTCAGCATGTCCTTAAACTTGCCTGCCACCAAAATTCTTCCTACTCCTGTTACAGTTCACTCCATTGGATACAGAGTGAAACCATGGGTTGTAGGAGGTGTTTCATCTCAAGTCTCTGTATTTCATCCATTCTGGCCCCTTTTCACCCCATTTTGCAGAACCAGCAGAGTTTTCCAAGTCTACTGGTAAACTTACAAATTGTGATTTCAATTAAAGTACACTTTTGATATACAGAACATTTTACATCTTAAAGATTTGGCAAATCTCCCTTGCATGTAAACTCACTTGCTTATTATTTTATATCTAGACCTGCCAGTTGTTTATAAATGCTGCAGTTGACTCTCCTGCCATTGATTACCATGTATCTTTGGCCCAAAGTGCTTTGCAGATCTGCCTCACACATCCTGAACTTCAAAATGAGATCTGTTGCCAGCTTATTAAACAGACCAGGCGTCGACATCCACAAAACCAAGCAGGACCAATACAGGTAACCCAGTACTTATTTTAATGGTAGTGATTTCAGCAGCAATGAAGGAACTGCACAGAGTCTTTATGATGGTAAAGACGCTCTGTTCTTCTGCAGCATCTGCTGAGTTAAGATCCAATTCACTGCTGCTGTTTTTTCCTGAAACAAAGCTGATGCTATCCTCCAACAAAGTATATGTATCTGGTGGTAGATTATATCTCTGCCCATGCTGTTTGTAAAGGGTAGACATAAAATGAGCTGTCTTCAAGTCAAGTGTTAAGAAAGAATGTAAGAAACCTAATTCTTTTTTACTGCTCTTTCCTAAGAGAGGTGCTGCCTCAGGAAGCTTGGTGTGTTAAACCATACAGCAAATGACTCAATAGCATGAGTGTGAAGTAAAGCTGTGGTGCCATGTAGTTGAATATCAGGTTTCTGATGGATGTCCCCTCTTGTGTGCCATGCTGTTCTGCATTCACCCTGCATGCTACATTATTAATACATACTTGAAATTCCTCCCTTTGTCCACTGCCAGCTATTCACTGCTATCCAGATACAAAATGAATTGCACTTGGAGCTTGCATAGAATTAACAGAACGTGACACTTATGATGGAGCAATACCTACAGAACTAGAAGACTAATCAGAAAATGGGAAAGAAAGTCACCATATCAGGGCTTCTGTAATAGACATGTTTTTCTCTTACTATAGAAAATAGACACATGACCAGCAGCCATACCTATTAGCTAGAAACAGCCTGTACCTGGGAGATGGCTGCTGTGTGGAGAGGCACTGGCACGGGCTCTCCAGAGAAGCCATGGGTGCCCCATCCCTGGAAGTGTTCATGGCCAGGTTGAACTGAGCTTGGAGCAACCTGGTCTAGTGGAAGGTGTCCCTGCCCAAGGCAGGGGGCTGGAACTAGATGATCTTTAAGGTTCCTTCCATTTTATGATTCAATGTGTGCATTGCTAAAACATTCACAAAGGTTTTATAACAGACATGGTACATTCATGTCACTTAGCACACAGTGAAGCTACATATCGCTGATGGAATTTAAACTTACTATAATTCTTCTTTGGTACTCTTCTTACCAGTGGCAAAGCATTCCCTCTGATGAAGATAAGTAAGTTGTTGTTATCCTGATCCCCTGGAATGATTTTTAAGAGCTAATACATGCAGTAAAATGTTTTCAGCCTTACACTAAGTTTTTTAAGTCCTAAATTCCTGCTGTAGTCTCCTACCCTTGATTCTCCTGCAGTGTATACCATCAACAGAGCCAGTGCTATCTCCATCAAAGTATAAATATTTGATGAAAGGGAGTATCTGTGCCAGTGCTGTCAAATTTCTATTTAATACCAGGCAAGGCAGATAAATCAAGATAGAGAAACATCATTTTTTAAATCTTACTGTGAAGCATTGATGTACTGATTGTGAGAAAAACAGTTGCAACATTAGTAAGTTTATATCAGGGTACATGAGAGCACTCTGTATTAAGTGAAACCAATGAATACATACTGAGCAACAACAATATAACAAAATATTGAATTACTGGTTTTTTCAAAGTTACTGCAAATTTGGTAGAAGAAAAAATGTCTTATGTGTTGCTTCATAATATGTGTAACAGGAGACCTGAATTAAAATTGCACAGTCTTCTCCTCATATCATAATGCTTGGCCATGCAGCCTAAGTATTTCTTTTCCTATGTATTAACTGCTTTTTATACAAACTCAGCTGCTTTCCCATTTCCAGCCCCAAAAGAAACTTGGTGTACACATGTAAATAGACAGAGAGTATTTGGCCTTTCAGTGAGGTTATATGCTTATTTACCCAGCTTTTTCTCTGTTTTTTTCATTCCTATTTCAGCAGTCTCAACTTGGCACAGTAAGCTGCACTGCTGGCCAGCAGCCACAGCAGGAAGTTTTATGTTGTAGGATGTTTAAAACAGTGAATGTATTCCTTTTGTTCAGGGCTTGCAGCTCTTGGCCCTCTGTGTTGGACTCTTCCTGCCCCAGCATCCATTCCTTTGGCTTCTTAAACTTCACTTAAAGAAGAATGCAGATTCCAGGTGTGCCAGCTAGTCAACTGGTCTTTCTGAAGTACCTTGTTTTCAATCTTTCCTGTAATGTATCAGATCTTTTGACATATATTTTAAAATTAATTCGAGTAGAATTGCTTCTAAAATATAGTACATATTACTTCTGTGCATCACTTGGGAAAGTTATAAATTTAAAAAAAAATTTTGCAGTGCATACTCTGACTGTATGTTGCAAAACTGTGAAAACCAAAATATGGCAGTTACACAACACACCCTGAGCCATGTTCATCTTTGGCACAATTCTGCTGGTCTCAGTAGACTAATTCTCTTTCTAATTCCACGTGCAAAAAAATGTGTTGGAAATCTCAGAGAATGAAATCTGCATGCTCCTCCCATCTGACCTCTCCAGAAATATTCACTCACAATTTACTATCCTTTCAATCAGTCCCCAGGAATTGCCTTATTTCTCTTTTTGCCACAGGACTGAATTTGGGAAATACGCTATATATTGCCAGCGCTGTGTAGAACGGACCCAGCAGAATGGAGACCGAGAAGCCAGACCTTCCAGAATGGAAATCCTTTCCACTCTCCTGAGAAATCCCTACCACCATTCCCTGCCCTTCAGTATTCCAGTTCATTTCATGAATGGCATATATCAGGTAATGTCATGCAGGCCACGAAATCTGAGCTCTCCCAACCCCCTGCTGTCAGCAAATACATGAAGCACTACATCAAAAAGAGTAAGGTAAACATGGCTCAAGTTTCATCCTGTGCCAGTGCCAGCAATGGCAGGCACAAAGTACTTGTGATCTGATTTGATCAACTAAGAGTAAAGGTTTGGGGGAAAATCTTGAAGAAAAAAGTAAAACCTTTTAAGAGTGAGAACTGCCAAAGCTCTGTTTCTTATTTAACCTGACCACCAGATGAATGAATGGAAAAGGAAAGGTATTAAATTCCACTTCCTTTCATCAGACATCTTGTAAGTTAAATATCTCAGTGAAGGCCTGGAAGCACAGCTGTAACTCCCATTATCAGTCCTGAAGGATAACCATATTTGTTACAGAACAAACATGGCTCCATTCTTAACTCTCTGGGGACGTCATTAGTCAAAGCCCCTAGGAAACATTCCATGGGCTTCCAAGCATGCTGCTTCACATCCTGGTTTATGTTTCCAGCTGTGAGAGATGGCTGAGATGACTTTCAGCAATTCATAGTCTTTCTAGATAGAAAGCAACTTTTTATATGAAATCAAAGCTATATCACATTTTTTTTTTTCAGATTGTCACAGAAGTACTTTGCATTTTTTCATCTCTAAGTTTCTTGATTGCTTACTGCTTGCCCAGTAAAACATAAAAAAAACCCCAATATCCTTTAAATCATCCTAAAGGGTTTCAAAATTGAAGTCTGGAGAAGAAAAGGAGTAACTGCTCATTAGTTATTTACTGCCCAAAACTGTATAATTACAAGAGCTAAGAAAATTGTAATTAAATACATAACTTGCTTCAGTGGGATCAGCAAATAACAATTATAGTGGTATTAAAAACTCTTGTATTAACCTCTGAAGATTAATCAGATTTTTATTTTAATGCCAAGCACTGAGAAGTTCAAACAATAGGTCATGATCCATTTTCAAGACATTTTTTTACCAAAACATTTTCAACATGTCAAATACAGGAAAACACTGTCAATACAGATTGAAGTGAACATCAGCCACTGCTATCTGTAAAGAACCTATTTGCCATCTCTTGCTAAAATGCTTCAGTACCAGTCACAGCAAACAAGTTCATATTTGGGGAAGTAAAATTTAGAAGGTTCTGTATATTCTGACCTATGTTATAGTGACAAAGCAACATTCATAAACTGTTTTAGATCTGCCAGTGTAGATCTGTCACTCACCTGATATCCCTCTAAAGTTGCACATGATTAAAAATTATTAATTGATCTCATTTGCTTCTCCACTATATTGAAAGGTACAGGAAATTATAATCTTCATTTATCAAGTAGTATTTTTCACAAAAAGCTCAGACACTAGACGGCTATCTGTCAGATAAATTCTGTAACAGAATTCCAAGTTTAACAAGTGCAAGGAAACCAATTTCACTAAACTGACTTCCCATGTGGAAATATTTTTCAGGCCTTTTATGGCAATTTTTGATTTCCAATTACAGTAATGGATGAAATGGGTCTTATAGTTCCACCGTTATTCTAGAAGTATTATATTTCAAAATCTCAGATTCAAAGGGGGAATGGGTATGCGTTTGATAGCAAAATACTATTTGGCCTTTTTTTTTAGGTCGTTGGGTTTGATGCCTCTACTACAGTAGAGGAATTTCTGAACACCCTGAACCAAGATACAGGGATGAGGAAACCAGCTCAGTCAGGATTTGCACTGTTTTCTGATGATCCCTCTGGCAAGGATATAGAGCACTGTCTTCAAGGAAACATCAAGGTAAACAAAAGGCTTTAATGGACTGTGCATATAAAAAAATAAAGTATTCAATGAACTATAATTAAAAGCTTTCTCCAAGAGATCTGTATTATTCAGAGAAGTAACAGCTGTGTTAAAAAAACCAAAAAATAAGCTGTTACAGTTCTTTAAAACTAAGGAGCATTAGAGTCAAACATGGAGTTAGAGATTTCAGTCAACATTTTTGATATAGCTCCAAAAGATGACCATGTGAGGTCCAAGAAGTCATTGACACTGGGATGGAGATCCTGGGAAATTTAAAAAAAAAAATAAATGGTTCTTTCTCTAATACAGAATAGACTTAAGGCGGAGTTTAAGAAATTTCCAATTTTTTGCTTGCCATTGTCCTGAATTATAAATTTTAGCTCCCTCTATTGCTAGAATTAAATTCTTAGCAGTAAAGTGTGACAAAACATAATATAATCTGTGCTTTAGTAAAATATTAGTTACTTTCCAAGTCTTTTAGCAACTAATGAATCATTAAATTTTTGTGTTTTTACCATGTAGCTTTTTGCACCCTTTGGCCAATGCTCAGCTGCACTTTTGAGTTACAAGGTGTGGTACAACCTGGCCTTGGTGATAAACAAGCAGTGTCACCACGATCAGAAAAATTACCACATGGAAAGCAAAATTTATAAAAGATGTTCTGATTTTCTCGGTAACTGTAACTTTAGAAACTACTCACATTACTGCTTCCAGGAAAGCTCTTTTATGAAGGAATGAAGCCCAGTTGGGGTCCTAGGATCTCTGTTCTACCTCCTCCCCATCTGCCCACCTACTCACCTATACAGATTCTTGTGAACCCTTTTTGGTGCATTTTTAAACAAACTTCATGCCAACTTTATAGCAGTTACTAGAAAGGACCTGAAAAACTTGGGCATGTAGTAGAAGGCAGAGATGAAAGGCATTTGATTAATTACATAACAACTCACTCTGTGTTATTACACATTCATTGGCAGCTGCTAAATCAAGTACCTGGCCTTTCCATGTTATGGCTTGTTTCCAAAGGCAGTGTGTGTATTGCAGGATAAACAAAACCAAAAAATGTTAATTATTAAACAATTTGACTAAGAAATACAAGTAAGGTTATACTTCAGTGAGTTTAAAAATTCAGGCTGTGTATGTATCTAATAACTGATAGGTAGAGGACATTAAAATAAGTTGACAGTTTCTTTTCAAGGTGTTTTAAAATAGGAAAACATGCCAGTTTTGTATTGCTTTCCTTCTAGATCTGTGACATTATTTCAAAATGGGAGCAAGCCTCCAAAGAACAACACCCCGGGAAATGTGAAGGCACAAGGACTGTCCGCCTTACTTACAAAAACAGGTTTGTTTAGCAACAATAATATCTCTGCCTTGTCCCAAGATTTTTTTTTCAGTTTCTGCAAGTTTCTTTATCTGAGAAACACTGGCTGACTTGAAACTTGCAACAAAAATAGTAAATGGGTGTAACTGGACAATGTTTTTTTAATAGTTACCTTTTTTTACTTCTTAAAGAGGTGAAGAGGGCTGCAAAAAATCCCCACTGAAGTCAGAAGACTGACACGAAATATTTACCCACTGGTTCAAGTACAAGTGTTGCTCTGCTAATGTGTTTGGATGCTGAAATAAACATGTCACATTCAGAGCAGATACTGCTAATCCTCAGGGCTAATGCATTTCCATGTCTTCTTTATTTAATAACTTTCTGTCTTTTCTGTAGGCTTTATTTTTCAGTTCAAGTTCATGGGGAGACAGACAGAGAGAAGCTGCTGCTAGTGTATCAGACAAATGATCAAATAGTCAATGGACTTTTCCCTGTAAACAAAGAATTAGCAATGGAATTGACAGCCCTTTTAGCTCAGGTAATCTTTATGCATGGATAACTCACACAGCAGTTTTTCAGGAGAAAATCTTAAACAAACTGATCCAGGATGGCTTGACACTCAATTGACCTTCACCTTTTACATATGGGTGTGCAGGAAACACACTGGGCTGGGATCTTTGTGTAAGGCAATTCTTAACTGGAGTGGAAATGCTTTACAGCATTCGCTGCTGCTGGCACCAGTAAGGTTAAAATGTGCTTTCCCTCTTACACAGCAAGGCCCTCTGGCATTTAATAACATGTAATCATGTACCATTTCTTCATTCACTATTCCTTCCATGATTTCTGCAAGTTAATTCTCCAAAGTAACAGCTCTTCAATCAAAGTCTTAAGTCTTTTACTAGGCATGGTCTTGATAGGATGTTTTATTTTTTAAAAATTAAAAGCTCAAATGAAGCGTTTTGAGAAAGTAAGTTGATGTTGTTATTCAATAAATGTAAACTGATTTGTGTCAGCTGGAGATACAGCAATCTAAGGGCAGAAGTAATATTATGTCTGTAAAATTTGTGTTTGATATTTAACTTTTTTCCATGGTAGACAGAAAATAAGAAAGAGAAAATCACTAGTGTGACTTTTTTATCAATGAAAAGTATACATTATTTGACAAATTTGCTTTCTTTTATACTTGGTAAAACAGATCAGAAGATAGTTCATAATATCCAGCTAGAAAATTACTTTAAAGTAACAAAAAACTTTTTAAATGGACTTTCCCTTAGGTAGAGATTGGAGATTTTGAAAGGCCTTTCTCAACTCCAGCAGGGCAAGTCAATTCCCAGTCCAAGTCCAACCAAACACTAAAGCAAGTTTTGGAGAGATTCTACCCTAAGAGATACAAGCAAGGTTGTTCAGATGAACAGTTAAGGTGAGATGGGCTTGTTGATTCATATTCTCTAAAGATCTAGGAGCGAAAAAAGGAAGTTTCAAATTGTCATTGGGAATAACATATTGTTGAGCTGTATTTGCCTAAACTTGTGTTTGAAACTCATTCTCTTGCTAATCTAAACAACCCATTTCCTTTGCACATTTCTACTCTAAACAAAGGACCATCATTAATAACACATTCCAGCAAAAAATGTAGCAGTTACTACATAGCATTACAAAACCCAGTGATTTTGAAATTCTTATTTTTCTTACACAGCAAATCTAAACGAGGTCTGAGTGTGCAGGGACTAAAGAGTTATTGAAGTAAAGGACATGAGGACATGATCTGTTTGTTATTCTAGTGTGCAATCTCTGGCAGCTAGTCCAATTGGCAATGTGTAACTTAGTGGACTTAACTGGTAAGGTATCACTTTATTTAAAATTAATAACCTGCAAGGCACTTAAATCAACACCTACTGACATGAAAATGAGCAGAATATTGTAATAAATTATAGTGATACAGCAGTTTTGAAGGCCAGTAAACATCATAGAAATGTTCTTCAGTACAGAAAATTTTCAGGTTGAGAAAATGTAAAGCTATTATTATATGCACATAGTAACATTATTACATAGAAGACAATGGGGCATTCAGACTTACACAATTAACTTCAAAGAACAAATTATAAAAGCTCTCAGATTAGATTTAACTCAGGGAGGAAAAGTAAAACACCTGTTGAACTGTTTAAGTAGTCCTACACTACCAGCTGGCAGAGCTGGAGATCTGTGGCATAGGAAGGACTCTGTGCCTGCCCTATTGCCTTGATTTTTTTGCTAAGGGTGCAGTTTTACCTCATAAACAGCAAGACCAAAGCTGCAAGTGATGGATCTGCCTTTAGTACCCATTAGTCCTCCCTTTTCTTGGGCTACATCTAATAACCTTATGGCTGCTGGGTAAGTCATCCCTGCAGATCTAGTGTCCTAGAAAAATATTCTGGTCTGAGGGTTTTCTGAGAAAATTAGTTTTTCCATAGTATTGAACCAACTTGCGAAGGAGTCACACATTCACAAAAGGAGCCAGAAAAAAAGCCCCAGTGTGAGCACACTGTGCATCAGGAGTGGCGTTCTGGGCAGCAGAGCCCAGACACACTAAAAGGGAGTAGTGCTAAGCCACGTCTTTCACGCCTCCTACCAGCCACAGGTAAAGATATGTGCTAAGCTGGATGGATTTTTGGAATGACAGCTGACATAGCTGTTGAGTACTGATAAAGGTACATTGATTCTCTGTAGAGACACGTTAAAAGCTGTCCCAGACTTTCTGCTTTATGCTGCAACTGCTACATCAATATTTAATCATAATGTTCCAGAAACTAGAAGATACTTCATCATTTTCATGTGCATTAAAATACTAAATGACATTTTGGATTTATTTAATGCTGTATCAGTGATAGTCCTTGTATTAACTGAAATTACCATTTTAAGAAATGGATTCTTTTGTTGCTCATTAAACTCGCTGTGGGCAAGCATTGGAATTCCCTTCAGTAAGTAAATTCCATCCTTCATTTCAACAGACAGCTTTGCCAGCGACTGTCGACAAGATGGATGGCTCTCCGTGGGCACAGCGCCGCAGACTGCGTGCGCATTTACCTCACCGTGGCCAGGAAATGGCCTTTCTTCGGGGCTAAATTGTTTGCAGCAAAAGTGAGACATTTTAATGAGTTTGATTGGGGAGGGGGAGGAGGGGCTTAAATATAAGAAATATTTGCAAATAATAGTACATTTTTGTTAAAAATAACTGTGTATACATGAGCTGATTGAATCTCCTGTCAAATTACTTCTTAAGTCATAGACTGGTGAAATATAATAGCCATAGTACTAAGTGTATCATAATAGTAACTTTCCAGTACTCTTGCTGCTTATTTTACATTATTAATCTGTGTTTCCATTTCCTTCTATCTTAGTTTGAGATAGCCTTTTAGGTTTAGACTCTTTTTGCTTGATAGCTAATAGAACATTGAAAAGGTATCATTAGCTGGCTGTGGAAGCTCAACCTTGCAGAACTAAATGTGGTTAAGGTTATTTAGAGCACTCCCTTCTATGCTGGCCCCTTCTCAGTTTCTCTTAAGGACTGGTATCTTAATTCTCTTGATTCAAATAACAGCTCTGTTAAACAGAACTGTCACCTCATGCCTTCAGTTTTAATAGGCAAACCCAGCATGTGTGTGTGTGTGTATAAACATATATATGTATATATATAATTGCTTGTCAGCACTCTCTTCTTTGTGTATTTAGAGATATGAGCTAGTGGACAAACTGTAAAGACACCTGACTATTTTATTAATGAGACTATATGTTTTATTGGACTAAGCACCAGGTAGGTTTCAAGCATATTAGTTTGAGTTCGTTGTTCTGCCACTGGCCACATACATGGCTTTGGGCAGGTATTTAAATTCCTTTCCTGAAATTTACACTGAGAGGGAACTGAAGAGGGAACTGTGGATGGAGAGAGGTCTATAATAGCTGAGAATAATAATTATTCACATATTGCCTCATTTTGAAGTAGTAACTAAAGAACATTTCTCTTTGTAGCCTCTAGCAACAGCCTCAGTTGAGAAGTCCTTCATATGGTTTGCTGTCCATGAAGACGGCATAAGCATCCTGGACTACAGCTCCATGGTAAGTGAAATTTCTGTTTCAAATTTGGTCAAGATAGATTTTAGTACTAATTATTTGGAGAGATTCACCACCATACTATCTAAAAGATGGCATAAGCTTTCCATGCTAAGTTATCTAGTCCTTCTCTTAAAGCAAAAATTCATTCCTTTTAAAATGCTCTAATGTTATCATCATTACAGTAACACTAATAATAGAAGTAAGTAATGCATTCTTTGCACAGAATTTATTTTTGTTTATCAGATACAGTTTTTATATCATTTAATGAAATGTTAATGTTTTAATCATTCAGATGTCAGGAAATCCTTAGTTATTGTAATGTTATTACAATAACATTAATTTTCTTTTCCTGGAGACTTAATTTTCCAGTATTATTCATAATACATACACTCTGCAAAGAGCAGTTACTTTAATAGATTGTTATTTTCATTGTATTATTTTTGTTTAATAGTAGGTAACATAACCCAGTGTTATTTAATTATGTCATTTTAGGCTCAGATTTTTCTTTGATTTGCAATACAAGTTTTCATAGAAAACGACTCGTAATCAGTGTAAAAAGCAATGCCTGAGAAGATCCCTGCTTTCATTTATATCCTGCAAAGAAAAAGAATGGCATGCTGCTATTAGCAAGTGCTAATATTGAATATCAGAAAATTAAAATCTCAGCTTTATAATTGTGCTGATATGGGCCTTTTCATTACATTTCTTTGCAGTTAAAGGAATAATAAAACAAAGAGCATGAGGAGAGGAAACAGCAGCTCTCAGGGAACAAGCAAAATGTGCTTGCACCAGACTGCAGAGAGCTCTACAAGCACTGCTTCTGGAGCTATGGCATTTCTGTAGGGCATTGCCACGTTAAGTACTGGCAGGCCTTACCTGACATTCAAGGAATGCTCAGCTTCAGGCAACACTGGGATTTTCTGCAGGAAGGATCAGGGACATCAGAAATGATGTTGCAAGGGGTAGGGATAGTAGTATTTCAAAACTGGGGCAAAAAGAGTTTTGCTAAGGAAGGACACTAAGTCAGTTATTGTACAAATGTTGTCTGACAATGAATTTTAAATGCAAACATCTGCAGCAAATTAATATGAGATATAACAATAAATTAAATGCTGATCTTAACTCAAAGGCCACTATTGTGGTGTTAAACGCTGAACAATAAGAATCAAGGGATAAAAAGCTGAGGAGCCTTGAAGAGCATTTTTGTTTCATCAGAGATGTAAAAAAAAAAAAGAGAATGGAATTTAATTTGTGTTTGCAAAACATACCACTGCACAAAAAGAATACCCGGAGTTAAATTCCTTCAGATGTCTCATACTCTGGCATTTAATTTATTTAGATACTACTTCAATTTCAAATGGAATTTGGAAGATTAACTTCTTTCACAGTCAATCATGATTTGGGTAAATGGAATTACACACTTGAATTGAAATCTTCTTATATTTTTTATCTAATTAATTTGTAATAGAAACAGAGGTCAAACTTAGGAGCTTTATCATCTACAGTGAAAATTCCTCATCATGAAGGTCTAAATGAAGCTATCCCAAAATTCATAGTTAATTTCAAGATCCATAAGAGGCTAGCTCAATTGAAAAATATAGGTGTAATGATATTTTTAAAAGAAGAATTTGTCATCATATGTTTTTCCTGCATTGTCCTGCTTAATAGCTTTGTGTTTTGTTCTGGGGGTTTCCTTTTTTTCAGCGACTGACTGTTACATACACATACAAGAGCCTGATGACTTTTGGAGGCTATCAAGATGATTTTATGCTGGTTGTTAACAATGCTCAGACAAAGGAGAAATCAACTGAAAAACACCTATTTGCCATGACAAAGCCAAAGGTTGGTCTATTACCTGAAACAGTTTCCATCTGCTTTTGTGCTCTCTCTAGTGAGTAATCCCTACCAGATGTGAAAGATTAAACCCCTTTTTTAAATCCCAGCCTGCTCAGATTACTGGCTTTTGCCAGATGATTTTGAAGAGCAAATAATTAGTACTGTTAAGGCTAACTGTGACAGTACTGATGTGTTCCTGTTCTTTTCATGTCCCTGTTTGTAACATTCCAGATTTTTCATAGAATGACAAAGAAGGCTTATAAGGACAGAAATTACATGCAGTACCTAAAACCTACTCTGTTTGCCTAATCAGCACCAGAGATGATTTTTCAAAAATACGTTTGGGATCTACAGTGAAATTGTAAAACACAACATCTGAAAGATCAGCCATTTCTTAAAAATCCTAGGATATTTTTTCTATTGTTAAAAGGAAAAAAAAAGAAATAAAAAAGAAAAAGTCCTGCTTTTAAAATCTGTATCCACTCCTTCACTGGTAAGACTGACTATATTAAAAGAAAAAAAAAAAAAAAGAAAAAAAACCCCACAAAAAAAACCCCACAATCTAAAGGTTTTGCTGTTAGTTTGAACAAATTTATGAAATAATACAAAATTCCACATATAAATTTGGTTCAAAACATGATTCTTCATACAAATGAGCATAGTAAAACACACATGTTGAAGTTTCCTTCAGATTGTGCCCTTATAGAATCACAGAACAGTTTGGGTTGGAAAGGACCTTAAAGTCACCTGGCTCTGACCCCCCTGCCCTGGGCAGGGACACCTTCCACTAGACCAGGTTTCTCAGAGCCCCATCCAAGCTGGCCTTGAACACTTCCATGGATGTTGCATCCACAGCTTCCCTGGGCAAGCTGTTTAGTATCTCAGCAAGTTTCATACGGGTCACAAAGAGAAAATATGATTAAAACCTCCCCAAAGTCTTTATTCTCTTCATCTACCCTGCATCTTGAGTTCTCTGAGCTCTCTGGCAAAACTTCTCAGCGTGTCATCTTTTGGACTTCAACATCTCTCTCAAAATT
Organism: Passer domesticus; assembly: GCF_036417665.1. Lineage (NCBI taxonomy): Eukaryota > Metazoa > Chordata > Aves > Passeriformes > Passeridae > Passer > Passer domesticus. Next base: position 93,576,784 of record NC_087476.1, read on the forward strand.
AAAGAAGTCATCTCTGAATCATTTAAGACTGTGGAAGACAAAGTATCTTTGATACGTCCTGATGGGAATAACATTACATTATTTAAAGGAGCAATAAAAAAAAGTTTTATTAGTTATCTCCTTTCCCCCCATCATTAATTTGTTAAAGTACAAGTACTTATCCAGTTGATGGTGATTGTCACTTGCTAAAAAGTTAGCTATTTTTTCAGCAGTCAAAACACATCACTGTATTTTTCAAAGAGTTTTGTGTGTTCCTGTTATAGATTCTTGAGATCACTCTACTGATTGCCAGCTACATTAACAACTTTCATCAGCTGAAAGGAGCTGCTCATCACCTCTCTGCTCCAGCATTACTGGCACCTCAGAGTGGACAGAAACTCAAGGAAATGGGGAGCCAGCCACTTCTTGCAATCAACAGACCAACTAAATGTCCCACTTTGTTATGAAAGGATTATGTATCATAATAACTCATCCTTGTTAGAGGGTTTCTACGTGGACTGAAAACCTTCTGATGTACAAGATGTAGAGCATAAGCAGCTCCATAAACAAAACGAGGGTGGACAGGTTTACATTCATTCAGTTGCATATAAAAGGAGCACCCCTTAAATTAAAGCTCTGGCATGAGTTGGAAAGATGATGAGTCAGTTTAAGGGTTATGATTGAGTGGGGGTTGCTTGTGCCTACAGCTCAGAAAAATACATCTGTTTATAATGATGCAGAAAGGTGTCATTGGAAAAAACTGTATAGATTTTACAGTTTTACAGATATAATCTCAGGGACCAAAGTGTCTTCAACTCTTCATCTCTTATTTTTCAAAATTAGACCAGCTTTATAACTTTCATTTTGAAAAGGGATTTTTGTTTAGAAAAGTCAAACACAAAATACTTTTCACTTCCATCACCATCCTTATTTGCAACAGAAGTATCACGGGACTAAAAGGAACAAATTGTGTATAACTGTTTCTCCTTTGGAAAAAAAAAAAAACACAAACACATAAGCACATAACGTAACTATTACAAATTTAAACAGCATTGTCATGATACACTCTAGCCCTTGTTATACAGCTGTTTTACTTGGCAAATATTCAGCCGTGGTCTGGTGAATTTCTAAATAAACCTCTGCTCCTGCCTTTTGAAAAAAATCTAAATTGGACAGGCACTGTATTTATTACACTTTTGTTAAACAACACCCTGTACCTCATTTCTCCTTTAATCCAGAATAATAATATAAAATAGATAGCAAGAATGACTCACAATTCAAAACACAAGAACAACACAGAAAACCATTGACTGAAATGTTGTGAGTAAGCTTGGAGACCTAAAATTCGTGTACAATATGTATAATGTATATACATTGAGTCTGAATAATATTTACTTCTTGTTTTTAATTTGTATCTATAAATTTCCTATTATAATACTAATATAATGCTCTTGCACACTGAAGACATGATGCTGCATCTGCACTATTGGACCTAGGAGCACTTTCCAGTTGCCTTTTTCAGGTGCAAGCCTCAGTGCTACACAGGTCAAATGTATAGAAATTACATCCATTGTTTTTCATCCAGTCCTCTCTTTTTTGTTCCAATGCAAATAAACCATTTTGCAGGCTCCGAAATGAATCAGCACCGTACTCTCACAGATAATTTAGGTACAACCATGAAAAAGGTACTCAACATAAATCACTGATTCATGGACATTTTACAGTTTCCACTTCGGCTCATGTTAATAATCACGGATCATTAATCCCTTACAGCCAGTCCTCATTAGTTTTTGTTTGATTATTACTTAAACTGAAGTAACTTCACAATGAAAAATCTCTGGTGTATGTTCTTTAAACATTTCAAGTGCTCATATTGAGAGAAAAGGTATTTTCAGCTTTTTGCCCTCTATTAAAAGCAGGGAGTATCCTCTTAAAGAATTAAAACAGACTGGAAGGGAGATACAGGCCATGAAGAGAACATGGTCTTAAAAAGGAGAAAGACAGACAGGCAGAGGCAGGCTGGCTTTCTTTAGAAAGCTCTCAAAGTCCTGCCAGGGCTACTGAAGTCCATAGGATTCAAGCACCACCTGATGAATGGTACCACAGGCCAACCCAACAACTCAACAACTACAGCCAAACAACTCACATACTATATCCAGATGCTTTCACTTTTGCAAGGTGGAAAGGGCTTCCTGGTAACTTCCATCCTTTGGTGGTGGCTGGGGCAACAGACCCTTCTCTTTCCATGAGGCAGGGCCAGCAGGAGGTTTTACCTCCTCCTTGGCAGCCACTCCTCTGCCATCATCCAGGGAAGAATCTTGGGAGCTACAAGAGACCAACTGCATTACTTCTTGTGTTGCACCCCATGGGAAGTGGTACAGAAATGGTGAATTCATTTAGGAATTAACACCCCTTTGCAATCAGCAAAACAATTAACTTTCAGACTTGAGGAGGTAAGGGTGCTTACAAATACTACATGTTACTGCATCAGTTAGGTCACAGTATAAAGCGTCTCAAATGTGATTAAAAACTTCAATTTACAAACACAAAAGTCTTCTTGTAATCATGAAATTATGATAGCCTGGAATACTCCAACAAGTAGTATTTCCTAATTGTCCAGTTTCAAATGAGTATGTGGGAGATCACCTTCTGTTATTAGAAGGGGAAAAAAGTGGAGCATTTTGCTAGTGAGCTTGATAATGTAGTTTTTAAAATCTTTGTTGAATTTTAACACAACATGATAAACAGTACAAACAGCTGATAGGCACATTTGGAGATTTCATTAACAACATTACAAACAGTTGTTGCATAAAGCCCTGTATAGTCCTTGAGCAGAGTATGACCTTCCTGCCTGCCTTTGGGTAGGAAACTCCATAGACACTGCTTTGCTTTTTTTGTTGAGCTCTTGCTGCTGCAGTATGTCCCTACATCATCGTAGTCAGAAGCAATTCATGCATTAGTTCCCTTTTCTTAGCATGACTTTGCAGACTTATGAACTGCTTGTTATAGGTCACCATTAATCCCACAGTCAGATGACCAGAAATGCTGTGTTATTTTATGAAATAAATGCACTCACAGTTACCGTGACAACCTGTGTTAAACAATGGAGCTGCTTCCAGTTTGATTAGCAAGAGTGAGGTTTCTGTAGTGACAGTAACCTCAGCAGACACTTCCCTTCAAGGTAACAGGGCCAGCAAGGGGAGTCCCTTTCATGTGCAGGCACACTCCCTAACACAGCTCTGCATATCTCAGGGCCTTGCTCCACAGTAATCAAGCTCCAGAGCTACTTAAGGAATACCACACAAGGCAAGAGAGCAGGCTGAAAATTTCACAGTCCAAGCAGATAATCTGTTCTGCCTTGCCCACCAGCCCAAGCCTCATGAGTGATCCACAGCTCAGTCTTAACCTTAAGTTATCCACCAATGTGCTACCTAACCCATGACTGAAGCCCAGGTAGGAAGCTGACCTTTCTCACCTCAGCAGTGGTGATTCTGTGGGAGCTGTCAATGAGCAGCAGCTTCTGGGACTGTTGCTGGAAAACTTCCTATGCTCAAAGCTTCCAGAACCTAGGTTGTAAAAATATTGGCAGGATGGGATTAATATGTTAGCACATGCAAGGAGACTTCACCTTCTACCATGAACTTCAGAATACCGTTCATGCTTGCTTTGAGTTAGTGGTCAGAATCAACAATCCGTGTAAATGATCAATGAATCTGAGCTTGACAGTGACTGTAAATGTCTGTACAAACAATCACATTGCTCTGAAAAGATTATTTGGAATGCAATGTAAATTAATATATTACTTGAACTTGACTTTGCCTTGTCAGTTTTTGAGCAGCAGTGTTAGCAAAAGAACAGCTGATTTCTAGAACAAGCAAGACCCATTTACTCCTGTAGCACACCAGGGAAATGATAAAACTTTAAGATGTTAATACAATCCATAAGTTCAATGGGTTTTGTTATTTCATATTTACATTTTGTTTAAATTTGAAATAAAAGCATATATTTCCCTATGAAAGAAAGCTGATAGGTATTTGGTGTTGAAGTTCTTTGTCAGACTACCAGTTTTCATAGGTTTCAATGGTTCCTTAAGGAAGAAAATTATTCTTGTGTAAAGGAATGCAGAACTTAAACCTTTAGGTAGAGTTTTAATTGTCCACACAGCTTAGTACAATCCATTAGTTTGAGTTAATTTTAACTAAGATGATAAGTAACTCAGTAATATTGAATTAGGGGAAAAAAAAGTTTTGTATGTGTGTTGTTTTGGGTATTCTTTAAAGTTTATTAGGGCAAAAGAAACACAGAAAGTTGAAATATAAAATCCTGAAAACTCCAATTTAAATTCCAGATTGGGTTTCAGTACATTTACACACTTTAACTGTGCTCAGATCTGTACTGCAGCATCTTCCCGACATGCCACCTCTGACAGTGAGTAAATCACTGTGAAAATACTTTGCTTTTTATACTCTTGTTGTTGCAGTAATGCCTGCATAGGTCATAGTGCCAGGAGCAATTCCTACCATAGCTTTGCTGTCTTAGGCAGAGCAAGAGCAGCTTTGTCCAGGGACTTTACTACCTCTAGATGCTGATTACAGGTCAGCACTGGCTGCATATATACACCAAGGTATCAGAAGTGTTCTGTTGAACTGAAATTGATGAAAGAAATGCACTCAGACACACATCACCATGATCTGCGCTGCATAACACTACATAATTAAGTTTCTTTCTGGATTTTAATTAGTAAGACCATGGTTTCCATGGGAGGTTAGCGAATTCCTGGTAATTTGCATGCAAAAATCTGGAAGCAATTAAAAACAAAAATAGCCATATAAAGGCTTCTGGAACTGAAACTGAGTGATGATGCAAGCTAAATTTAGAAAAAAATAATCTTACTTAAAGAATGAGCATTACTTAGGGTCAGTGTTAGGATACTCAGCCATCTTTGGGTAAGGAAGGAATTGTTAAAATGAAATCTGAGTTAATCATTATGAATGAGGCGATTTTCCTGGCTTTGATCAAACAGGTAACTAATGATTTTAGTCAGGTTTTTTCTGTCTCCACTCTCCCAAGGTACAAAGCAGAAAAGAACTGTAACTTCTGTCCTGGATTTTGAGCTACTTCTCGGAGGTAGGAAACTTTAGACTTGTTGGGTTCACCTACATCCTATGCCCATTTCATACTCAGGGTCATCCTGCTGTTTTACTGCACCCTTTAAATCCTACATTCTAATCCAAACCCAGCATTTTTGGACTTGATTTTTTATAATCTTATTTGAAATAATCTAGCCCATGTCTGTCACAGTGTCTTACTTTGTATGCCCCTTGTAACTACGAAGTCGCAGAAACCCAGAATGGGTCAGGTTGGAAGGGACCACAGTTGGTGATCTGGTCCAACCTCTCTGCTCAAGCAGGGTCATCCCAGAGCACATCTGGGATGTCCAGATGGTTCCTGAGTGCCTCTGGTGAGGGAGACTCCACAGCCTCTCTGGACAATCTGTTCCAGTGCTCGGTCACTTGCACAGTAGAGAAGTTCTTTGTCATGTTCAGGTGGAACTTCCTGTGCATCATTTTCTGCCCAGTGCCTCTTGTCCTTTTGCTCATCACCACTGAGCAGAGCCTGGCTCCATCCTCTGACACTCCCCTGGGACACTGGCAGACACTGGCGATGTTCCCTCCCAGTCACGTCTCCTCGAGGCCCAGCTCCTTCAGCCTTCCCTCCTAAGAGTGATGCCCCAGTCCCTCACCCACCCTCGTTGCCCTCCGCTGGACAATAACTGCACAACAATTTTTGTAAAATAACTACACTGTGTGTTACACAGCAGTTCACAGGGAGCGGGAACTACTCAGGCCTCGTTTCGCTCCCTGCGCTGGTAACGAAGCTCACTGTGGACCTTGACTTTATCAGGAGCCAGCGCTTAAAGCCGAGCTCACATAAGACTGCCGGAGGTGCTGTTTCCTTATCCCTGGCTTCCTGCACAGCTGGAGTATTTTGTCCCCTCACAAGAGCGGCTCCAGTAGAGATCACCCGAGCGCCCTGACACTCGCAGCGGTACCGAGGCGTGCGAACCCCGAGCACAGGAAAACGACACGGGGCCAGGCCCGGGCGGAACCCGCGCGGGGCCGGGGCCGCCCGTGCTCCCCCCGCGGAACTACAGCTCCCGGCGTGCCCCGCGCCGTTCCCATGGCCACGGGCAGCCGGGCCCGCGCCCCGCGCCGCGATGCCCAAGGCCAGGTACCGGGAGCCGTGCCCGGGCTGGGGACGGCGGATCGCTGCCGCTGCCCTGGGGGAAGGGGCCGGCGGCCGGGGAGGACAGCCTGGAAGAGGGAGGGAAGGAGGGAGGGAGGGAAGGAGTGCTTTTTACGGGCCGTTCCGGCCTCTAACCCTAAAGCGCGCGGGGCCGAGGGCAGGTGGGGCACGCTTGGCCCTAGTCCGGTTGCTTCTGTAAGGGAGCCCACACAAACGGGCTCTGCAGGTGAGCGCGGGTGAGCCTGAGCACGGGGAGCCCTCCCGGCACGCCGAGCGCCGCTCCGGAGCTCTCCCGAGCCCTCCGAGCCGTGCCCGGCTCCGGAGGCGGCCGCGGGCTCCCGAGGAAAGCCTGGCACGCCGCACGCCTTCAGAGGAGCCCCGCACCGCTGGGGGCTGCCCGGGGACGGGCGGCGTGACCGTCCCTGGAGGTGGCACTGTCACCGCTGGACTTGGTGGTGTCCGGTCACAGGTTGGACTGGATGATCTCAGGGGTCTTTTCCAGCCTAATCGATTTTGTGATTCTGTGGTTGAATGTACTCCAAGCAAAGCCTCCCGCTGTACAACTGGTACGTGCTAAGTATGTGCCACAGTGTTTGTCACGGTGTCTTACCCCAGTGTCTAACCCCAGCCGCTGCTGGGCTTATTGAGGTATGTCACTTCAGCTGGTTTGCTTAGAAGTATTTCGACAAGCAGAGAGCAGGTGATGATGTGAAATAATAATAATAATCTACACCACAATAACCTTAATTTAGATGTTTTCAGGAATTAGGCCCTAAGGTGTGTGTTTTCTCTAATTCCTCCCTTCTTGCTTTGTTTTCTTCCAACTAGTGATACTTTATGGGATCTTGCTATAGCTGAAGTGGAGAAGAGAGAAAATCCTGATGATGATGATGTCAAGCCAGGGGAAGTTTGGGAAAAATCAATATTATTTATGGGAAACAAAAACGGGGTAATCTAAATACCATACAATTCTACACTTTTCAAACATAATTTGTGTCAGAGAAAACATCTTGTATTTTCAGATGTTAAAATTTACCTAATTTTAAAGACATAATATCTCATGGTCTCATTTTACAGATATCTAATTGATCACTAATGTCTATTTTAAGTCAGTGTTCTATTACTATATTTGTCATGTCTATTAATTTATAGTAATAGTAGAATAACTTAATTCTGATTGAAAATTGGACTTGAGTTTCCATTATAAGACTGCAGACAGTTACATGCATTTGCAGTTTTCTGGTACTTTATTATTGGAATGTTAAATGAGTTTGTCTTAGTGATACAATTTTATGCTTTAAAGACAGTACAGTAGATTTCCTCTTTGTTTTTAATTTCTAGGGAAAGACCACTATCATACTGAGATGCCTTGAGAGGTATGTGTTAAATATTTTAAAGCAGTTTTCAGCTGTAGATTAAAAAACAGACATATTGTGTGATAATTCATAATACAGGTATGCAGATGTGTTCTGTGACTGGTTGATCACTTAGGAATGAACTTATTTCCCTGCATTATAACCTCTCAGGTGACCCTTTCAGTCCTTCTCCAGTGTTAGCTGAAATGACTCATTTCTTTGGGCTGGTGCTGCTGCTTCTCCTGTCTTCAGTACCTGACACCTCCTGTCTAAAAGTGTCTTCTCTGTACTGCTGTCTCTAAGCCAAATTCTGAACTGACTGATAAATACAATTTAGTAACGTAGAATTAACTTCCTTTCTTTAAAAGATCTTGACAAAATTCAGTTACTTTTCCTTTAGGGAAGAGTCTCCAAAGCCAACATTAGCTTTGGAATATACTTTTGGAAGAAGAGCAAGGAGACACAATACAGTGAGTATAAAGTATAATTTACCATATCTTTATGTATATACACAGACCTAAAAATAACATAAAGAAAATCTTTTGCAGCCTAAAGATGTAGCTCATTTTTGGGAATTAGGTGGTGGAACCTCATTAGTGGAACTCATTCGAATACCAATCACTAGCCACAACATAAGGTAAGTGTAAATATTAGAATTCCAGAGTTAATTTGAGCTTTCCTTCAAACATTACTAATCTCTAGACTTTTTGTTTTTGTGAAAACCTCTTTCAAAGTGTAAGATAGAACATTTATGGGGTTTTGCTAAGAATCACTGTAATACCATGATGCTTTGCTTTGGTCTTCCTTTTCATGCTTCTCTCCTAAATAACAAATTCTAAGTAATCTCAACAAAACATGGAGGAAGTAGGTTGGCCTTAAGTAGCTAGAACAAGAAATACAGAAAAAGAAAAGATATCATATCTTTATGCTCACTGAAGAGCTAGAAAACAGACTTGGGGACATATGAAAAATAAAATCTTGTTTTCTGCTTTCATGTGCACACATAGATGCTCTTTCTGTGACTGATATTTTAGGGTGAAAAACATGGCCAAAAATTGTGACAAAAAAGTCTCTGGATTTTTGGGAAATGACCTTTTAATGAAAAGGTAATTTCCTAACAGAGAGATGACATTTCCAGGAGGAACCAGAGCTACTGAAATTGTTTGAAATCAAAACGAAACAGAAATTTTGATCTAATTAAGAGAATGCAGTGAGAAAATCCAGTAATGGATAACATAAGAAGAAGAAGAAATGCATGAAAAATTGCATGAAGAAATGACAAGGTGATAGGGGGTGCTTTTTATGTTGTTGGTTTTTTGTTGTTTTTTTTTTTTTTTTTTTTTTTTTTTTGTTAGGGAAGATGGGAGTTAAAAGGGGAAAAAAGGATCAAAAGACAAGCTTTGTATTATGATCTATTGCTTTATTTAATTTGTATTGACCTTTAATTTCTGTGGGGAAGAAAAAGGAAGGATATCATTTTTATTAGGTATATTTGCTCCTGTTTTGACTACTGAGATAATGCCATTATTTGCTGAGAGACTAAGAAAGAGAGAATAAAAATAAAACACTTATGGCATGTGAAGCTCTTTGTCTTTAGAAGAGCTTGGGAGTGAAAAAATTATGTATATTTTTTCAGTCTGTAACTAAATTAAATTAATTGAGCTCTACCTCCATCAGTCTTTTCTTCCTTTTTTTACTGATAAGGGATTTTCTGATGTGAAGAATCTTAAGATTGTTTGCTGGGATAACAATGTTCTGTAAGAACACTTCACAAGGCAATGTTTTAACATGCCAGTAAAAATTCAACAAATATAAGTGCATTTTGCTGGTTTTCTCATCATTGTACTCAAGCAATTTGCTTATTTAAAAGTTCCATAAACTATATCTAATTTCATCAAGAGATTTTTCTTCCCCCCAGCATTTTATCATGAAATTGAACATTCAGTTTGATTCGTAGCTTTTGCAATGCCACTCTGGTCTGGAATCCCCTTTTTCAAGATAGGCTAGAATGAGACAGAATGATGGCATCCATTCAGATTACTGCACTTGCAATGATCTTTACAGTTGCACTGAAATGCAGCTGGTGTTTTGGGAGGGAGGGTTTATAAAGAGAGGACTTCAGATGTAAAACATTTCTCATTAACCATCCACCTTTAAAAGTCTGGTAGTAACTAAGGATGTCATGAGTATTCTTTTATCTTTCAGAAGACTTTTCTCAGGCATCCATTCAAGGTTCCAACAAACTGTCACAGTCCAGGACACAGAATATTATCCTTAACCAGATTTTATTCATTTCATATTAGAAAAAAATAATGAAAGTAGGGGACTTTCCCAGGTATACAGGGAACACAGGTAATAGTTAGGAAAGATTATAGCCATTGGCTAACAGTGCTTGCTCTGGGTTGTAGACTTACGAGATGGCAGGGATACATAACAGCAGAAATCCTCAGTCACACAGGAAGGAGCTACAGGGCTGAGGATTGTTGTGTATGTTACTGTTTGAAGACAGTCCCCAAAAACAATGCTTGATTGAAAGTTGCCAAAATAATAGTTCTGAACAAGAGACAAGGGAAAGGTTTCTTCAGAGTCCAGAATATCCCTAAAAGCCATCTTGCTTTGCTGTCACATTTGATTCTATCTTAGTAGTTAGATGTTCACATTTGCACTACAGGTGTGGCTTTGTATGAAAATGTTGACTGCCTCATGCGCTAAATATGTGACCAAATAATGCCTGTTTAATAGGTCATTTGCTGTGGTTCTGGTACTGGATCTCTCCAAACCTAATGAGCTCTGGACTACTATGGAAAGTCTTCTGCAGGTCACCAGAAGCCACGTGAACAAAATTTTAACCAAACTAGAAAAGACAAACCCTGAAGTAGCTGCTGAAATTAAACAGAGAATGTGGAACAATCTGCAGAGGGATCACCCTGTAAGTTACTTCTAATATTTTCTCCAGATGTCACAGGCCTTTATACAGTTAAAGATAATGCTTTAGAAAATCATAAACAACTCTTTTAGATTTTTATGCATGACTGAAAATCCATTTGATGTAGATGAACCTGTTCACTGGAAAATTATAGCAATTTAATAAAAATTCAATAAGAGCAGAAACAAGGAAAGAAGGTTTCTTATATCTTTTTGTTAGATATCTAATGTGATTGTTATGGCATGTTACACCAATCAAAAGAAATAGTTTTAGAGTAGCAGTTTGCTTTTTTCCCCCCTCATCTTTTTAAAATGAAGATGAAAACTAGAATGTACAAAAGTCATCTAGCAAGAGACTAGCTGAAGGTACAAATTTAAGCAAAGAATATAGTTATAACAGCCATCAACATGACTATATACTTTGCATTTATTTAAATGTCTATCACAAACTCAATGCCTTTTGATAATCTGACAACTAATTAAATTATAAAGTTTCAGAAATGTTAACATCAGTCCTTTAAACATAATTGCTAACTAAATCTCTGGAAAAGCTAAACTAGATTATGCGCAATAGAAATGAAAAGTCATTGTGCGTTAAACCTCTGCAAATGTTGTGTGTATATAATGCATAAATAAGTATTCAACAATTCAAAGACCTGGCATGTAAATCTACTTACTGTAACTTCTATAAAATGCTTCAATACAGCAAGTGCTTGTAGAGCTCAGAAATTTAAAAGTAACTCAAAATATATGAGAAAGCAACATATGCAGGACTCTGTAGATTTAGCGTATGGAGTTTGATACTGGGATTATTTTGGTTTTTACTTTAGAGAAGATAATTAAAAAAAGATAACACCTACATGCACAAACAAATGGCAATAAATTATGACCACAGTATCTAGTTTCATATAGGGTTTTACATATCAGAAAATTACAAGCTTATTGCAATAAAGAAAAATAATGCCATTATTTGTTAAGAAAACTTGTTATCCTTGCACTGTAGGAAACACAATTTTACCTTCTGAACTGAAATTTCTGTTTATCTTCCATTATCAAAGACATCAGTAATGCAAATAAAATATTATATTACTGCTAGGTTCTCTTCATATTTTCATCATTGTTCAAAGAAAAATTGTGTCAGTTTATTAGAAAAAAATACTATCTTTTATAGTCAAATTTAATGATAGTTCATGGACATCTTTAAGTGCCTTTTAATGGTTAAACATATTTTTATCATAAACAGGAATCAATTAAATACTTATATGTTTAAGGATTAAGATATATTTCAGTGGCCTAGCTAAAGAATTATTTGCTATGATGATAAAACATATCAATTGCAGACCCTGTTTAAAAGGACTGAATGCATCTAAAGTACTCCATAGTCGAAAATAAATTCCACAGTCAAAACATGAATAGGGTTCAATATGCTAGTTTTAGGGTTTCTGATGTTATCCCAAATTTTTCCTCTTAGTTATGAAATGAAAACTTTTTTTTTTCAGTTTTATATTCTATATACTCTTTTTAAGTTGTGCTAGTTTTGCTTAAAGCTTTTGCTTTGACAGTGTATGAGTGAAGCCATTACTTCTCCTCTCCAAGCAGAGGATTTTCAGTACGTGCAGCTTCTGCCAACATTCTGTCATTTAACCTGTCTGTGAAATACCTGGGGTTAAGAGGGAGCAGTTGGACCAGCCTCTGCTACGACACATCTTTCTTGCACTGCTGCAGCCAAGGCAGCTTGAATAAATAAATAATTGCTTGGACACACAAGGACATTGTCTCATTTCATATGGACTACAGAAAACCCTTCCAGATCACTTGAGAATTCTTGTAATTCACTTATCAAAATTTTTATCCCTTTTTTATCCCTCCTAACTTTAGCTATTTAGCACAGAAGTCTGCACTCTCAGACCTATTTTTCTCCATTGATACTAATTCACATTTTCAAGATTGTTGGATGATATTTCCTTTCTGTGCAGACATCAAACATTTGAAATTCACATTAAATATTGTTTAAGTGTTTGGAAAACACAATATGGGCAGAACAAATGTGTGACACAAGCAAATAATTCAATTTATTTTTCTTGAGGTTTTCTCTGCATTCTTTTAGATATTATCCAAAGAATGTGAATGTGTCAAAGGTTCTACTAATCCAGCCAGGCAGGTGTTCTATGAATACATGAGGGTTTTCCTCTCTTCCTTTCCCATGTAATAATGTAATATATAGTGTAAAAGCCCTTTTATTCCAGTAAGTGTTCTAACTGCTCAGAGGGATTGCTTCCTGACCATTTAGGAAGAAAATGGGAAAATGGTAGAATATAATATGGATATTGCAATAAAGTTGATTCCTCTACTTTAAGGTTTGGAAAACCTTCTCTTCTGTGAATTTATTTCCATCTCTTTCAGTTGCTTTAATAGTTGCAATCTTCTACAGTTTTTTTACAGAGCTTAACTGTCCTATATCTTTTAACAGGACAGTGCATTAGTTGACCCTTTTCCAATACCCTTGGTGATAATTGGAAGCAAATACGATATTTTTAATGTAAGTAATGCTTAAGTACCTTTTTAATAATTATTCCCAGTAAATATTCTATATACTAAGATTTTACTAATACAACAGTAATCTTTTGAACTCAAGTGTGGAAAGCCAGTCTTCTACCACCAAAGAAAAAAAAAATCTTTCCATCCAGTAGCATTAAGGAAGGCCTACTGTCATTCCTTCACAAAACACCCCCAAACTGATGATTTTTGAGATGCATGTAGAAAATGCTTCCCTTTTTGGTCTGCAGCAACTTGTGTCTCAACAAGAAAACCACATGGATGATTTCCTTTTATAATGAGAGAAATCCAGCTCCACATGTCCCTTGTGACAGCAGCTCTAAGTTTATGGCAGTGAAAGAGGGGTGTATCTCAAGTCAGCTGATCATATTTTTTTGATAGTTGTGGCAGTTTCAGTCTGATACTTTACTTTTAAAGCACTTCCCAAGTTTCTAGAGACAAGTGAGGAATTGCATCTTTTATGGAGGGGAGGAAGGAAATGTCATAGTACTGCTGGATTGTCTCCCAGGACATAAAAATCCCTAACAAACATATACTAACTACACTTGATAATGAGAAACTATGTTTGATTTTTAGCAGTTGTGCTGGCAGCCTGTGCTTCTCTGGACGGCTGCACAGAGCACTTGATACCTGGCTGAGTCTTTGAGTTACTAAATTCTTTATTAATAAGGGACTTGCCTTCTCTCATACCAAAGCTTTATGCTGAGCCATGACCCCTTTAAACTACTGTCATGTAATAAGGACAAAATGCCAGCCTGACTCCTTTGGGGGTCTATGGATTGACTCCTGCAGGCATCACTGGGACCAAATTTTCACCCATTTTATCCAGGGAACACCATCTTTATGATCTTAGATGAAACAGACATGGATGAAAAGGTATTTTGATGCACCTTTCAAATCTTGCAGGTATTAGAATTTAGACAGCATATACCCAAAGATTTACTTAAATATTTTCACAAAAAGAAAAAAAAATCTTATTCTACTAGTAGGCAGCATTTCTATTGGTAAAAATTTAAAACAATATCAAACAAGTAAATTGAAAATTAAATGTGCATTCTCAATTTAAAAACTTTCCCTGGACTAACATATTGCCTGAATTAGGCTTCATCTGTAAAAAAGAAACAAAGAGAAATTGTGACATTTCTTTTTAGAGTAGGCTGTTACTGATTCTGTCTTAAGATATAATTATGCTGACAGCTGAAAGCCTTATATATTGTAGCTTAAGTGCACTGCAATTTATATAAAAAAAAGAAAAGTTCTAACTGTAATATTTTGGGTTTTTTTCCTACATCTATGTTCCACTTTTTCAGGAGTTTGACTCTGAAATGAGGAAAATAATAAGCAAGACACTTCGATTTGTTTCACATTATTATGGAGCGTCATTAGTGGTGTGTATATTTACTTTCTATTTATGAATAGAGCAGATGAACAGTATTTCTGTTACAAAACAATATTTTTAAAAATAGTACTATAAAACTCCTAGAGAAAAGGGGATTTCATTGGTTTTACAGTAGCTTTCTTCAAGAGGCTATCTGTTGAACAAGTCACTGCACTGGCAGGGGATGGATGGACATGCCTTGTGAGCAAACTACACAATTCCCAGTATTGACAAACACTAAAGAACAGCAGTTACCTGATAGCCAGCTTAGTTCCTGCATTGAGTTTACTGCATCTTGGGCAATTTTTTTTTTTTTTTGGTGCAAGAAAGGAGAATGGGCAAAAGTGAATGCCTTAGATTGAATTAGAGAACTGACCCTTTTGGTAGAAGCATGAACTTACATGAAGTGACCAAGCTTCCATAGATTTAAAATCATTGGCTCATTTTCACAGTAGTTTAAGTATACCAGATTACTACACTTAGGGTGTTGAAGAAGGAAAGGAGCTTCCTTACAAAAGTGGGTAGAAAGATGAGGACATGAGGACAAAGAAATATTTATTTTAGTTTGTCAGATCATTCTCTGAGTAAAGACAGAAACATGCACGCTGAGATTCACAGTCCAATAACACTGCCTCTTGGGCTCACTGTGCATCAGAAGATGGGTCTAATTGTATCAATCATCATATATGTAATAAATAATCTTTAATAGCAGCTTAGTGATTACCAAACAACTTATGTTTACTTTGAACACTTATAATCCCAGCATGTCCTTCTGCATCCATGTAAAGCTTTTTCACTCTGGCACCCAAATCTGGCTTTTGTTAACTGAGAGTACAACTGTCTTGGTTGAGATTTTTTTAGTATTTAAGCATTATTGTAATTAAAAATTAGAATATAAATCTCTTTGTCTGTTTAATCCTGATTGTCATTGAAATGAGAGGGAGAAACCTAATTTCTCACAGCAGGGATCGGACTTCTTTCTCAAAGACATGAATCTGTTAGGATACAAAAGCCCTTAGACAAGAAGAAGCATGTTGTTTGAGAATATATTCTGAAAATTGCTTTCTGATAAATCTGTACCATTCTGCCAATTTGAAGCTGTTTTTATGACAGTTCTATAGTTATTCATTACATTTCTAAATGTTTATGGTATTCTGGATAATATTTAATGTAATTTAAAATCTTAACTCCTTAGTCTTGGGGAAAAGATTTGTGTCTTGTAATGTTCATGTTTCAAAAGTTTTTAATCAGTATTTTAAAAAAATATTCTTTAATCTTTATTTATTCTACTTTTTAATCTTTCTTGATCTATATATTCAGTACCAAGTATATTCATGTTTTTGAAAGGGAATGTGAGATTTTTATTCTAGTCAATTTTTGAACGTACACCAAATTTATTTGGGTCAGGTATTAATTAGCAAGGCTCTAGCCTATTTGTAGATGGCAAAATGCAATATATCTATGATGGAAGTTCATAATGTATATTTTGGTTTTTGATTCATTTAGTTTACCAGTAAATCTGAGGCTCTCCTGCTGAAAGCCCGTGCTCTTATTAATCACTTGGCATTTGGCTATGATAAAAGGTAATGTTATTGTTCAACTATTAATTGTCTTGCTCAGTGCCTGAAATTAATTATTAAAATATTTAATAGTAATTTTTTTTTCTTAAATATTATCTCTGAAAGATTTTTGTTCATGGACTTGGACTCCTGTGACTCAGCTGCCTATCTCTCCTAAGGACAGTGACAACTCCTTAGTATTGGTCCTCAAACAAATTAATTAAAAACATGGTTACCACTGGAATTGAGTACTGTTTTATTTAAATGTATTTATGTGCAAACCCCAGTAAGACTCTAGTTTTGGCTAGAGTAGTGTTGGTTTTTTGTTGATTGCTAAATGCTCACTTGATACGTTTTCTTTTTTCCGGTTTAGCAAGTCTGTATCAGTGGATCCCAGCAAACCTCTCTTTATACCAGCAGGCCTGGATTCCATGAGCCAAATAGGTTAGAACATTTCCTGTTCATTGTTTGTTGCTTTTGAAAAGAAGAAAAACATTTTAAGCAAATAGATAAATTACAGCACATCAGCATCAGTTTTAACAGATTGCTGAAGGAAAGAGCTTATAGATTTTAAAATCATGATTCAGTATATTACTGAGAATTATTTGTGCAGGTTTGTTAGGTAGTTTAATAAAGTCTCTGGACTATGTAAAATAGTAAAGTACCAATAAGCTTAGATCTGAAATAAAATAAAATATACAAAACCTCTCAGCCCATTTCATGGTAGGAGATCAGTGGTTTTTTCAAACTTCTACACTGTTTCAGCTTTTCAGTGTAGAAGGTAAAATACTAAATTAGATGGTTCATTATGCAAAATTATTCTGTGATTTATGTTGTTATGACAACACACTTGTCTTATGTGTGCTGTGATCCTCAGGACCACCACCTGCCTCTGACAGTGATCTTGGAAAGATGCGTGCCAACACACCTTTGGAACTTTGGAAAAAAGTATTTGAGAAAACATTTCCTCCCAAGGTAGGGATGTAGATGGCATGCATACAGCTGCTTTTCTCATAGAATAGCAGCACTATCCCTGCTCCTTTTTGTCTTTCACTGTCCACTGACTGGAATTTTAGTCTCACTTAGCAATTCTCTTCAATACATTTTTAAAAGATAAAGGCTTGTATGTAGTACTGCTCCTACATCTTCAGTCACCTTCCCACATTTAGAAATTATGAAAGATGCTTCTTAGAAACTGTAGAGAAGTGTTAGTTTGCATGTTATTTTTCCTCGTAGCCTTTAAAAACACAATAAACAAATGTTTCCTCCTGCACCCACCCCTCCAAGCACCCCCTGAAATCCCCCTGAAACAGCTGGAGAAATGAATACACTTCTCATCTGGCAAGATCCATGGTTGTTCATCAGTGTATCAGTCTAATTAAAGATTGAAACATTTGCCAAATAGATGAACAGCCTCTTGGTTTGGTTCCACAGCAGACTTTAAACTTTGAAGCTATTTTTATGCATTGTAAAACTCTTTTTCCATTGCCTCACCTAGGAAGTAGAATTCTGCTTTATTTTATTCCATCACTGGTATTATTGCCTTCTTGCTACTTTCCATTTGATATGATTAAGGAGAAATATGCCAGACAACATTTAAAAAAACCCTCCTAATTTGATAGTTTTTCTTACTATTAGTGTATTTGCTTCTTTAGAATTCAAGTTATAGTTTGCTCAAGGCTAGGAAATTACAATGCAGATATTTGGCAAAGATAGCAATCAGTTTCTCAGCTATTGAAGTAATGCTTCTGATAATGAGAAGTGAATTCTAGTCATGAGTATTAAATAGTTTATCAAGGGCAACCTCAGCTGTGCCCTGACATCATGGACCAGAAAGGATATTTTAATTTTCATGCTCAAGAATAATAACCAACCACCACGTAAGAACAGTTTCTGCCCTTTAGAATCTAGCTGCACTCTTGTTTTTTCTTCACTTTACTGATAGTTTGTTTGGTTTTTTTTTACCTAATCTGTGTCCTGTAGCACAAAATTGTACCATAAACACAAGCTTTTAATATATTTGCATTAAAAGAAAATACTTTAATTTCTATAGTGTGGCTTTTTCTTATTAAAAGAAGATAAATTCTATCATTTGGGGTTTGTCTTTTCTCCTTTTAGAGTTCCTGTGATTTACAAGATACCAAGGACCCTGCACAGGATAGTCAGTATGCTGAGTATGAAGTTGATGCCATGAGAGCTCAGAAAAACCAGGTGTGTGGTAATTCTCCAAATGCTGTTCACAGTCAGGTATTCCAGAACCACCAGCACTGCTGAACTATTAGTATATAGTCATACCTCCCCTTTTTGCCCTTAAATAATTTCAGCTTTAGATTTCAGCTTAGTAGTTGGTTGTGAGGTGTTTTTCCCGTTGTTAAATACTAAGCCAGTAGACCATTGTTAGATCTCAAAGTTTTGGCTCTGAGTTTCTTTAGAAATTAATAATTCAAATTTTCCCTCAAACTGTACTCTAAAATTAACTCAGTAAAATAAACTTTGAAGCTTTCCTGACAGTCATTTCCTCATTTCTTCACTCTGTACTCTCATTTGAGTGTTGACTAACAGAAAGCGTAGGAAGCAATATCAGGGTTTGTGGTGGGGACTTTCTACTTCTGTCTTTCTCGTTCAAAACTTATTTAAACTGGAAAGGTACTGAGATGATAACATTTTAAACATGAATTTGCAGGCTTGTGGACATTTTATCTTAAATAGAGTGAATGGAATTGTTCCACAGAGTGATGACATGTGGCTTAACCCCTGAATTCCAGGAAAGACCTTTAATGGGGAAAGGGTCTTCTATTTTTTCTTTAAAATTTTGAAGTGTTTCTGCCTTTTTCTAGATTAGTGGGGAATTAATTTTATAGAAAAATTCTGTGGCAAACTAGGTGAAGGGTAAATGATTGCCTTACAGCTAACAGTATATACCAATATATAACTGTTACATACAGCAGTACTGTATATAACAGTTTTCATCAGTATGGGTATGTTCATAGGTAAGGGTCTGTTAAGATCAAACCAAGATTTATCCAAAGAATAAAGCACTTTCAAAAATTCCCTGCAGCGTTTGAAGCTACACATTACCTGCAATATCCTGTTAATGTAGGTATCAGTTCTGAATTTCTGTCACATCAAGAACGGTATTAGAAATCATTAAAATTGGTAAAGCACGCTGCTTTTGGAATGTATAACACAAACATACTCAGTATAGCTACGTATCTCAAAATAAGTATACAGTGTACTACATTTGTTATTTTTACATACTAATGTGTTGCAAAAGAAGGTACTGGTATGTATTGATTAAATCATACAGGAAATTATTAATTTTCTGTTTTTAAGCAAAAGAGAGGCTTTTAGAATCTTAATCTGTTCAAGGGCATTGCAAACCATTATAGCTTCTTTTTGTTGGACTACTACAAGTAATTTGAGCATTAAAGAGATAATTACTTTTGTTATCTGCAGTTATTTCCTATGTTTTTATTGCAAAGTTTAATTTTTACAAGATCATTTGCACATTATTAAAATGTTTTATACTAAGAATTTGAATTGCACCAAGCTAGAAATACATATCTAAAAGAAAAGAACTCTCTAGTTGCAGTGTTTCTTGAAGTGTCCTTCAATTTTCCAGTTCAATGGAACGCAGCACAAAAATCATATTTTTAAAGCAACTTTTTAAATTCATCGTGTGTCTGACATTCTTTATAGAATCTCATGGTACCTGTTGCATAGGAGGACCAGTATATTAAGACTGTCAATATGCAGCATGTTGCTAATGAAATCATGGGACCTAATGCAAAATTAAAACTATCATGTGATGACAGTGAATGTTTTCATGTTATCATTTTTCTCGGTTACTTTCGGTTAATTAATGTTACTTTGGACTACAGATGATAGCCTATGTGCTTATTTATCTCAAAGATAAACTTCAAAAGTAAAGAAGCACAAAACCAGCAAGGAAAGCAAAACACAGCCCCTGTCACTGCATCTGATAGAAGAGCCAGCAACACCTGACTCACTCAGGTCTCATCAGGACTGCTCGATAATACTGTAATAGATTTAGAGATAACTGTGGCAATACAAAGTCTGAATAAATAATTTCCAACTTTGTAATTCTGATAGAAGGATTTGCCTGCACTCTAGCAGAGTACAAGGTTAAATTCTAATTCTTAAGGATAAAATGAGAAAACAGTTAAAAAAAATCAAGGAAGTCAATGGCTGATCTGAGGTACTGTTAGCCAGCATTTATCTGAGATAACTGTTTTCTTTTAGACCAGATTATTTTGCCTCTTTAATATTTTCTGAGTCAACTATGAGATGTACCACTTTTTTTCTAAACATTTTTGCTCTGGAAAGCTCTTTGAGGCTGTCTTTTCCTCACTGTGCCTTTCTTCAAGATGGAGCACATCTCTCTTTCTCATCTATGTCTCTTCAGAATTCTTTTCCTAGTTCTTGCCCTACAGACATACATAGCACCGATTTATATCAAATAGTGCTGCTGGAATTGCTTACTGCTTTTCCTGCCCTGTAGTTAAGCTCTGAGAGAGAATACAGCACCAGGGACCCTTCTGAAAATTATATCTCGAATGTAATTCTTAACTAGCAGAGTTTCTCCAGGAATTACTAGAATTTTGTGGTTTTTGCAGAGCTTTTAATATTAAAAAAAAAATCACTCTGTTATTAGGCCTTAAATGTGTAGGTTTTGGTTAATTCTTCGTAAATAAATCGCATTGCAAACTTACCATCATCTATCCATTCCCTGTTAGCTGTTTGGCTTTTGATACTTTCAGGTCACCTTAATTTGGTTTTTGGTACACACATAACCTGAATAAGAGTGAGATCTTTTAAAATAATATTTCTGATTAGAGCTACATGTATACACCTGCATCAGTGAGCACCTATGGGGAGGATGAAAGTCTTGTTCCTTAGTTCCTTCTAAATGTTTGTGGCAGTGAGAGCCTGGCACATGGGAATGTCTGTTCTCTTTCTTTTAGAAATGCTTTCTGCCACAGATCTAAGTACTCTAAGGTGTGTTTTTGAAGGTTTTTCTTTGTTTTCTGATATGCCTTCACTGCTAATGCTCAAAATAGGTGCTTGGACCTTTTGATCTGGACATTTGACTGCAGCTTCATTCATTGATGCAACAGATAAAGCTCAGCCTTGAGCTCAATGAACTGGAGAGCCTCCTACTTATGTGCTTCAGAAATCATTGCAGTGCTAAAGTTCAGCGTGACTGGTCCTTGTTACACAGAGCTATTACTTCAGGGATTGGTGCCAGTTCTAGCTGAAGCCTCATGCCATGTAGCGAGGTCAAAAAAGTAGATGCATGGTGCCATTTGGTGTCAGCTAGCAAGTCATGGAAGCAGATCTTAATGAACAGAGACGTAACTGTTAAGACTTTAAAAAGTCATAAACACAAGAAGATTCTACATCTCACAAGGAAGAATAGCTGCATTTCCCCTAAAATTGCAGCAACCTAATCAACTCACAACCAAATGTCACCTCCATGTCAGTTATGCAGCTGACATGAGGACTGTGCTGCCCAACAGACTGAGAGCCATATTTTTCCAGCACAGTTTGCTGACATGATCATATTGCTGAACTTCAGGAGACCATTTCAGTCACATTCCACAAAAAACAGAAGATTTCATACTGTGCCATGGTCACAGCAGTATTACTGGGCAGAGAAATATAATAGGCCCCTACCTTAACCTGCATAACAGAGAAGTAACAGCTTTCATTTTCTCCACAGGAGGACATGTGCTAGTCCTCGTAACAGAAAAAGTTATTTAGTATATTTACTTAGCTGCCAAGAAGAAGCTTTCTTGTTTTCACATGAAAGCATGTTCAAATGGGTAAAAAGGATTTAATTTTTAAATTAAAGAGCATTATTAGAGCACTGTTATTAAATTTTCTACTAAAGTTTTTGTCCTTAAGACTTTTAATTAGTGTTTCAGTACTTGGTTGCTTTCACCATGTTCCACATTGAGGGCACTTCCAGTAAGAAACTGCATGAAAAGGAAAGTTGAAGCCATATCAGTCACTCAGAACAGAGGAAATGCAACAATTAAGGCTTTTCCTACAATCTTAATTTTTCCTTCTTGTTTGTAGACATTGTAGTATTGTCTTTAATTACATGATCATATACTATTTTGCTGATGTCTCAATTCAATTGTTCAGTATTTCTTTTCATCATCCTTATTCTTTATGTACCTTGTTTTTCAACCTGCCATTCAGACACTTCAATGAACACAAAAGTATTAATTTTTTTTCTCTGAGAGTGTGTGGTAATGTTATCTTATCTGAGTGCCTCACAAACATCAGTTAAGTCTTTCTTCCCAATCCCTTTATGAGATTAGGTGTGATCTTCCCCATTTGACAGATGAAGAATTTACAGAAACACATAAGTACAGAAGCATTAAGGTTTAAAAAAAATTAAGCCCACTTTATGCCAATGTTGAGATATCTGTGATAAGTCGCTAGCACTAATTACATTTAAAGCATTCAGATCACATGGAAAGCGCATTTAAATTGCAATTATTTTTTCTTTGTGTATCTGATCTCTGCCCCCTACACTTGCACCCACAAAACAAGCATAGCATAATGCTAGCATGAAGATTTTGGTGTACTTTCAGATACATTCTTGTGTAGGATCTTCTTTTCTTTGGAGAGATGATCTCTTAGCTGATTGTATCATCAGTCTACTCTAGAATTCTGCTCATGTTTGCAGTATAGAACTTGATGAGCAGGAAGGGGCCTTTTTCAAAAAGGTCTCTGGAGTGATCTTTAAGTAGTGTTTGTAAGAATTTTGTAAATTTGTAAATCCCTGATTTACAGGGATGTATTTTACTTTCTATTTTGCATAGAAACTAGGTAGGTGTACTTTGCTGACATTTTCCCTCCTGAATCACTGGCATTTTTAAAAAGATTATTTTTTCCTATATATCTTCCCATTTAAAAAATATTTTTTGGTGTTTTTTTAGTTTTTTTTTTAACTTATTTCATTGTTTAAATGTTAGCCTTACCTAGATACACATCCAAAATAAATACTTATAATTTTGTTCTGTGCTTCTGTATGTAGTGGAGTAGCTATACAGCTTTAATATATGCTGTGGTTTGACAGTTTACATGTTTGTATTGTTTTGAATTGCCTTTACACTGAATTGCCTCCTAGGCTAGCTAAACATAGAAGAAAATTAATTCTGCTGAATTATCTGCCTGTTTCTTGAAAGAGTTTAATCAGAGGGTAAATGTGCAAGGGTAATTATTTAACCAACGCCTGTAGACATGACCCCAGATGGTATTATCATTATATAAAACCTGGCTATCTAATTTTACCCCTTCCTGAAACCTTTGAGAAAGTTTTAAAATGAAATTACTTAGCAAAAATCAGGTTCCATGTGCTCCTTGAAATACCACAGTATTTTTTCTATTCCTAACTGTTGGCAAGTTTCCAACAGTTCAATATGTCCCAAGATCAAAATTACTTTATATTAATAACAAGGGAGTGAAAATAGCGAATAAAGACCAGCTTAGAGATAGAACACTTCAACAGTACTGGAGTTGTAGCTTATAATGCAACTTACTGGCTTTAGCCTAGACACAATATGTTCTGTCTCAGTCCCCCATGGAGTTACTTAACCCTACCAGCAGACTCCTACAAGCATCAGGAAGATTGTGCACTAACTAAAAATTTTCTCTCTGCTTATACAGCTGGGGTGCTTTTTGGAAATTCTGCACCTCTGACAAAGCTGCTGAAATTACTTCCTGAGAAAAAATTCCATTTATTACTTCCATATGATCTTAAAATGATGATTGCTTTGTTGTTCTGCCCTTTAATTTCTTCTTCTTCCCTCTGCTCTGGACTGATAGTTAAAATCACCAGGTGTGAATTTTGGATTTTTTGTCATGCTGATACTTGCATGCCTACAGGAAAACCTCTCTTTAATCAAAATAACAATTGTAAAACACATGTCCATATGTCTTTGCTACATTTATCCTAAGCACTGATTTATGTCCAGCTCTTTCCTGATCTAAGTAAGATATGGTGAGCTTTTGTCTTGCAAGCAGTACAGGGTTAGGTCTAAAAGTACCTCATTAAAGCATCATCTTCCTTTAAATTTGCTGGAAGCCTTACTCTGAAGTGAATGAAAAGCTATCCTAATGCTTCCTAAGTTATTATTTTTTGCTGAAAAATCTTTAGAAATGACTCCTGACAGTACACACCCCTACATAAAATTCAGCAGAGGAAACTGTTGTTTGTAATGGTGCTAGAAACTCCTGTTATAGGCTTCAGTGCTCCCATTTGGCTCAGATGAGGTCATTTGTCTACCTTGCTAGTACTCTACTGATCCAAAGTACAGCAAAATGTAGCTCCCTACATGACAGCAGTTGTGGCAAAATCCATAGCACTTTTAGGATAATTTTGTTAAATACAGAAATATAGTACACCTCTGCAGTGAGAAGTGTTTGTACATACATATATTTGGCAAGTAAATACATGAAGTTTCTGGAGACTTTCATTAATGAGAAAATTAGCTTAATATGTATTTATGTTTCTCTTTTAGGAACTTGAACAATACAAAAGAAATGCCTCTAAATCCTGGAAAGAAATGGATTTTGATTCTGATTGATGAACTGCTCTGTCTTCAGTTTAACACCATTTACAAAATTATTTTTATCATTTTTACATTACATTAGCAATTTCATCTGATGCAGTTGAAAATATATAATACCAAACTATGACATTGGTATTTATTAAGCATCCCTGCTGTTATTTTCCAGAAAAGGAGCTGTTTATTCACTCAGTCCAAATTTGTTTATCTTGGCACTAGCAAAGAGTTTTAAAAAGTGGGGTGAAAGGAGTTCTTGATTGCTCTCAGATGGGTCTGTATATGAAGACTGGCATTACTCAATTCTATCTATTTTATAACACATTATTTGATTTACTTTTGAGTACTTCTACCCTAAACATATATTTAAATATAAACAAGTTTTCACACCCAAAATACGAAATTGTGTGGTGTGCTAGGCATCTTTTTGTAGTTCAAAACCAAAGCTTAAGAGATACTTGTATAATTGTTTGATGTGTTTGAATAAATAAAAAACCCTAAAACTGGTAGAATAAAGTGGAGTTAAAACCTTCTTTGACCTGAATTCAGAAGTGTGTGTGAGTCTCTGTCACAGAATCATACAGTTTAATACAGGACTTATTTCTTGCAGTGTATAATGTCACACAGAGTTTAGAAGATGGATGTTTCTGTCACACATTCAAATGCTAGGAAGTCAGTCTAATTAATGTGACAGATAGTTGGTTAGTGCTGAGAGTATTACTGATTCACATTCAGCCTACAGCAAGAATGGGTTTTTGTCCATGCACACCTCACTAGTGTGAGAGGCACTGAGTGTTCTGAAAATACCCAAGACAATCCAGATTAAAGCCAGAGGTGTCTCCTGAGAGCTCAGGCTTGTCGGAGTGAATGTCTGAACAGTCACTTGGCAAACCAGATCAACCCTACATGCTCATAAAAATGGGAGAGACAGACTAATCTGGTATCTTTCCAGCTATTTAAAGCTATTTGTTATGTTTAATATATTCATTCACCAGATGTTTTTCTGATAACAACATTTATATCTCAGAATATTTTACATAAAAATAATAGAAAAATACACTTAAGTGGAAGTGTATTACCTTGAGGATTTGATTTAAAATTCCTTGTTATGAACTGCCTCATCTCAAAACTATCATATAAACTAGCTATATAATTACAGAATTTTAAGATACAAATATACTTACCTCCTTGGAGAAATCTATCTCTCTGCGAAAACTAATTTCTTCACAGAACATGAAAATAAGATACAAAATTTAGGAATTCTGTGTCTGTTATGTTTTCAGTTTTGAAAGGCCCATGAGAAAAATTTCCAAAGATGAAAATGGCATTGCTTCTGACAAACAACTTTTATACTTTTTTCCTAGTTAAATTGACATTTTATTAAATAAAACCAAAACATTATTAAACAAACATATATTTTTCCTTGTAATTCATAAACTGCTTCCAAAACAAGGTTAGAACATGACAGTGAAAAGAAAGAATTCATAGAAATAACCTAACTGTCTTCACTGATTTACTATCATTTACAAGGCAAAACCAACTTGGTTAACTGTGATACTGCTTCAAGATCCTGTACTCATCAGTTGTATAGTGTGTATAAGATTAAAGTGGAGTGAGTTCTTGATTCTGTTTTCACATGTATTTGGTTTCCTCTCTACAGATTCCTCAAACGGTATCAAAACAAGGCATAAGACTGAAAATACAACCCTAGAAATGAGATTAACTAGTAGTGGTTAAAAAACAAAATAGCGGTGAAAAAATTAGTGCACCATTGCTACATTGTTAAAAATTGTCAGCAATAGCTGACTAAATTAAATCAGAAAGCCCTTTAAAACATTAAATACTGTTGATGATGGCTGATCTGGAAATCAACCAGAAGAGAGGGGTGGGGAATACCAATATCAGGAGTCATTCACAGTCTTAAGAGAACATTGGTTTTCAAGGTGAAAACAAACATGAGAAGTTGAATGTGTTTTTATATGTATAATCATTTAAATTCTATCTAAAATCCAACAATATAGGTCTTCGACCATAATACAGATAAAAGTATAGTATTAGAGACTTTTGGAATTGCTACTTTTTCATTGTCTGTCAGTAATTCTCTCTTAATTTGAAGCTTAGAATTGCAATAATGGCAAGTACTGGTATAAAAGCATAAAGTATGAGGAAATCGACTGTGAACCGGGACAGTGCCCCGGGATAGTTTTCTTCAATGAACCGGACGCCTTGAGAGAGAACACATGCAGCATTATTTGCAGTGGAACTGTTGGCTACACCTGTCAAAAGAAACAATTTCTTTAGTAGGTAAATCAGTAAAATTAAAACTCAGACTCCGGTCTCTTAACACATGCCTTAAATACACCTCTCCATGAAGAACCATACCCACAGCAGTATTTCTCATCACTGTGGAATAAAACCAGACAAAAGCCCTATGTTTCTGCAGTTTATCCATGACATACTTTTTGAAGGGAAGAATAAATGGTCACTAGGAGCTCTCTCTTTTGTTCATGCCAGACAAAGATTTATGGCTTTTTAGACACATTATCTGGAGTGGCATCAAGAAGCAAGCTGCCCCATGTAGTAGACTTAGAGTGTTCATATGTGTTGAGGGTTCCAAAATGCAAGAAATGGTGACTGTCTGAAGGGCACATTAAAAATGAGGTATTTACTGGTACTAATAGAGTCATGTATTTGTTTTCTAACCATTGTTGATCTTGTAATAAAGAGGTGCAGGAGAGATTAATAGATAAAAAATATGTAGCTTTGGAGAGGAGCACAGACACCTGGCTATAACACCCCAAATATCTTAAGGTAGATTCAAAGCTGTAAGTTTTGCCCCACTAATGTGTATTAGCTACTGACCCTGCCACCCTGATTGATTCTCTTGTTTTGCAGGTTGTCTTGCTCACAACCAGCAAAGCGCAGCCTGACAGACCCAAGCTGCCCAGTAAATACTATGGAAACCCATTTGAACTGAAGCCTCTCTAGTATTAGAGGAGATACCTGGTCAGCTTTTTGTTACATCTCAATACTCCCTCCACTGATGTCTAATCTTAGATTGTGCAATCTTCTTGATGCTCTATTTGTGTAACATTGCACAAAAAAAAAAAAAATAAATCCAGCCTGTAATAAACTTAGCTTCCAAAATTCCTCCAAAGAGGGGATAAGAGAATAGGTGAAAAAGAGGAAGATGGAAGAACTGGAAGAATGAGAGATAATGGAACAAAAGAATCAAATTCTGCTCTAACTTACCGGTGTGGCATTATAGTCTTCACTAATTCGTAAGTTCTTTTTAGCAACTCAAAAGTTACCTTTGTTTTATCAGGATACATGTACATAGAAGGAAAATAAGCATCAACATCTCATTAAAATTATTTATAATGGACTTTTTTTTTTGAACACTTACCACATGTGAAGTTTAAGCCATAAAATTCATTGACTACAAGGACTTCACTGCTGTATCTTTGAAATGTAAGAAAACTAAGTAGTTTCAAAGGTGTTGGCATTTCTTCAATGGTCCTTAAAGAAACAGAGATGTTAAGCTGGCGTTTGCTACATACTAAGAGACCCCAAATTAAAACAAGCCCTCATTGTTTGTAACCTGTGACAAAAACAGTTCTTGTCTCTACCTGTAGGGTTTTCAAACATAAAGTCCAATTTTAGGGCTAAATGATGAGACAGCCATGAAGGCTGTCCCTGACTTTGGTACAGTGTCACAACATTCAGCCCTGACTTGTTTATGAACAGTCACAAAGAATTCTATGGTTGTTTGCTGTTCACATGGCAGTGATAAACTGAAAATGACAAGACCCAATATAAACCTTACTTGCAGAAATGTGCTTTCAAAGTAAGAAACCACCACCCCTCCCTCCATCTTCAAAACCAAGCAATACCGAATAGGAATTCATTGCCGCAATAATAGCAAAGCAAAAATGAAGCAAAAATAATGAGAAGAAACATTCAATAAGACAGGGAAATTTCAGCATCTAACACACTTCAAGACTTATAATTCAACAACAACAACAACAATAACAAAAAAAAAAAAAAAAAAAAAAAAAAAGGAAAAAACCCAGCAACCTAAGTCTCAATGCTATTTTTACTGTCCTTCATTGCTTATGAAGATTAATCAAAAATATTCATAATATTAGTGAGCAAAGCCTAATATTAAAATAAGCTTAGAAACCACTCTAATGCTTTTAACTTATTACTAAAGCATTAGACTACAGTAGCAGGAGTAAATGTCTTTCACTGTAAACACATATCTTCCTGAAATTAGGCAGGGACCAAATAAATAGACATTAACCTAGCTTTATATCAGAAGTATGAGCTGAGATCTACTTTAAAGTAGAGACAAAGCATCATCAACTTTGTGAAGATTCAGATGGTTTTCTTGAGGACAACACCATGTGTTGTTAGGCTTACTTAATTTTCATTGGGAGGGTCTCAGGTAACCATATCCTACTTCCTCAAGATCTTAGGAAAACTGCTTTTAACAGTTACATGTTATTCTGCTATGTCCCTCAAAAAAATCTAGTAATTTCAGTATTGACAAATACAAGGAGAAAACTGTTCAAACTTCATGCAATTAAAACACAAACCCATCTATTTGCACAGTAATAGAGCAAGCGGATCACAATTTTCCTGCATCTTTACTACACTACTCAATAATTTTTATAGATTTCAGTCTGTACAGGTAGAAAAAGGGACTGAAAAGTTTACTGGCTAAAGTGGATAATAACACCAGTAAGACAGTTGAGAGCAACTGCTTTTTTAAACCAGCATTACCAGTGTTTAATGTCATAAGTTCCAGCAGTTACTAAAAAATGTAGGAATATGTGGGCTCCTTTAATGAGGACAGCATTTCATGTCATCATGTCAGCATCAATAAAATAATTCAGATGAGCTGACATATATTAATTTTTCAGTTTTTTCTTCAAAGTATTTGCAAAAATGGGGGGAATCTTCAATATCTTTGTTGATATCTAAAGATACTAAGTGTCTGGTTTATGTTTAGTACAAAGCCCAATAAGTAGTTCTGCCTCTGAAGGAGCACAGCTGCTCTTGCTTTTCCATTGCATTTCCAGTGCTTTACTGGATTTCTGCAAAACCAACTCTTCCACATCAGTGTTAACAGCAACACTGTAACAAAGTAAGATTTTTTCCTACCTTACTAGCCCTGTTCCCATTATCACACCAGCTGAATTAAGCAGCACAACTCCACTTTGGACTCTATTTGGGTCTTGAACCATGCCAAGCACAACAAGTGTTAGTAGTTCACCAATCATGTGAGACGCTAGGACAACAGCAAAGAAAACTCCAAATCTGGAACCATCAGGATACAATCCTGTAGTCCTGTACAAAGATGAGCAAAAGAACAGTTAAAAAACAATGTTTGAGTAGTAAACTTGGAAAGTAGCTTTTACTTTTTTTCTATTTGGGCTTTTTGCAGTTATACCTCATTAGGTGAAGAGTTTATGCCTTAATCCTTAGTATATTGTTTGGAATCTAAACACAAAGGATATCCACTTACTATCATTATCTAAGTGCAGATACATGAGGTTTTCTCCATCTAGATTAAAGAGGGATATGCAAAGATGTGATTTTTGTAGAAACCCAGTTTTTTTCAAGACAATCACCACAGCTTTTCTATTCCTTTAACCTGCTGCTTCTTGTAAAGTCTTTGCAGTGGGAGTCATTAATGTAAGTCACATATTTAAAGAACATCTTTATGCAGGTAATTAACAGATGGGATTTTGCACTTCTGATACTGTGCAAGCAAACATAAGCATGGATATACTCAATTAAATGAAAAACTAATTGAATTCACCACCCATGTAATTCATACCAATGCACTTTCCCCCATACTCCTGCATTCTTTATTGCAACATGCTGTTCTCAGTTTTCCCCTAGCTAACCCAAGGGAAAGAGTCCTCTCAATCTATACTCAATATTAAAACGTTAAGAAAAGCCTGCAATTGCTTGACAAACTTAATTCAGCCTTATAGTGTATGTGACAGATGACAAAACCCTTTATTACACTGTGACACATTACTCTTTTTCCAAAATACCTCATAATAAAATTGCCTCACACTAGGTGCACACTGCATGCTTTCCTTATCTCACAAGCAGCAATTCAACATTCAATTTCTTTTTTGTTGTTGCTCAGTGTAAGACCCTATGTTGTTTTTTCTCAATCCACCATGTTCAAATATGGTCTTAAACCAGAAGTATCAATTTCTCACTAGCTTTCCTGTAGTGTTTTTTGTAACACCAGAATAATTTATAAATGGATGAACATTGACTCTTCCAGCATTAAACGCTCAGCAAGGTAGCAGGTATTTAACAACTTTTAAGTGCAGATTGGTGCAGAAGAAACAGCTTTCCAAAGCCCCACCAGAAAACTATCACGTCTGAGCTGCTCTAATACTTTACACACATATATGCAGACAGAGGCTAGTAAATCTGGGGTATGAATAGAACAGAAGAAAGCCTAAAAAAAAAAAAAAAGAAAAAAATAACAGCCCAAAGAGAGAATATTAGAACAACAGAATAACAACATGATGTGAACTGTCAGAAGATTTCCCAGAGGTATAGGAAAATCTGCATAGACAGGACATTCACTTGATTGCAAAGGAGGCTCTCTTTGAACTTGGCCAAACCTGTCTTGTGTCTGATCAAGTCTGAGTTTGGGTCTGCCTGACCCAACTGGCTGACTCCACAAACACAAACTCTACAAGAAATGGCTGTCAAAGCCTCTCAAATAGTTAGGCCATTTGGGAAAGTTCAGTCCTGCATAACAACTGCTAAAATTTCATCCAGAAACTGCTTGCCCTGAGAGGTCTATGAACATTGTGAAATTACTTTGACACATCCCTGATGGCTTCCAAACAACCGCAATATTGGAAAGATAATACCTGTAAATATTATCCATTAACTGGAGCCTCACTATTTATTGTTGATTGTGTTTGAGCCAACCAAAACACAGGGGCAAAGTCTCTGCCCATGTGGATTCCCTGTTTGTTATGGAGTTGAGAGTGTCATTGAGCCTGGAAAGCTGCTTTCCAAATGGCTGTTATCTTGGCACCAGTCACAAACACAAGGTCAGCACAGCACTTAGTGGAAGGACAAGTAATTTCTGTCTGTCTGTCTGTTCAACATAGGCTTCTCAGGGAGCCCTGCCTCAAGCAGGTAGCACTGACAGCTTGCAGAAACAAAAGCCCAGGTAGCTAAGGGGATAAAGGTGGCTACTTTTCATATCCACATCAAACTACAAAACAACCTGTCCATGCAATGCAAGTCCTCATGCCTGGAAGAGCAGAAATCTTCCTCTCGGGAGAAGTTCTCTTTTCACTGAGATTTCAAATGGAAAGAATTAAGTAAATGCTGAGCACTGCCCCTCATTGCCTACTATAGTCCATAAGGAAGAAGGGAATAATCATCCTTTTTTTCTGAGTTTTTCCAGATTGGGGGAAAATTGCTACAAAATTCCCTGTGCAGAAATTCTGATTCAGAAGTCCAAGCAATTCTGTATAGTTCTACTTTATCCATTTTCTGTCCATCTTACTGGAAAGTAAGAGCACTAATATGCACAGCTACAGCAGAATGGCTTCTGCACTTTAGCTCTTTCATGAGGATGTATCCACTTATGACTTTTGAACAGCTCATCAGAGAACATGCATCCACAACACAAACCAAGCCTGCTCATCACTTGTACACATTTTACTACAGACTGCCAAATGATTGCAACTGTCCCAGGAAAACTAGAAGTAACTTTGGTGCACTGGATTCCAAATTCTTTCCATTTGAAATCTCTCAACATTGGAAAAGAAAAAGGTTGAAGGACAGAAATTTGTGCTTTCCTCTGGAGGGTCCAGAGAAAGTAAGAAGGGATCCAGATTTCACCACTTACATATGCTGTAGCTAAACCCCAATGTCCCAGGAAATAAAAGTTTTGTTACTGTCACATACCTACAGCTGACATCCTCACTTTGGGGTTTTTTTGTTTGTTTGTTTGTTTCCCTAATTTCCTGTCTTTCTAAACACAATGTAAAATTACACTCCCTGCTTTCAATATGAAAAAGGATGATAACTCTCCCAGGTCCACCAAAACTTTCCAAGTTACCTAGAGAACTGGTAATTTACTTACTGGGAAAGTGTTTTCAGCTCTGCCTGAAAGAGAAGGGCTAAATTTATGTCATCTTTCCTTATGTTTTCTGTAATCATTTTGAGAGACAACAGCAGGAAGCCATGCCAGGAGGCCTTTTGCTGACATGTTAACTGACACTGGTAACAAAAACAAAATGACAACCCAACAGATGGTTCAAATGCTTACCAGTATATGAAGGTGCTGAATATGGCCACGCTGATGACGCTGAAGGGCAGGAAATGGACTATATAAGCTACAAGCATTTGCCATTTCTTATATAAGCCATCTTTACTTTCTTGGTCGCTGATAGCACGTAGAGGTGGGACTGAATTAAATAGATAAGAAATGAAGTAAATTACCATTAAACAGAGGGAGCAAGACTTGTTGTTAGCAGCAATGATCTGAAGCACAGGGACAACTTTGAGAATATATCACAAACATTCTGCCTAAACCACTCTGATCCCTTTTTCTCCCACTATAAATGCAAAGCATGTTCCCTGTGGATTGCAAACATTGGTAGACTTAATGAAAGAGGCCTAACCTATCAGAATGCAGGACAACCTTCTCTTTTTGCATATACAAATTAAGGACATGAGAAAACCTCTGTCACTGGCTAATTTATTGAGGTGCTCTGATTTCAACCTGATGACAGCAGTGTATGCTCTCTACATGAGCAAAACAGTTTTTAGGGCTGTAAATAGAAACTACTGTTGCTTTCAGTATGGCACCTGTAAGAGAAAAATCCTTTTAAAATGTAATCATCACATAATACTCATAAATCCAATTATGCTTAATTGCTGACAAAGCTGTTTTGTATTTCCATCCTTTCCACGTGTCTTGTTTTGAGCTCACTTAGATATTAGCTAGACCTAGACTTTGTCTTGCCTATAAAATGCTACACACAGGGAAATCTTTTGCACTGTTTAGAATAAAGCCTTCATAGACAGGCCATCTGTAAAAGGCAGGGATCAGGGCATATACCCTTAAATTTCATTGAATCTTGTGCTTCTGTATCAACTCTGACATTACCTAGACCAGTGAAGAGCCTTTAAATTAGTATCTTCAAAAAATACTTTTTCTCATTTAAAACAGAGTGGCAGCAACAGGTGCTGCTGCATGTAAGACAGGACAGAAACTCACACAGGGCCACAGCATTGAGCATCCCTGTGTAGGGGGGGGCACTCACACACTGGTAGACAAGCCCCACACGGTCCTGCACAGCTCCCTGGGCCAGGTCATTCCTTAGTCTAAGAAGGAAAAAGGCTATGAACAAGCCAAATAACAGGTTCTGGAGGAGACGCATGATGATGCCTATCTTATCTCTGGAGAGATTTCTTGTTGTTCTCCTGATAATGAAACAAAACAACAACAAAAGGCTTGTTAGCTACAACTGAACACATGTTGGTAGGGTATTAAGCTTTGAACAAATCTTAGACAAACAGTGCCCACAAAGAGCTAATATATTAAAAAAGACTAGGGACAAGTACAGTGGGAGATCAAATAACCAAGGAAGTGCATCTCTACATGGAGGGGAAACCTGAAAGATTAATGGAGAAGAAAAAAAAACCAACTGCTTTAAAAGGGGAGGGGGGGGGTGGAGAAGTCTTACCGTAAAAGAATCAGTATTTGGTCAAAGCCACTGGGTGAGTCTTTGTTTTTGAATGGTATTGGTGGCAGCTCCTTCATATACTTTGTTTTTTCAATGGCTGCCAGTACTTTGCTAA
Source organism: Passer domesticus (assembly GCF_036417665.1). Taxonomy (NCBI): domain Eukaryota; kingdom Metazoa; phylum Chordata; class Aves; order Passeriformes; family Passeridae; genus Passer; species Passer domesticus. The sequence continues at coordinate 93,611,255 of NC_087476.1, forward strand.
AGATCTCTGAGTTTCTATATGCTGATACAAATTGCTGAACCCTACTGTAGGTTTCGAGTTCATGTTCCTTGCTTCGGGTGTCCACAGATGTCAGATCCACTGCAAAATGACAAAGCTTTTACTCTATACACACATCACTTTCCCTTCATACATTTTTCCCCATGCAACTAACTTCTTATTGTCTCCATTCTAAAATATGCAAAGATTAAAAGGTCAATTGAAAGTATTCAAGGCTTCTTCCTCCCTTCTGTTAGATGCAGCAGGAATTAATTAACTGTGCAGCCACAAGAAATCTGTGTTTTGTGACCTCTGTAGGACCCTGCAGTTCAGGTCCTTGATCTGGAAATGCAAGCCTAAGCACTGTGCTGGTCAGACCTTAAGCACTCTCCTTGCACAGCACAGAGCTGTAGAGAGCAAGACAAAGCACCAGAGGATGAACATTTATGAAGATGAAGAGATGACTTATCTGGCCATATATTTCTCAGGTTTTCAGGCAAATGCTCAGATGTGGCTCCACAGCTCCCCCTTGTCCTCTGCCCACTCCTCCATAACTATGGAGCTTTATTTTTTGCTTAGTGTGAACTCACACTGTAGAGACACTGCTCTTCTCTCCTTGAGCTGTTAATGCATTGTTACCTCCTTTGCAGACATACTTCTCTTGTCAGAGGATGTTCAGCTGGCCAAATTCCCCTAGCAGGCTCAGCCCAAGCTGCAGGAAGTAATACTGACTGCCATGGAACTCAGGAAAGGTAACTACTTCACAGAGTTAATGTTCCTTTCTAATAAGTCCCCCTAAACATACTCCTGGCACCAGCAATTTTTTTGCTGGCAGATGGGAAATTTGTGTGCTCCATTTTTACAAGTCATACAGATTCAGTAATAGCGCTAAAACGCCTTCGAAATTTCCCTTTTCCCCAACAGCAATGAATTAGCCAAGGTTTGAAAACTGGATTGTTGTTCTCAGCAATACTTGTTCTTACCCTATTTTATATTACTCTTCTACATCTGCTAAGATGTCTTCATCAGTTATTTATTGCTAAGGTTCCTTTCATCCTTAGATTTCAGTTTTGTATTGTTCTGTTCAACTTCAAAATGCAAATTCAACAAAAGGAGGCCTTGTCTCAACAAAAGGAGGCCTTGTCCAAGATTCTTAAGTTTCCTCAAAATCTGAATTAGGCTTAGGAATAGTTCCTTGGTGTTCTAAAAGCTGGAATTCATCAGAATTGTCTTTAATGGTAAACATTTCCAAAATGAAGCCTTTGCTTTTACAAACATGAACATCCGAAAGGCAGAAACACTTTTTAAAACTTGGCCAGTGTGACTTGCTGGAAGTCACACAGGAAATAAATGGCAACTGGGTGTGCTTTAAAATAATTGTAACACTGACTACAAACTAGACCAACTAGCTAATGCCTACCATGCATTAGTACTTTTTACAAACATGTGACAGTTCAGCAATATAATCCACACTCCATACATAGGATATATTTTCCTCTGTTGCTGGTGTAAATGATATCAGAATCTGTCCCTTCATTCACATCAAATCACACAAAAAAAATATAAACTACCAATTTTCGAAAGACTAAATATTCTGATGATTCTTTGCTCTAATCTATATTTTTTTCCTTTCTTGTCACATTCAAAGGTTGACATTTGAAGAATGCAGTACTCTCTTTACCAAGATTTTTTAAAAGTGGGTCTAAATCTCAAATCATCTATGCTTTTCAAGACTATTCAAATTCATGAAGGCAAAATTATCCTCACTGTCATACCAGTATTTTCAGCTTTATCCCATTCCAGCTTCATGTCAACAACCATCCTCTCTTCTCACTGAGTTTAGAATGCCATGTAGACAATAGGAAAACACTGCCTGCTCTGAATGCAGCTTTTTGAATTGGTCAAATTCTCTGGTTAGTGCTCAGCTAGTACTGCCAGAAATTAACCTAACAAGTTGGATTTAAATAGAGTTAGGTAAATGGCTGCTTATCTGTAAGCATACAAACACATCCACATGCTCTTCAAACCTGTGCCTGTATGGATCAGGGACATGGATGTCCTGCAGCAAAATGAGTCTCATTTCCAAAGCCTCCTGCTCACCCTTTTTTTTTCATCTTGAATTGGCAAAACAATACTCTCCAGCTTATGCCAGCAGCTATAATCATCTTGCTATCATCATCTACTGAAGCATCCATTCTGTTCCAGTTGCTCACCCTGGTATTAGCAACTCCCCTAAACTTTCAGAAACCTCAAACTTAGAATTCCTGGAAATTGATGCCTCAAGTCATCCCATATTTATTCCACAACGTTCCCTCCACACAACTCTTTTAAATTGCTTGGCATCACAGACTCCGGAGGAGCATGGTATTTTGCACAATTTTGGAATCAAATTCATTTTCCAGCATCCAGTGCACAGCCATAGGGAAATGCCATCAGGAATCCACAGGTTTCATGAAGTTGAGATTCTTTTTTTAGTGGTAATTTACTCCTTTACTGCAAATATGGCTATTTTATGGGATCATTAGGAATGACATAGGGCCAGCCCTCTCTCTGAGCTGAAAATAATTAAAAAGTTGGAGCAGAATTCACATACATTTTTATCTCTGGAAAAACTTTAACTTGGGTAACGACCAGATTGTTTTACCAAAAACTTAGACAAACTTACCATAGAAGTCAAAAGGATTTGATTGTTCAGGACAAGAATAGCCACAGTCACTAAAAAATGAGATCATTTCCATAGGGTTCCCACAGAAAACCATTTCTCCAAAGCTCATGATGGCTATTTTATCAAATAACTGTTGGGGGAAAATTAATATATTAGCAGTATGTACTAAGAATCACAGAATATGCTGATTTGGAAGGAATCCATCAGGATAATCAAGACATAAAACACATAAGACACCCCAAGAATTCCACCATGTGCCTGAGTACATTGTCCAAAAGCTTCTTGAACTCTGTCAGACTTGGTGTTGTGGCCACTTTCCTGGCGATCCTGTTCCTAACCACCCTCTGTGTGAAAAATCTTTTTCTAAGATCCAACCTAAACCTCCCTTGTCATACTTCAGGCCATTCCTTCCCTCAGGTCCTGTCACCAGTCACCACAACGATCAGATCAGGAGTGCACTCATTCTTGAGTACAGCTACTGTCTTGGTAATAGAAATGCTTTGATGGGAAAAATAGTTTTGACACATTCAAACTTCCTTACTGTATTTCTCCCAAAAGACATTTGTCCTTTCTTTCATGCCTCTCATTGGTGGTTATGCAAAATGACACATCTTTAAGCTCTAGTGGTTCTCAAAACTGTCAATGACAACAGCATACAGAGGCAATCCTCAAGAAGAGATGTGGCTTTCTGACTTCACTTCTAATGCACCTTCACTTACTGACTGACCTCCTTTGGTGCTTAATAGCCCCAGTCTGTAAAACCCCCCAAATTGTTGACAATATTATCCTGAGGTGCTTAAGGACTCTAACAGCACCGCTCTTCAAGTGAACATTTGCCAGGGCAAGGTTACCACCAGCTATGATCAATCCCTGTTCTCAAGACACCAGGGCTGCTTTCAGTCCAGAAAAGCACTGCTGCTCCCCTTAGGCTCCACAACCATTTACACTCCATTCAGTCAGCCAGGGAAGAGGAGTTTTGCATTCATGTGGCAGATGGTGGACAAAGAGCAAAGTGAGAAACAGTAATGGGAAGAGAGAAATGCTCTCCCCAGCCAAACCCTGCAAGGCAGGACTGCCTCACCACACAACCAAGGTGTACCCACATGCCTTGTCTTTACTTCTCCCAGCGGTTTTGGTTTGGGCACTTGCACAACACAAGTGTTAGGCACACAGACAGAATTCACACTATTTTCACAAGGCAATGTGTGTCCCTAAGTGCCCTGTGACTGGGACAAGGCCAGAGTTGTAAAGTTCAAGAGAAGCCTCTAATTAAGCAAAGGAAAGGAAAAGAGGCAGCTATACTGGATCTTGTACTTCCATCCTGAAAAGAACCAATGTACTAAAAGGTCAGGTGGAAAAGCCAACAGTGAGTAGGTATCATCTACCTTGAAAAGTTCTGAGCGAGGCTGATGGATTGTAAGAATCACAATCCTGTCTCTGTGTGCAAGCTGTGAGAGAAGCAAGACAAGCTGGTTTGCAGTCAGGCAGTCCAGCCCTGTCGTTGGTTCATCAAGTAGCATGACCTCTGTCAAACGACAAAGAGTAACTTCAAAATTCCAGAAAATCAGGAGCAAATGGCATAGCTTCTGCCTTTAAAGCTAATTTGGCAAATAACATAGAAATGACTTTGCAGGTGAAGTTCAGCACATAAACCAGGGTATGCACAGATATTGCCATGATGGGATTGTTCAGTTTTATTTAGTTTCAGTGGTTCTGTTTCAATGACTAGGAATAAGGACATGAAAAATAGTGTAGAGCATAATACTTCTTCTAAATTCATGTGAAATGTGAAAATTACCAAAATAGTTTTGATGCATACATCTTCTTTCAAGAACAATAATGATGAATTTCAGCATTTACAAAATCGTAAATATAAGCAAAAAATTAGCTAGGAGTTATATATTCTGAATTAAATTTATATATACATATTTATATATAAAATTTGTTACGAACTAACCAAGAATTCTTAAAATACAGCAGATGCAATTCCACAGATTGAAGCAGATGTTACTGCCTTTTCTTCATTATTTTATTGCACATGAAAGGGAAAAACTTATCATCAAATCCACTATTTTTATAGAGATGACACATAGCACAGAAGAGGGCAGTCCAACCTTGATCAGGGTACGACGGGAGGAGAGTTTTCACTCTAGGTTTATCGCCACAGAATTACTATAGTGTTTACTGTAGAGTTTTGTGAGGTCCTGAGCAGCAACCACACCCCAGGAGTCACCAGTAGCAGGGATGTACCTCACTGTGCTACTTGAGCTCCCTCCTGCCTAATATGCAGCTGTAGCACATCCACGTGGCTACAAGGACTCCAGCATCCAATAAACATGTGCTGTACATTCACTCCGTGAGATTCTGGCACCTTCAAGAAACTCTCTCAAAACTCACAAAATTTTTCCCATGGATAATCCTTCCACAGTTACTCAGCTTTGATTTCCTTTCACTGGAATTTTTTTGGCACTGGAACATACATGGCACTCACACATACATAGATGAAGGGCAGCTACTCCACTACAAGGCTCAGTGCTTGCACATGTATGGCTCTAATATACTCAAAAATGATAAATTAATGGGCCATAACCAACCTTTGGTAAAAGTGAACCCAGAAAGACTTAAAATGGATAAATCCAAGTCCAAACCTGTGTTCAGTCCCCTAAGATTTTTAATTTGTCTGCTTTCCAAGATCAACTAACGGATCAGTGGCAGACCTCAGTTACTGCTTATTCTTTCCTGTCATCACCGGACTGGCTTCTGCTGAATTAAAGAATGCAAATGCTTTTGTATTTTGAAGTGGTTTACAGAGGCCTGTGGCAGGAGCACAACGTGACACAGCCTTGCTTTATTTTGAAAATCCAAGCAGTGGTACTTACTGGGATCTTGTAAAAGCTGGGCTGCAACCGATACCCGACGCCTCTCACCCCCAGAAATTCCAGCGACATTCCGGCTTCCAATTATTTTGTCAGCAATGTGGCTGAGACTCAGCTCAGTCATAACTGCATCTACCTAAAAAATAATTACAACTTCAAAGCACTAAACACAGTCCAGCTCAGATACCTGTGTGCAATGGCAAAAAACAGGAAAAAAAGAACATAATTTTAAATTACAGCTTTACTAATAGCCTGCTTGCATCCATTCTAGTTGAACAGTATCTGGCCTAATTTATATTTGATTTTTAATACATTATTTAAATTATTAGTTTTTAAAATTTTATTTCAATGCATTCTGAAATTAGTAAATTTTAGCCTCATTTGACATTACGCGATTAAGAGTTCAGAGGTGACCAGAAGTTAAGGTATGAAGCATAATTTGCTGCTCTGGCTTCCAAAATCAGAGAGCAGGGAGGCACATCAATTCTGGGGAAGTATAAAGTACTGACTGGAAGACTGGGGAAGAGAGAAGACAGAAAGCAAGACCTTCTGGTGAGAAATATCTGATTTTACTTCCAATACAATTAAAAAAAGACCCCTTTAAATAAATCTGAAACACACTGATTTCATCAAGAAAGGAGCTTGTAGGAGGTTTAGTAGACCAGTGCTTTTTTGAGCTGTTGTGGTTAGTGAGAGATATCGTACAGGAGACAGAGTGGTGTCAAAATCAGTTGTGCTGTCCATGAGACCTGCCAGCACACATGGGCCTAAATACCCCAGAGAACTGAGGTTCCCTTCTGGGGAAGGGGAACTGACCTCAACACCCAGAGCAGCACCTCCTGCAGCAGTAACTGCTCCAGCTTCGGGTGGGAGCGTTTTGTCCCAGCATAATGGGCATGTCCTGGGGCACCAGCACAAGCCCCTTGAAGAGGTGGCACCACCAGAGAGCTTGTGCCCTACTCCTCAGCAGGGGGATTTCCCCCCATTTGCAGAATGAAGATTACAAAACCTCATAAACATAAAACACAGCCAAGGAAGGAAAGTGCTGCTGGTGAAAACATTACAAAACAGCCTGGACGACTTTCTGGTGGAAGACTGTAAAATACAAACCTTCTTTTTGATGGAGCTGTTGGAGCACTTCTTAAGAGTTAGTAAAGCCGTGTAGGTCAAAGACTCCTCTACAGTGAGAAAGCTTAACAAAGTGTCACTCTGAAAAAAAAAGTGAAGAGGAAGAAGGAGTTAGTCCTGTAGTAATTAAAATTTTGTCCCTCTTCATGCAAGCCTAATCATTCATACAGCTTATTAACTGATTTGTCCCAAATTTCCTAGTAAAATCACATTCACATTACACTACTCCATTACACTAGCAATTTTTTTACACAAAAGGAAGCACAGTACACAAAAAGAAATGTAGAAATCAACCTGTGGCACATAAGAGAAGCAATCTCTGAACTGTTCCCTCTTCAGCTGACGTCCATTCACATACACTTCACCAAAGAAGTTATCTTTATGTCCCAGTCTTCCCGATATTGCATCCAGAAGAGTTGTTTTCCCAGATCCTTTCAAACAAAATAAATTAATCATGTGCTGAGATGAATTTTATGATTCCAAGAGTGGTAGCCTGACTTGGATGGACACATACAAAAGGTACAAAGTTGGATTTTTTCTCGATAACTTCAAAATAATAGGCCCTGAAAATGCAGCTAATTAAGGGAAAGTAAATGGGAAAATTAGAATGCAAATTAGCATTTAAATCATAAAAAATTCACACTCTGCAGCGAAACATTTGAGTTTTGAAGTAACCTTGTCTGTTATTGAAGTTATAATTGTTAGTTAGATGACAGAAGACTGAACTCTGAAAACCAAGCACCATTTTTACAAAGCAGAAGTTAAAATCAGCCACAATTTCATTATTTAAAACACAGACCTCAGTCACATTCATGTCACTATGAAAGTCACCAGTATTAACTGTGATCTTATTTTGTTTAAAGTACTGGAACAACTTACCAGAATTTCCTAAAATCCCCATAATCTGGCCACTTTCTATGTGAAATGAAACATCCTTAAGTATTTGCCGGGTCCATTTTTTACAATATAAAGAAAAGTTCCACCATGGGCCAATACGCTCTCTTGGAAAACAAACACCAATAAAAAATTAGAAAATATGTAAAAATTTTGCATAAAGCACATGAATGGTTCACAGCTACTTGCATGTTGGATGGGAGCTTCAAGGATTTTAAAATATGGAAAAATAAAAGTATTTCCTCCTTGCCTTTTCACCTCCTAAGGCTTCAACTTTGGCATTACCTGGAAGATAAAACGAGATCTGAACACGTTTTTCAGAATGATTGCTAAGAAGCTTTTGGACTGCAACCAAAGGGGCAGCCATGAACTGTGGCTTTATTTGCTGATGATGTTTGCCAGCTATTAATCCACCCGTCCCTTTCCTTAGGGCCTCGTGTTATCCCTCTGGCAGCAGCAAGAAACGCAACGGGAAAGGGCACAGCGTTAGGAAATCTCTAAAGCACGTCCTTCAGAGAGCCGTGAAGGGGATGCGGTGGGGCTGCGGAGGGCTCGGCCCCGCGCCGTGAGGGGGCCCGGCGCCGTGAGGGGGCCCGGCGCCATCGCTCCCGCCGTGCCGGGCTGCGGCCAAACCCCCGGCCCACAGGGCCTGCCCCGCTCCCGCCGCCGCTGGCCGGAGCAGCGCCCCTCCACACCGCCCTCCCAGCCCTACCTGATGGTGTAGGAGACACCCTGGACGCTGATGCTGTTGGGGAGCTGCCTCACGGCCATCCCCTCGTCTGTGTGCCCGATGCTGCCGTTCTTCTCCAGGGCGGGAGATGCTCTGCCCGACATGCTCGCGTGCCGGGGCTCCGCAGCCTCCCTGTGTCCCTCACGCTGCTGGCCAGGTCACTGCCACTGCCACTGCCACTGCCGCCACCATGCCACCCCCGGCACCGCGTAGGGGCCGCTCCCGCTGTCCCGGGTCAGAGCCGGTCCCTGCCCACGGCACTTGCCACCTCAAAGAAAACAGAGGTGCTTCCTGTTCTTACTTTTCCGGAGAAGAACTGATCAGTGATTAGCTGAAGCCGCTATCTGATGTACCTTTAGCCCGAGCTATTAGCGTCCCAGAGGAGGGGAGTATTTCCCTGTCCACGGGGTCATGCCAGCTGCAGAGGCGCAGCGCGCCAGGAGAGATGGTGCTGCGGTGAGGGTGCCCGGAAAGGACCGCGTTCCAAACCAAGAGGAGAGGGATTTCCACAGCTTTCACAGAGACGGTGGTCAAACCACTGCAGGGAGCCAGACCTTCCACCACCACCATCATCATGAAGGAAACCACCGACAATGTCTCTCTGGACGATGCCAGCTGGGGGCAGGTGATGTGCGAGGGCTCGGCTGTGAGCGAGAGCGGCGCGGAGTGGGGAGGGAGCCGGGGGGCTCGGCTGTCCCGGTGGCCGGGAGCTGGGAGAGGCGGGCAGCCATCCTGCCAGCGGGCTGGCACAGCCACTGAGCCCCCAGCTCCTCCCGCTCCGAAACGGGGAGCAGAGAGCATCCACATCCCCCACGGCAGCACACTGGGCATGAGGCTGGTGCCATGCAAGCCCTGCGCAGGTGCCACCGTGGTGGAGCTGAGAGAGGGTCTCCAAATGTGTGGATGGGGGAGAAAGCCCCTGAGGATATCCTGGACTGGCTTTCCCAGGAAATGCCTTCAGACTAGATCCCCAAATTTGCTGGGGAGTGCCTGTTTTTAAAAATTAGGTTCAGCATAAGGAAGGGCTCAGAGTGCTGTGGCAGCAGGGGTAGTTTGGAAGGCTTTCCTGTGGCTTCTCAGGCTGCTTGGTGTGATGTTGCTTTCTGCTGTATATCTAGACTGAAAAAAATAATCAGCCTTGTTTGCTGTGAGGTCAGGAGGCAAGATCATGGTCATCCTCTGCCAGAGATACCACAGGCATGGATAGGGTCTGGTACACAGGGTACAGGTACATTTGCCTTGGCTAGGGTTTGAGTCTGGCAAGCAGGAAAAGCACAGAGCTGTGGGAGAGATATGGCTGGCTGGCAGGAAAACTGCAGGCATGCACACAGCTAAACCCAAAGCTAGGACTTCGTAATTGCAGCTGTATGCAGAAGGGCCACGTAGACTCTTGTTATTTTAACAGATATCTCAGAACATTAAGTTCCAGCTGATAAATGGTGAATTCAAAAAACAGAAGAAAGAGACTGCACTAGTAGCTGTGTTTTATTTGTTCATAAAGCCTCCAAGGATACAAGTCCACGTGGAATTCAATAATGGACATGCTTCAAGTGAACCTTCATTTTCAGCTGCCAAAACGCATCAATTACAATATGTACCATTTTGATTCAGTAGACTAATACTGCTGAAGTAGTACATCTTTTTTCCTCAAAAAAAGTCTAATCTCTCTGTAGTGACATGATATTTTTCTCCACTTTCAAAGTTTTCCCTTTTACTCTGAAAGCAACTGGAAAAGCACAGTACAGCATACTTGGCCCTCATACATGTCACTAGAACAAAGTACTTTTCACAGTGACAGTGTGAACTGATAATTCATTTCAACTCTTCAGACTTTTGCACTACAGTAACTCATCAATAATACTGTTACATCCCATAAATACATTTCCCTTTGTGTTTCATCTTTTCTGAACTCAGACTTTAGCAGCACTTTAGTTATTGTAATTAACTGTTGTAATCCACCTAACAACTTTTCCAGACCAAGACCCAGGATACTATTTTTCACTCTGAAGAAGATAACAGTCTTTACTTCACATACAGTGGAAAATCAAATGTTCTGGAAGTCAAAGAACTCAACTACCAGGTAAAAATTGTCATTTATACACCTCCCTTCAGGAGGAAGCTTATCCAGCAATGCCTATTTCTATACCCAGACCATTTAAAAAGCCAAGTAAAGTTGAAAAAGTTTACACAACTGTTGCACAGTCAGTTTGTGAGCAGAATCACACTCTTGGCTGCAATATTGACAGCAGACTAACCCCTGTATTGTAAATATATCCATAAAGTTAAGGGATAAGACAGGAAGAGAAATCTATTTCTAGGCCCTGCTTAGTTTCACTCTTGAGCAAAATTATTCCTCTGAGGGCTGGAGCAGAGGGACTTTCTATTCAGCTAAGGATCAAAGGAGCTCTTGCTGGCAAGAATGAGTATGTGGAAGGGGATAAAGAGAAGAGGACTAATAAGGAGGACTTAAATGAACCAGTGAAATATTTTGTCTCCTTCTCCCCATGGGGTCTGAATAAGATTTCACAATTTTCAGTTTCCTTGAATTTCCAATTATATTTAAAGTCTGAAACATTTAAAATTTACAATAGTAATAAATTACCAAAGTATCAAAGGACAGAGAGTTTTAGTGTTTTTAGAGAAGAAGCAAGGCATGAAAGCATAGGTGGCTGCAAAAGAACTTCCTTCCAGGTATTTCTGAGGATGAACAATAATATTTTAACATATGCTTTGCTTGTAACATTGTAACTTTGAAGGTATTTGTTGTTAAATAGTTTATTGCTTGAATTGAAGGGACTTGTTTCCTTCTTTGTTAGGTTAACACAGCATCCCTGATTCCCTGGTATGAGAACCTTGCTCAGATGAAAATGCCCTGGACCTGGAAATCGGATCCCCATTCCCATGTGACAGTGATCCAAAATCTGAATCTCAAAGTGCGAAGTGGTCAGATGCTTGCAATTATAGGAACCACAGGTAAGAGCAACCACATTTCATTATATGACCAGCTCTCAGATAAAATGAACACAATCAAGAGCAACACTCTGCAGTCTTTAGGATGTCAAAATCTCGTTGAGAAAAAACTATTGGGAGTGTCACTAAAATACATTCTTTGACAGGATGAACAAAGAAACAAAGAAAATACTGGGGGGATAAATTAAAATTTATTTTCAAACCCAATTTTGTTATGCCCTGCACACATTTGCATTCTGTTTCCTGAGGTGTAGTGATGTATTGTTACAAGTGTGGCCTGGCAGCCCCAGATCTGCTGGACATGAATCAGTTTCATGGCTCAGATTCAAAATAGGCCAATTGCAGACCACACTCAGATAGCAAACAAATGAAGCCAAACCCCATAAGAAAGATCAGTGCCACCTTGCATAACCATAAGCAGAAATTCCATTTGGACTAAAACAATTCAAATAGGACAAAATATTGTATTTTCGTTAATTAATAGAAATTTACAGAGAAGAAAAGACAGTTCCTCTTCTGTCTGGTGTTACTGCTTTATTACACTGGGGTTTGGTTTTTCTTCCATTTTCTGGTGGGAGTGGTCAAGGGTGACAAGAAGTAGACACTGCACCTTTAAACTGAAGTAAAAAGTGTCATGCTTGGGAGGTAAAAATCCCCATGCTGTGTCTCCACTAGAGTCTTACATCAGGTTAGCTCAGTGATTCAGTGAAAATGCTCTCTCTCAAAGGCAAGGCATATTTGCCAAAGAAGTTTTAACTTTATTCCTAAAAAATGAGAGTTTTCTTTCCTATTGCCATGGGAATTTTTCCTTAGCACATATTGTTAATGTAAGTGAAGCTTACCTTAGAGATTCTCCTGATAATAAAAGGAAAAGCTTTGTGATGAAATAACACACTGAGTTATAGATATAGCACCTTTGTAAGGCAACATACACTGAGCACAAACCCCTTTCAGCAAACTAGTCAAACTATTTTCAAAAGCTGTTTATCATCTATTTCATCAAATGCCTTAGTAAAATGGATTAAACTGCTGATGGGTTTCACATTGTCAATGGCAATCAATATGTCACTCTTAAACAGAGCAATACGTGGTTTACAGATGGATGGGTTTCTTTCTTAAGATGTATGTATTAAGAAGCAAGTGTGGAGTTAATCTTTCAACAGGGAGACTAGAAATAAATGACATCTAATCATAAGAGAGTTCTGTGTGTTTACATACAGAATCATACAACAAAAAGGAAAAATTCATTTGCTGTTTAACTCCAGATCAGGTTTTGTTTTCATTGTTTTACTTTTCTTACCTCTGGGTATGAACCAGCTTTTCTTAATTATTTAAATGACTTTTTGTCTAATTCAAGTCATAATAATTTTTATTTCAGTCGTGATTAATGTTCTTATTGTCTGTATAATCATTCAATGCCTTAGTCATTCAGCTGATCCAGCTGCTATTTCTGAATTCACAAATCCCTCCACAAAGCAAGCTCTTGCTGAGCATTTGGGTGCCAGCCCTGCAGCCAGGGTGGGACCATCTTGAACCTATGTTTCAAAAGTGAAAGAGAGTTTACCAAAGAGATGAGACACTTCTTGTGTTCATGAAGCCATCCTCAAAGCCCAACTACCCAGTTCTGCTGAGAAATTATAAGGTTTCAAACCACATACTCCATTCCAAGGGGGAGAGATTTCCTGAACAGGACCTTATAGTCAGTATTTTCTTTGAAGATCATCCTGTCTCTGTGACCTTAGGAAAACTTTAGGAGGGGTTGGCAAAGATTTTTTTTTCCTTAACATCTCTGTATGTGACAAGATAGCTTTTGAAAACCATCCCTTGGAAATTAATTTCCAATTTTTATTTTTCTAGCTGGTGGAAAGACATCCTTGCTTGACGTGATAACCTGCCGGGATCATGGAGGCAAAATCAAGTCTGGTCAAGTCATGATCAACAACAAACCCATCACTCCCCAGCTCGTTAGGAAATGCATAGCACACGTGAGGCAGGATGACCGACTGCTCCCCCACCTGACTGTCAGAGAAACACTATTGTTCGTTGCCAAACTGCGCCTTCCAAAGTTTTTTTCAGACTCACAAAGGAAAAAAAGGGTAATTAAGCTGTTGGGAAAAAATAAAGTTGTCAAAAATGTATCTGACAGGAATTATCCAAGAGATCCTGTGTGTTTGGAGTCAGAACAGCTAATCTGGCATTTTTTTATGTAGATTATGAATTTTAAACCTTTTTCATCTTTCAAGATAGAAACCAGCAATTGTTCCAAAGCTCATAAAAAATGACAATCTAGAGAAAGCATTAGAGAGGCTGAAAGATGAACTAAATTTTTGATCGCTGAGTCTTTTTTAATATTACCTCTAGAATCAAGATCTGTTTTCAAGTGTCTCTAGCACAGAAATATCCAGATGAATTTTAACCATATTAATCATATTTTCAGTTTTATCTATGCACGAATGTGCAAATGAACTCCTGCTTGACGCCTGTCACCCTTGGATCCCCGCAGGTGGAAGATGTGATCGCAGAGCTCCGCCTGCGGCAGTGCGCCAACACCAGGGTGGGGAACGAGTACCTGCGGGGCGTCTCCGGGGGAGAGAGGCGCAGGGTGAGCATCGGCGTGCAGCTGCTCTGGAACCCGGGTGAGCACAACTCGCACCTTCCTGGGGCCCACCGCACACCACTTGGGCACAACGGGGCACTGCACGAAGATGGAAGCTTTCAGGGAAGAGCCACACACTCCGTTGTCCCTAGGGCAGCGGGAGGAGTTCATACTCGGGTGGTCCATTTGCTTCAATTGCAATCAGTGCTGATCACAGATAGTACTGTAATTATTACAGAAATAATTCTGTAAACAGAGTGTTTCAGCAGCTGACAGGCTTTTGCTTCAGTCACCTTTGCCAGTGGAAAACTGGAGACAGACCGAGGCAGAGCCCCCAGGAGCCTTAACCCATCACTCTCTACAGCCACCACCACAAAGATTACTCAAAGTTGCCTGAAGTGACTCACAGCAGTGCTCTGGTTTGTGCATATCAGTATAAGGTTTGGGTTTTATCTGACCACATGCCACAAGTTACTTTGGCTTATTTTTAACATTGTTTTCCCTCCCTCTGACACAAGCCCCCATTTACATGTGGAGTATTAACAGGAAAGGTCATTTTCTTCACTGTATAGTCAGTCATTGCAGTCTTGTGCAACTCACTGACATGGCTTCATGTTGCAGGTGAAATAGAATAGAAACTTCCATTGTCTTCAGTAGAAGCAAAACATGAGGCTAAATCCACAGCTGATTTTGCTGGATTGAATCCCCTCTCTGATCTTACATATATATCAAAATCACCACTAACCTTGACTGAGCCTCTTCTTGAACAGAATTCCCCATCAGCTTTTTCCCTAGGAAGTGGATTTGAAAACCTTTTGCTTGTATGAAGTTATACTTCTGTAGATATGGGGAAAGCAGGTTTTTGCTTCTGTAAGACATGATGCTCAGGAATAGATGTTTTTTACTGAAGTAAAAAAATTATCATTTTCTTTAAAGTTAAAAATAATGAGTGAAATTTCGTGCACTAGCACCATTTCACTTAGAACATATTTTCCAAACCAAACATGCTGCTTTCCACAGCTAAACTTACTGTCTTTGGCAGGAATACTCATACTTGATGAACCTACATCTGGACTGGACAGCTTTACTGCACATAACCTTGTGATAACATTATCCAGACTGGCCAGAGGAAACAGATTGGTTCTTCTTTCAGTTCATCAGCCCCGGTCAGATATCTTCCAACTGTTTGATTTGGTTCTTCTCATGACTTCTGGACTCACTGCCTACGGTGGAACAGCTAAAGACATGGTCCAGTATTTCACAGAACTAGGCTATCCTTGCCCAAGGTACAGCAATCCTGCAGATTTCTACGGTCAGTATTAAGCACTGTCATAAAAAAAGGGTTACTGGAAATCATTTGCTTTCCTAGGTGGCTAGGTAATGTTGATTTTTATTGATCATGACTGTCTCAGAAATGCCTTGTAAATAAATCAATACTGCAGCAAGTTCCTTTTTTAATAGGATCCTTATTTGTCAGTACAGGAAATGTAGCAAAAACAAGAGGTACAGACATAACTAATTTTAAAAACACTCCTTCTAACAGTGGCAGATGTAGTAACTTGTCAACACATTTAGCATACTTATCCCCATGTTTTAGCTGGTTGAAACCTTTTCTCTGGGAAAGACACAGGTAAACTGATCAACTGCTCTCGGCGAACAGTTCTCTGATTTCTCAATTAAGAAAATGTAGAAGTTTGTTTCCCAGAAGGTGGGACAGAGACAGGACTTTCCCAGCTAGTCTGAGACAAACCTGGAATAAGTACTGGGAAAAAGGAGTGCTGCCCTACAGAGCACAATGGAAAGGAGAAAATCCCAACCCAAATCAGCAATCTTTTTACTCCTCAAAGAAAGTTTATGTAGTTTCAAATAAATTCATTTTCTGCTTTTTGCAACGTGGAAAGGGAATCTGCCCAGTTAATCTGTTCATTTAATGGCAGGAATCGCTTAACAGAGGCTGGTTCAATTCCAGCCCTTAGGTCGTTGCACTCAACTTGGCCAGAAAACCTGGTACAGACCTCGGACAACCATAATGTTCTGGAGTAATCTCTTCAGCTGTGCCTGTGTGGCAGGCAGTGCCAGCTGTGCAGAGATAAATAGAAGTTAACCTTGGTGTCAAGCCCCACAAAAAGACCTTTGTCACCATCAGGGCTCAGAGCAGTCCTCAGCCAAGCACAGCCTTGGGGAAGGCTTGCAGCACCCCTGTATGGGCATGGAGGACGAGAGGAGTCCTGGGGAAAGCTGTAGCTACAGCCTGTGGTTACAAAGACAATGCCCTGTGCTGAGGAGGTGGGGAGGGCAGAGGGGCAGGTCGAAGATCCTTGAGGTATGCACCGAGTCAGCACCCACAGGAAAAGAAAGGAAATACGGGCAGCAGGAAGGTGGAAATAGGACAGGATGGCAGAGCATCCACAGCAAGAGGGAGCACCTGATAGAAATATTCAGATGCTGGCTGCATGTCTGACAGAGAAACAAGTGACTAGGGCAGAAGGGAAGGCAAAGAATGGACTCCTCCTAAGAGTGGCTGAACAGACATGATCAGCCCAATGCAAGGAGTCAGGAAATGTGCAGAGATAATTCTCTCAGAAAGCATCTGTAAAACATCAGATATTGTCAATCAGCACGGGAAAATACTACTGTAAGTTTAGATTTAAAAAAAAAAAAAGGCACTAAGTCAACTATTATTGGTATGACTATGTTGTCCTTAGATAATGCTCCTTTTGGACTTTCTCAGTATCAGGTAAAGTTTATGGCACCTCTGTAAGTTACAACTAAGACAGTAACTATAATTGTGCACATGAAGAAAAAATGTGATTTAAGTCAAAGTCACATAAAAGACTCCAAATGCCTACATGACAGGAAGGAAATTCAAGCTATTTTTTCGCAGCACTGCTCTCAAGGTGCTATGAAATTTATAAAAATCTGAAATAGTAGTTTATAATACTATAATAAGCAATGATGTAATCTCTCAGTGATTCATTGAGTAACTAGGTAAGAAGCATACACATTAACAATCTGTTCATCTCTAATTACCTAAAATAAATGATAGTTTTAACTGTTGTAAGTTAATGAATGTACACAGGTTGGACTGTTTGCTCCCAATTAAATCCCTGATTCTAAACAAATCATAGAGTTATTTATTCCATGGCACATGGACTCAAACCAAGTAATGTCTTGCAGTTGACTTGACCAGTATTGATAAACAGACTGCAGAAAAGGAGAAGGAAAGCCAAAAGAGAGCAAATACTCTTGCCAACTTGTTCATAGAAAAGGTCAAACATTTTGATGATTTCTTATGGAAAGCTACTGAAGGAGACAACACTGATACCACAGCCATCAAGCAGAGGTAAAGAAAAGAGTGTCACAGAGAAGGTCTGGAATAAAAGCTACACCTTCTGCTAATCTAATTTTTTTTCTCTTTTTCTTTTGGGCAGGAAATCAGAAGAGGTTGTCAATATGCCTCACCATTTAAATGATCAATTACCAGGAGCCTTGAAGCAGTTCACAATATTATTAAGGTAATCTTGTCATGTATTGTGCCCATTTGTATTTAAAATTAGAGGGAGGCACAGAACATCCCACCCCAATTGTCTTCCTTCAGGCTTTCACCATTTTAGACCTGAAGTACTTGGTGGCTACAGGTGCTTCATAGGTTTGATTAGGTAAAATCCTTTACAGAAACAGGGAGTCCAACTCCTGTCCTTGCCAAAGCCAGCAAGTTCCAAGAACTGATTTGAGCACTGTTTGGGGCTATGTGTCTGAATATAACTGGCATTAGTAAGTATTATATCTTACAGTCTATATTGCTGTTTTCCTAGTCGTCAGGTCTCCAATGACTTCAGAGATCTTTCAACATTACTAATCCATGGATTTGAAGCCCTTCTTATGTCATTGCTAATTGGATTTTTGTACTATGGCCATGGAAAAAATGGACTCTCTATTCGTGACACAGCAGCACTCCTGTACATGATAGGTGCCCTTATCCCATTCACAATAATTTTGGATGTTATTGCCAAATGTAAGTGTCAGTATTCTTGTACATGCTATGAGGAATCAAAATGAAAAAAATTCTTAAATCTATGGAAAAAATAAACTTATTAATACAACCCAGTGTATTTGTTCCTACCCTGCAGGTCATTCAGAAAGAGCAATGCTTTATCATGACTTGGAAGGTGGAATGTACTCTGTTAGCCCATACTTCTTTGCTAAGGTAATTGGTTTTGTTGCCAGGAAATACAAACAGCTGTCTTGAACATTACAAAACACAAGCAAACCAAAACCTTGTTGTATAAATAATCACATTCATATCAGACTCTGTTCTTTTGTGTCTGCCAGCTAAGGCTATCAGTCTCACTTCCTTAGTATTAATGGATTAGGCCTCACACTAGTTTAGAATTTTGCCATAAGTTATGGCTGAGATCCCACACCAGAAAAGCCAAAGAAGAACTTTTCACTGGGTTCTTTGGCCAAAACATGAGAAATCTCAGACTCAGATTTCCAGGTTTAGACAGTTTTACATACCTGCTTATTTAATTCACTGCAGCATCTCTGAAAGTTTGCTTACATATCTTGATCTGTAAAACAAAACATTTGTATGAAGTGCTAAAGCAGAGGTAAAACAGAAATGACAAAATGCTGTGATATTTCCAGTTTGGGCCTGTATTGGTCTGAGCTAAAAAATGTATTATGTGCACAAAGAGCCAGAGTTTCTAGAATTAAATTTAGAACTTTTAAAAAATGACATTCTCTTTTTCACAAGGGTTTTGAATAATCCCTCTTTTGTGATGTTAGACGAGTTCTGCCTGCCATGGCATCTATAATTTAGGTTTCCATTTCTGCACAAGATTTTAAATGCTTATTAGTGGTTGCCAGAGAAAAAAATGCTTTGCATTGTGTCACAAAGATTGCACTTATTCACAGAGAAATCGATGTAATTTGTTACAACCTTAGTATTAGAGGATAGCAGCAACTCTCTTTGGAAGAATTAATACTCCCTCTATATACCTCTTCAGATACTTGAGAGAATCCCAGTTATGCTTTTGTTTTACAATGAATCAAGTTGCTACCTGGACTGCCTTTAGGACCAGGCGGTGAAGGGACCAAGAACCAAATTTGTTTCAGATTTGATCTCACAATAGTTTAAACTAAATTGGGACAAAACATTCAGTTACCACGAGTCAGTAACAGTACTACTGTTATCAAGCACACCAGTTCACAGCAAAAGCGTGTTGCGTTCTTAGACACTCCCAAAACTCTTAACAAAACAATCTGTAACAATTGGTTTTAGGCATTGTCACAACTGGAGAAAAAATTAGCAAGGATTTGTTTCTGTTGTGGATTGGTTTTTCATGTCACTGGCAAGCCCTAACAGGGAGAGGATTGCATTCTAAGGGAGTATTTCCTATAGCTTTTATAAACAGTCCACAAGTATATTAAGGCACATCTCATGTATTTTTGTAATTATCATTCACATTTTTCTCTTTTTATAAAATTTTCTTTTTCATTTTCCCAAACAGATTCTGGGGGAGCTACCAGAACACTGCATTTTTGTTGTAATTTATGGGATTCCCATCTACTGGATGGCAAACCTTGTTCCTGATCCAGAACATTTCCTGCTGAACTTCCTGTTACTGTGGTTGGCTGTTTACAGTGCCCGTGCCATGGCACTTTGGGTGGCAGCTCTGCTGCCGACGTTACAGCTCTCGGCCTTCCTTGGCAATGTCCTCTTCACATCATTCTACCTCAGTGGTGGTTTTGTGATAAGCCTGAACAGCCTCTGGACAGGTAAGACAAAGCTCCCACCCTCCCTCCAAATTGAAACAACGATGGCTTTCATCAGTGACAGCATGGCTTGTGCAGGAAAACTCAGCTTTATTCTTACCTTTGCAATTATCTTCTTGGAATGTGACAGTGCAGTCAGGTCATCCATTTTACATCAGTTTCTCCATCTGAAAATGAGGCAACAAGAAGTTTGGTCAAAAAAAAAAAACAATAGTGAAAAGGTAGCTTCTTATGTGGTTGCTGAATTCTTCAGTAAAAAGAAGTGTATTCAGAAGAGGAGGATGGAGCTCCAGGAAGACTTAGTTGACAGGGGGAGTTTGATGGATATGGATATTAGCTAACTCCTGATTTCCCATCTCCATGTAACTATGTAAAGTATATCTGCCATTTTGTCCAATAATAAACTGTCACATGTTTACAGCCTCTGGCTGTCAAGAAGTGAGACAAACCTGCTGTATTTGGCAGCAGCACAGCAGTATTCTAGGTCTCAAGTTTTGTGTGTGTGAATCAATTTCTGTCATTTTCTTTTTCAGTTCCTTTTTGGGTTTCAAAAATCTCTTTCCTCAGATGGAGTTTTGAAGGAATGATGCAACTTCAGTTCACTAACACCACATATGAAATAACTGATGGAAACACTACTTATGAAATACCAGGGAAACTTGTAAGTCAGTAATAAAAACTGTTGCACACATGGATAAGAAATTGGACATTTCTCAAGAAATTGCTATTTATATGCCTGTCATATTTAAATAGATGGTGTAGGCCTCAAATTCAGCAATTGCCAAATCAACCCATGAAGGTGGATTACACTTGGTTGTAAATTTGCTCCTAAAGATGGCCCTATAGCAGTCACTCCTTCTATGCCTTTCTTTTAGTAGAAGAGAAAAAAACAAAATAGTAAAGGGCAACTCTTTCCTACACCAGCCCCAGTGTGCACTTTGCTGGAATTGTTTAGAAGCTGAACTGTGTTCTTCTGAAATAGGAATAGCATAGTTGCAACCTTCTACCAAACCACCTTGGAAGCTACTCCCAAGATGGAAAACAGGGGAAGGCAGCAGGGGCCAGGGAAGCTTGCACATAAAACACACTTCACAGATCCAGCAAGAAAATGTTGTGCCTTTTCCAAATTTTGTGTTATTGGTCACTGCAGGTCACTCAGGCTCTGGACCTGGACTCCCACCCTCTCTATGTGAGCTACCTTGTCCTCACCGGCATCATTTGCAGCTTCCTGCTTTTATACTATTTATCTCTGCGCTTTATCAAGCAGAAGTCAACCCAAGACTGGTGAGAGCAGCGGAGGCAGCAGGTGAGGGCCTCCTTGCGGGAAGGGCAGGAGAAGAAGGCTCCCGCCGCGGGAGCCCCGGGAGCGGCGGGCGCCGGCGGCGCGGCTGCCACAGGATGGCAGCAGAGCCCCAGGAGTCGGGAGGCGGGCGGGAGCCTGCCACGGACCGCGGCTCAGCCTGGGATGGGGGTCGGGGGTGGGCTTTGGGTTCACTTTGGGTTCACTTTGGGTTTTGCTTCACTAACGGTTTGAACGAGTGACAAGGCCATTGCGAGTCCTGCACATCTGGAAATTGTCTGAGCTGTGGGCCACCGATATAAAAGGACCCACGGGTTTGTCCATAATATTTGAACACATGATGATCACTCACTTAATTCAGAGGGCTACAAGAGAACAGGATCAAAACACTTTCTGTGGCACTTATGACATCTAACATAGAAGATTTCACAAGTGCTTCAGGAGAACATGCAAGGATGGAAAACAATTGTTAACTACTCTGTGTTCTAATTGCTTATGTGTATTAAAGCTTTATTTCTATGTTTTAATGCTTTGCCTTTGTGTTCCAGTAATATGCTGGTGATGCCCAAAACAGGTATTTGCTCACTGTAGGGATGAGACCTTGTAACAAATAAAATTATCTCACCTTCTTGGATTTTTTTTTACAATATAAATGCATACCAACTGATTGTTATTAATGACATCTTTCTCCATTGCAACACACATCATAGCAATTTGCCAAGTTTGCTTCCTAAGGTTCTCAGGTAGAAAACACCATCCTGCCCTGGAGTAATTAAAAATCTAACTATGCAACCTATTAATGCTTGCCATAGTGCACCTAGTTATGCTCAGAAAATGAGTATCAGTAAATACATGGCTGTAATTCACAGTCATGGTAAGTGCATGTGCAAATTACTTGTACAGTTGCTGTGAGCATTTTTTAAGATTAGCTTGCTTGCTTTGAAACGTTTAGATGCATATCTCTGTTCTTACATATAGAAACCCAAAGTAGATTGTCTACTTGACTTTCATTTGTACATTGCACACAGTGGGAAACTCCTAGTGTAATCAGCTGTAATGTCCCAGATACTGTTATGTAAATTGTGAGGTTTGGTTGGTTTTGGTTGTTCTGTTGGGGTTTTTTGTTTTGTTTTGGGTTTTTTGGTGTTTTTTTTTTTTTTTTTTTTTTTTTTGTTTTGTTTTGTTTTGTTTGTTTGGTTTGGTTTTTTTAAGAAATAGGAATGAAAGATCAACTGTGTTTTATATTCTTTTTGGCAGTTAGGACTGCCAAGATACTTTCCACAGGTTCCACAAGGTATTAATTCCCAGGAGAACCCTGGTCTATAGGTGTTAAGCAAGTCTGATAAAATAACATCAACCCCAGGCAGCAGTAGGAATCCAAAACACACTCTAAGGTGAATCGCACCATTTCTATCTTGTTCTGCTGCATTTGATTTCAAAAAACCCACTTGATCTGATCTTAGTGCCATTTTGAAATTATCAGATTTTCACTGCCTTTTAGTGGCAAAGCCAATTCTTTCAGTCCAATTCAGCATCATTAAATTGTCAGAATAGCAGCTTCCTGTTGGATTCTTAATTATTCCTTTTTATTATATTTAAGACACTTAATTTTTTTTAAAGTGGTTTACTCTTCTTTGTAATGATCTGTTGTGATTAGAATCTCTTTTATATTACACTGAAGTTTTAAGGGTATATATTGGTACTTCTAGTCTAAACCTCTATTTTCAAGGTATTTAGAGGATTAAATTCTAGGCTGACTCTCTGTTGTGAATTCACTTTGATGTTTAATAAAAAAAAAGGAGCGACACAATGGGAAAAATTAAAGACATAAGGGACAGCTCTGAATTTTAGGGGCATATTGTCATGCACAGAAATCTTCAGGCATCTAGATAAGAATATACCATAGCCGTAACTTTGAATTTCCTTCCTTTTGTGAAATTAGTCAGGCTGCTGACATTACTTAAACAGCCTTTTTCCATTTAATATTCCACCCTCTCACCATTATGCAGCAGGACCAAACGGTGTGAGTGTTTCAGAGGTGGTGTTATGACAAGGCTGGATGTATCCATAATGGGGACTTGAGCGGTGAGCCGAGGAACAGCCCGCGTGCGGAGTGCGGGAAGAGCTATCATAGGATGTGGCCAGGCCTCTGTTTACACAGAAAAAGCTCATATTCTATATACTACAATTACATTAGCACACTGCCTATGATCATATCTTGTTTCCTTGATGCCGAGAGATGGGGAATCTAGGCTGTGATTATTGTTACAGGCTTTAGCAATAAGAAGGTAGGAGCCTTGAAATACCAGCAATTAGCGTTCATGCCTAACAATAGCATCCGTGGGGCTGTGTGCGGAGAAGAGCTCAGGCACGAGTGGGTGGATGACACACAACCTGCCCCACTCACACTGCTGGCACTTGCAAATAATGCAGCTTTGGGGGAATGATGTCCCTCTCAGCCAGTGAAGGTCATGCCTCAGCCTCTGCGCACGCTTCCACTGCAGAGCTGCTGCTGCAAAAGCAAATGGGTGGTGAGGCAGCAGAAGTCCTCCCATGAGCTCCAAGGCTAGAAGTCCTAACTGAATTTCAGCACAGCTTTTCTTTCCAAGTTTGAGAGTAGCCTTTCCTTTTCCTTAGACAGTATGCCTCTATCAGCAGCAGTGCCCTCCTGCCTGCACTCCCTGTATCAGTGTAACCAGAGCTGCTGCAGTCCACAACAACCTCAACACTGAGACTGAACAACACCAGGAAGGCACTGCCCAAAACTCGCTGTACTGTCCAGTCTGCCCAAAACTCACTGTACTCCCCACTCTACAGGGCCAGTATAATGTTAGGGACTTCAGCAACATGGCAAGGCAGATTTGCCACTCAGCAAAGCACTGCCCGCCAGTCCGACAGTGCCACCATCCCAAGGATTCACCAGTGGCTGTCTTGGTGCTCCCTATATCCTCCCTGGCCAGCTTTAGAAGGGATCTCCTCAGCTGCAGGAGGTTCCTGCTCCTGCAGGGAACCAAGTCAGTGCAAAGCTGGTTTTGAACTGGCACAACATTTAATTGGTTACAGGGTTTCCAGGCTGTTTTGTCCAGCTACTGTTTGAACTGTGCACAACCCAACTGCACCAGTCTATAGGGCTGGAGTATGCAGATGTGTCTAATTTGGAAATGGGATTATCAAATACAAGTAACAGTAACATATGTAAGGAAAAAATCACCAAATTTAGAACCACAAGAGTCCTTGTTGGTTACATGGATACTGACCTGTTAAGAAACAGATTAAAAAATTCCCTTTATTAGTTTAGTATTTAATATGGCAAGAGGTGGGAAGTTTCCCCAGTTTCCACTCCAAGTTTATGCAGTTTCCACTACGCCAAAAGGACAAACTCTTTTAGCACTGGAAAATGGATTATAGAAACACTGCCCTGCATACTGGCTCATAGTGTTAGTCCTCCAAAATATTTTTAGCTTCTCCTTGGGGAAGGAGTAGCTTTCACTATGGCTAGCCTAAATTAATAAGTAGTTGCCAAAAGTTTAATTTCATTTTTGTTCATTCCAAAAATCTCTTCAGAAATGCTAGCTAAGTAACAAGTATCAATAGCCATTCTTTAAAAAACCCCAAAACATTAAATTCCTTAAAAAAAAATCACAGGCATGGAGATTCTATGGGTAAGAAATTGCAGGTGTTGATGTGTCCACTTGTACCAGAAATAACAAACCTTTCAGGTTATAGTCACAGTGATTAATTTTAATGGCAGTAGACAAGAAACAGTGTACACAGAGCTCTGTGACATGCTGCCTTTTTTTTTTTTTATATATACTCTGAGAGCCAAGACAAGCCCTTCATGTGTTAGCAGCTATTAATTAAGGCAACAATGTTTAAGCAGTGGGTTGAGGTAATTTTAAAACTGCTTAACCCTTTTCAGAACTGCTGAGCTTTAGAAAGCACATATATATGTGTGTTCATGTTAATATGTAGAAGTATCTGCACAAATGATTACATACATATGTATATACACACATTACTAATGCCTATGATTGCTCTTTTCTTTTTTTTTTGTAGAGAATATTTCAAAAGCAGTTCAAATCCATAATTTGTAGAAGTGCTGTTGCCAATTTATGTAATTAATATAAGACTGTTTGTTGACATTTATTTTGTCATTAAATCAAACTTAAAGGTTATTTTGAATTGCAAATTTTGCTGGCATTATTTTGCTTTCATGGTCACAATTAGATACTTACAATGCTTCCAGTGCTAAAAACCCTGCAACTTCAAACCCTCAACATTTACACCATGGCTTCAGAACCAGCATCTCCTATCAACAATACATTTGTGTGTTTTGTTCCTCTTTAAGCATCTGATCGGATTTTGCTACATTTCCTACTGCATCTCAGCACTGTTTCTGCCCCACAGTAGTTTTTTATGTTGAACAAGTGGGTTTGGAGGCCGAAGTGTTAAAGTACTGGCCAGAAGTACATGGTGAGTAAACAAACAATGCACTTGCCTCAAAAATAATTTCTAATTTTTACACAAGCAAATTATCCTGAATTTTCAAACAAATGCAGAGGAACTGGAAATCTATGAACATTCACAAGTAATCCAAACCTAAATGCACACAACATGTAATTTTCAATAAACTCCCGGTGCCTTGCAGTATAACATACAACCATATCAGGTCACAGGTAACATTACCAGTCTTCAAGACAGTACATTTGCTCACTTTCACTACTGGGGGATGGGGGAAGTTTTTAGAAAACAACAGAAACTTTCTTAAAATAGAAAACCTTCACGTTTCACTGAGAAAATCAGAGGAAGAAAACCAACAGTGTAGCAGCACTGCAGCAGCTCTTCCCTGACACAAGTAAACATCATCCTTCTCAAGATTCAATGCTGTGAAGATTGCCCTAAAAGAACTAGTATTATCTTAATAATCACTTTTCAAAAACACCCGAATCTTCTATGATTCAGTTAAAAATAGCCAATCGTCTTGTGGTAGTGCTTCGTCTTACTGTGGAAAGATATAAACTCAAAAAATGAGAGCTTCAAACCAGGCAGCAGAAAAATGTGCTACACAAAATGAAAACTTTGAAGAACAAGATGTGTAGTGCCCTTACTAGCTGCTGCCAGGTGCTGGGTGTTATGTTACACAAGGCAGTCACTCGATTTCCAGGTGGGAAAGTTGGAGGTCAAACCTGTAGTGGCCATCAGCCCAAGAGACTCCAACCTCAGCTGAGCAAGGCAGAATACCAACAACTTCTTTGCTCTTTTAGCATCCCCTTGGTAGAATCATTTAATCAAGTTTTTGGCTTGTAGATCTTAGTAACAAACAGGACCATGAGCTGCCGTACCCCCAAGTGCCACAGGAGCATTTCAGACCGGTGGGCAGTCAGTCAAAAAGCCAGCACTGTCCCCCCAGCCCAACAGTGATTCTGTACACGGCGCTTCTGGCCTCCCACACCACAAACTGTACCTGCTTCCCCAATTCCCCCCACAACTCCTACAAGCAATAAGGTAAAAAAGCATTTTGGCCAAGCGTTGTTGTTACCAAGAAAGGCGCACTTGGCTGGTTATGGCAGAGCTCAGCACTGCCGAACGCTTCCCACACACTTGCTCCAGGTTCATTCCTTCTAAAAGCAAGACAAAAGAAAGGTGAATGAGTATTTCAGCCTTACGTACTTCCAGGGAATTGCTCAGTGCCTCTGTATTAGAAAAACGCCTTGCCGCTCTGTAGTATGTTCAGTGACAGGCGCGTGACAAATTTCCACTGGAAAAAACTCTTGAACATGACTGACAATAGTAAAGCCACAAATTACCGTAATTTTATGCCCCCTGCAGCTAGTGGTATAAAACATAGTTTTCAACCTTGTTTTTACTTGCTGAATTTAGACAAATTCATAATGTTATTGATGACAGTGAGAAAGACACTCAAATGCAGAAATTGTATTCCTTGGCACAAACACAACTGGAGCACAATATTTTATATGTACTATAGGGGATGAAAAATATGGTTGTCATTAAATATGCATATATAAAAAGATGGAAAACTAGAGGATTCAAAATAATTAATTTCACATTATATAGATATTTATTTTCAGCTATCACATATTTGATCAGGGAGTTTTTCCTCCTCCCTGGAATACTGAACTGTTAACCAGGGTGCAGTACATGATATTACCAGTGCTCTCTCTTGCTGAACATTAATGTTTGAAATGTAGGCTGTGTCAATAATATCATGAAGAAATGCAAAAACCCTGTTTAAGCAAAGCCTACAGATACATTGCTCCTAATGGATTTTCCAGTGAGCATACGCTTTCTATCCTATTTCTAATTTTCACAGTGTAATTTTACTTACAAAGGGTTCTGAGTGCCCTAGAACTGGACAATTGCTAGAGATGATCAAGCTTTACAGTTAACTAACCCCACACACAAATCATTCTATCTACTAACGAAACTGATGGGAGGGAAATCCCAGGGAACTCTGCAAGTAACAAGGGCAATTGTAGGCAGAAAGTTTTTCAGATTATGGCTCAGCAGCAGGCTCAGAAACTGGACACAGCTGCTTCAGTTACAGCCTCACCGGGGGCTGCAATTCCAGTATCAGAACATGCAAGGAAATGGTGACGGGCCCAATGGTAGGCACGGTCCTGTATCCAGACTCCTGTTCAGCACCACCCTGAATTATACTAACACCACACTTACCCTTACAGCTGCTTTTGGATTTGAGAAGTGGGAAGTTGAAGAGGCTGCTGCTGGAACAAACTTCATTTGATATTTCTGGCCTGCGATGATGCTCCTCTCCCTTCAGCTGTGATTACAGGGCCAGTGCCATCCCAACTCCCTGTGGGGGAAAGGCATGAGGGCCAGCTTGACTCAGCAGCTCTGATCAGTTCTTTGTGGCCTCCTCCTTCACTGAGCTGAGCTCAGCAGCCAACACAACCTAGCAGCCCTTGCTGCTGCCACAGCTGCACACCTCAAGGAGAAGCAGTTGAAGAGGAGTCAGCAGGAGCCATACAAAAGGCAAAGGTCCATGCTGGTGTCACTGACCACAGCAGCCAACAAGCTGCAGACTGCTCCTTCCCCTCATGGTCATTCACTCCCAATCCCAATCACTCCCAAATCCCAGGCCTAAGGCATCATGCTGAAGCTGCTGGTTTTGTCTACTGACACCTAGAAGTGCCATCCTTCCCAGTTTCCCTGTACTTCCTAACCCTTCAGAGTTCCTCTGCACTGATCCAGTATTTTGACAACCACCCCTTCCCAGCCCATCTCCCATAAATAAAAATACAGCATTCAACAAAACAGCCTTTCAGAGCTGCCTTTGACAGCCTTGAAGGAGGTTAGCCAGAACAACCCTGTCCTGTCCACACTCCCCTGCTTTCCCTGCAGCCTAAACCACTCTCCACCTGGAAAGTAAACCCTTCACTCCTGCCCTCAAGACTCATCTCCAACTATCTACAACCCTTGCAAAACTCACTTTTCACAGTGCCCGGTCTCATGGACTACGTGAAGAACAGCAGATGCCAACTACTTGCAAAGCCAAAAATTAAATTTGCTGCTGGTTGTCAAGGCTCATCACTGCCAGCCATTGGGGTTTGCTGCTTTCTAAGCCCTGAGTTCATTGGCACGTAGAGCTGAGAAACACAGACCTACAAAGAGGTTGGTAGCAATCACTACAAACAATAGCAATTCCACAGATACCAGTGCTTTATCAGTGTTCAAGAGTAATCACATGAGAAATTGTGAAACATTAGCCAATTGCAATATAAAGGTTTAATGGTATCAGAGAGAAACCTTACATTAATAGTTTTATCTAAAAGTAGATCAACGCGGAACCCCCGTCTATAGCAGGCACTGCATAAGACAGTTTCTATTATCTCATTTTCTTAATTACAGGAAACAGTAGAGGAAAACTTAAACCTCAAACTTCCATATCTTATTTCCATATCTAATGGGAAACCCAGCACTTGGCTCTTGTAGCTGAGGATCTGCACACTCAGGAAGATGCCCTCAGATTAAATTACAGTCTCAGCTGGAGCCACTAACTTAGAAGGATATCTGATATTGATTCACAGAAGCACTGGCAAACCACCAGAGGCTGCAGCCATTCTGGAAAGGAAACACTTTTTGGCAGTTAGTTTACACAGAAATTATGAGAATAATTCTAAGAAATGCAGAGAAATATTTGCTAAAAAAAAAAAAAAGGGCTACAGTCAATGACAGTCTCAGCTTTTTCTTACATGCTTACTTTTTCACCTTTACAGTAAAAATAAGCTGGTGCAGGAAACTGCACATTCCTTCTAGATGCTGACAGATTTCTCACACTGAACAGTGAGACCTCCTGGTCACATCTATCACTTCTGTCACTTTCCCCTCTGCTGTGTTCCTGGGGAGTCCAGAAGCATCACAAGT
Source organism: Passer domesticus (assembly GCF_036417665.1). Taxonomy (NCBI): domain Eukaryota; kingdom Metazoa; phylum Chordata; class Aves; order Passeriformes; family Passeridae; genus Passer; species Passer domesticus. The sequence continues at coordinate 93,640,592 of NC_087476.1, forward strand.
TCCAAGAAAAGCACTAAATCCAGTAGTACCCTGGTGAACACACTACCAGACTGTGCACTCGCGATCCTCCCTTCACAGTTATGATTCTCCCTTGTCATGTAAACTGCAGCTGGAATCCTGCTGACTCAGGCATTCCATCTATAAAAGCCTTCTGACTCTCACCACCAGAGTCACAATCCCTTCAGCTACTCCATTTTCAACAATGGCTACTTATTACGGAAGAGTGAAGATAGCTACTAACCTACCAAGCTGCAATTCTTGCCATAAAAAAGGGTCTCAGGAGACAATGACTTGAACAAACTGCTTTAGTAGATAAGGATAAAACCATAGCATGTAATTATCATGCTGCAAATGACTACTTTGGTAGTTAACGAGGAAACTTTTCCTGTCGTGATCTCAAAAGCCCAAAAGCCCCTTGCCTCCTGCCCCTGCCTCAAGAGGAGTGGGGGGAAGAGGCAAGCCCATAAGGTGTTGCAGGGCACAGAAGTGAGATTAAGTCATCTCAATTCAGGCAGCAAGCTTTTCCCAGTCCTCTCAACCCCAATCAAGACACACGATTATGGAAACTCATACACACTCCCACAATTTGCTTTCTACAGTAACATGTCAGGTCTTGGCATGTCAGCAGGCTCTCTGCTTCCCATGGAAGCCTCTGGAAAGGCATGCTCCCATCTCACAGACACTGCACCTGGTCTGGATCTTGCACAATCGCAGTTATCCACTAGCTGGTGGCAAATAATTCTGTCCTGCTTTAAAGAGGTGCATGCTGTGGTCAGTGTGCCAGAGTGCATTTGCTCTCAGGACCAGTAAATCACCGTGACAAGTTTGCAAGGCTGCCATCCTGCATTTTCTCATCTTACATTTTCTCATCTTTCTCTCTTTGAAGAGGAAGAAATAATGAAACCGCCTACTTATTTGGTAAAGAAATGCCAACCTTCGAAACTGCACTTTTCTTCATGCTTGAAATGGCTGAGTCTCAGCACAATGATGCACAAGAAATATTATCATTTCAAGCGTGCTCTTGAAGAGTCGGCACAAATGCCAATTCTGCAAAACCTTCCTGGTATAACCTTGTTTCAGACTGAGATGATTGTATCCCAGAGTGGCACAAATCCCTCATTGGCCCACATTTTAAAGACAGGAGAGACTGCACTTCTGTGTGTAATCATCCCTTAACTGCACATGAAACATTTACTGGAACAGGAAATCAAAAGTATTATCACACAACAGCAGCCCATTCTTTGAATAATCTCCTTCTTCCCATCTCTGCCACACAGACGGGCTGGGCTCCATGAGTCCAGGCTATTCCAAGGGGATCCCAAATGGTCAACATGTCATTTAACTCATTTCCCCGTCACTGCTGCCATGAAACCCTGCTTCTGTTTGGTCTCATGCTCCTGCAGTGCCTCACTGATGTTTAATGGGCTCCGGAGCTGGCTTGCTCAGCCCACGACTTTCCATGAGGTCACTCAAAAGGCAATTTTGGAGCTGAAAACAATTTCACTTACACTCCTCAGTTACAGGCTATCAAATGTACTTATTATCTCTGTAACTGCAGCAATTACAGGGCATGGTTCTGGCTGAGAGGCAAACCAGCTAGACGAAAAATGGACAGATGTTAACTAGCACCAATCCTGCACGGTCAGACCCCACCGTGGGCACCAGCAACACAGCCCTGCATCTGGGCTGTGCACTGCTCTCCTGCCTCAGAGGGCAGCAGCCAGCAAACATGACCCCTTGCCACCGACAGCTGCAGTACCTGATCCACAGCCTCAGGAGACTTCACCTCCTTGTCAAAAAGGGAGTTAAATCCACAGATCTGCTGTTAACTTCCTCTGTGGTGACCTGGTGTTTGCTTCAAGTAATATTCTCTTTAATCCATATGCCAGCTCGGCTTCAGCTGCAACTGTGCCCGTTTCTTCAAGTTATGCTCAGCTGTGACTCCACTTACAGGAACACGGCTACTGCTGTGAAATGGAGAGATTCATGAGATGACCTCTAAAAACAAGAGCTGTGGCACCAGAGAAAGGGTTGCCAACTAGTTGACACAGTCTTCAATTATGCTGCTATTACATTGAAACACATGTAATGTAGATGCAGCTTTAGAAAAAAGAACCATCTCCATTTGTGAAATGAAATAAACTGAGTCCTGCCTAGGCTTGCTTTCAGATAGGGCACACAACCATTAGGCTATGAATGAAATTTCAAATGTTAATGCCTTATCTTGACAGGAACAAAGGGTGCGAGGCGGTTCGAGCCACGTAGCTGCCGGATGTTGTCGAGTGGAGTGACGAAGGTCACTGCAGAACCACACTGCTGAGGAAGCAGACACTGCCTGCATTCATCCAGCTTGCCTGGAGAACAAAATTTACCACTCTCCCCGCTCCTGATCAGTGAAGCCTCATTTTTAAAGTACAGCAGGATTTTTCTGTGTATTTGTTAGTATAATAATTAATTGGAAGTTTAAATTAAAAATAATTAAGTCCCAGTTTCTTTTTTTGACCATACAAGTCTTGCAAAATTTTGCCAAAACCTTGAGCATACGCATGAATTTTTAATTACCACAATTTTGCCTATGTGGGAAAACCTAAGAAAGTTAAGATACAGCTGAAAATGTAAACATTAATAAACAGAGCTGAAATGCAAAGAAACAATCTTTCATTTCATTAAAACCTATCTGAAGTACTCAGCAGGCAAAGTGTTCCATTTGCAATACCAATGTGCACATTTGTGAGTTTCCATCATTATGCACAGAGATAATAGATGTATTTTCTACCTAATATTTAATCCTTGTAACTTAGACACATCTTATTTTCATGATCACACAACTCTGGGCTCTAAAATATAATCTCAGAGTAGCTGTACTCCCACATTCCTTCAAATAAAGAATGTCCAGTCTCCCAGCAAGTAAAAATTGCCACCCCTGCAAAGAAAAGGTACTGCTTTGTTTAAAGGACATGTTTTAATGGATATGGAGTTCTTGTATCCATAAAATTAACTGGACTAACAGTTATGAGAATGAAGATGCTGTATGACTACAGCACACAAGGCTAAAAGGTGAAAGTATTTTGTCTTTAAGTATAATACCCAACACCCTACCAAGATGTTTAACACAAGAAAGTACAATTAAGAGAAAACTTAAAAAATATGTTTATTTTCTGCGTAGATACAGCTGAATCTGGAAGATGATGTTCTTCACCCTCATATTTTCACCCCAAAGTACAGTGACCAGGCAAAGAACAAGGATAAGACAGTCTCCTTCAGTTACAGCTCTGTACCCCTCTAGCAACTTTCTTGATATACATATATCTGGCAAATCAACAGGGACAAAAAAACCAGTTGAGTTTACAGCAGATCATACATCAAAAAATGGAAATATCTCAGAGGGCTGCACCTTGATATTTCATTAGCAATTTTAACAGCACTTCCATTAATAAATGTTTCTATCAACTACAGTTACGGAAAGTGATGTTAATCAGAGATTTAAATTAAAAATTACACATAACATGCTTTTTAAAGTTTTTATTGAATGTAGTATTTAAACAATTTCATAAACAACTAAATCATAAAACTGTCTGTTCATGATGCTGCCGATCTTCTGTTCCTCCATGTTTCCACATAGAACTTGAGACTCTCCTATAAACAGAGTGGAATAAACAAGTTCAACCTTGTTTCAACTGAGAAGTTACTAATTCTGAACAAAGTCTTACATCCTGACAAAATCCATTATTCTCTGTCATGCAAAACTAGATCTGTATTGAAGTCTGTATAATTAGGAGAAATACCAGAGAGAGTGAATAAAAGGAAAAGGAAAACCTTGCCAAAAATGCATAATGAAGCTTCTATTACTAAATGCAATAATATAATCAATTTCATTTTAAAAATGAAAATACTTTTTAACTTCAATCTGCAATTGTGTCAAAAAAATTGAAACGCTTTTAAAGACCAAGCTGCGTTAGAGAAAAATTGAACAGGGAAATGAATCATCCCAGTGACTTGGAAAAAACACTCTTTTTTCTAGATACATGTAAGAAACAGACATTCTATGTTTTAAATTTACATTCCAAATAAAAATTTAGATTATAAACTATGTAAAGCTGCAGAAAAAACCCACCATAGTCATTGAAAAGTGAAACTAAATATTTTGCGCCAATATTTTCTCCAATTTTTTCCAAATTAGAAAAGAAAAATCACATTTATCATGAAGCAATATAGAGAAACAGTATATAGCCAGTCTTTACAGAATTACAGAACATTTTTGTAGAATATAAAAAGTGGTGAGAAAATTGCAATAGAAAGTTTGCTTAGAGAATGGAAAATAGAATGTCTTCAAAATCTGCTTAGCAAAAATGGTACTAGTAGACTATTAGTCAAAGGAATGATGCAGAACTATTTGCAATCTTTACAGATTTAATATGCTGTTTGTCACCCTCAAGTAACATCTGTTTGCACAGCTGCATAGGTATCTTGGAATGGCAGCTAGAAGCAAAGCTGCAACAGAAAAATAATTGCTACAGTTCTAAAATTCCATCCTACTAGCTCAACAACTTATACTAGACACAAAACACTAATTAATGAAAATTGGAAGCCATTAATTGTTACTGAAGCACGCATTCTACATGCCTTTTCAAGTCCAATTGCTTAGAAAAATGCCCCAAGGAGATTTGATAAAGGTACACCTGTAGATGAGTGCCTGATAAGAAGGAGGTAGTTTAAATATCATAAGCCCCAAGAGGTTTTATTTCCTCAAGTCAAATCCAATGCAAGATTACCACAGCTCCCACAACACCCAGGACTTCACACGTTACCTCCTTTGAAGAGTCTCTGCAGAGACCTAGTCCCTATGTAATTATTCATGCAACTTGTTTTATTAATATTGAACGTACACAAGTCTGCAGCTCTATTTCTTAATTAGGATATACTCACAGGGGGTTCAGTGAAAGGGACAGGCTCTCCTACTTTCTTCAGAAAATTTGCTAGAGATTTCAAAGAGATCTCGTGCAGCTCTATGTTCTTCGCTTTTGCTCTCTCATACGTAGCCTTTACAGAAGCAACATCCCCATCCAATTCTGAGGAAAAAAACAGAACCCAAAAAAATCTCAGTGGTTACTTGATTCTCTTTCCACCTGTTTTCACTCATGCTTAACCATCGACTGCTGCGTGGGAAGCACTGGGATGAAACTGAAGCGACCCCTGACAGTTTCACTGCTGTCCCCAGGGTCCTAGAAGCAGTACAACAGTTCCTAGCACCTTGTAAACACAAAGGAAGCCATCATGTCCAGTTAAATTCATTCTGTTGCCTGGGAGGGAGAACACAAACACCTGCAGTATGGGAGCTGTCTCAGGTTTTACTTGTTCACATTTGGAAACATCATCTTTGCAACCACAGGAGCTATAAAAGCAATGGCTCATAAAGGAAAAAAAAGCTTTGTGCAGAAATGGATAGCCTGTGTCCCCTTCTCATGAGAAAAAGCTTCCCACTCACATCTGGAAGTGGCTGAGCTCCTTTTTGAATGTGGGAGGCTACTGCAAAAACTGCATGAAATGACAGCTTAATGAAAGCATAGAAATCATTAACTTTCTACAACTTTAAAATAGGTTTATTGTATGGGAAACACCAACAAAAAGAGCTAATACTTAGATTGCATTTAATGGACCACACAATCGTGATTTTAGATTTTTTTTTTTCTAGAAGCTATACAGCCAAGGATTGTGCATCTCACCAGACTAAAGGAAAGCTAGCCCTGGCAGTGGATCTCATCTCAGGACAAGGATAGGAGTAAAGATCCTTTTATTTGTTCCATCATGGATGCCTGATAGATGATCAAATTTTTTTCAGCTGTGATCTAGGTCCTACTATATCTTTGCTAAACACAAACAATTATAATTTTATTTGACCATTTTTTGTTAACTAGAAACAGTAACCAATGGCAGTAATAACAATATTACAATAACAATCCTCTGCCACATTTCATTGCCTTCTCTAATTATAAATAACAAAGGCCCGAAAGGAGAGTAATTTCTTCACTCAAAAATTATGCTAATAAAAGGTTGGATTTGGTGCAAAACAGGAAATTATGTTTGAAAGCTTACTACTAACTTTAAAATTAAAAAACCCCACCAACTTGGATTTAAAAGATCTCATTTCTAACCATCATGGCTAGAGCACAATCTAAGCCTTCTCATTTTCAGTTGTGCTAAATATTTTGCTGATGATCCCTTTAACAGTCAAATGATCAATGTCTCATACAGGTAAGATGCTTGCACAGAATAACCTAGGAACAGCTTTTAAAGCTCTTCATGCTGGTACTGTCTCTTCTAGAACCTGCTAGGAGCCAGGTACCTCTCTGCCTGAAGACAGTACAGCAAGCCTCTGTTCACACAGAGTGCAGCTTCACATGTTCAATACACTCTAACCACTGGTGTAGGTATAGCAGGGCAAGTGATTGATTCTCTGCAATCTCTTTATGAAACTGCTACACCATCATGTAGTTAGGAAGGATAGTAAAAAGCTTAGTTAACTTACAGAATTTTTACTGAGGTAAAAGCAGCAGAGGACTAATGATAGCATAAAGCAGCAAGTACAGTGCTGGTGACAAAAGGGCAATTTTTTGTTTTATAAAAACATGTTAAAAACTTACCCTGCTGTGAACCTGAACCTATCTGTTACAGGGCTAAACAATCTTGGTAATGATGCTCTGTGCAATGTTACTAAGCAAGCAAATTTTTAAAGTTAGATAACACATCACAGTACTTCTGCAATTTGATTCAAATAAGTAAGTTTGTATCTCTTTAACACCGTATCTTGGATTTGTGTTTGAAGTGTTTTACCTAATTATTCCTATTTACCTATCTCCTCTGTGATAGACTTGGGCTTCCATCCTTTAACTTTTTTGCTTGTAACACGTGTGAAAAGGATTTACTCCCTGTAATAAAACTGGAGGACATTATCCAAGTACACAAGGTAAAGGACTCTACAGCACAGAGATGCAAGCTTCCAACTGAGTATTGTCATAGGAGCTGTATGTCCTGGTTTTTCAAGAGTGAGTCTTGCAAACAAACATACTTTAAACAAAAAACTTGACTTTTTTAGAGGTGCTGACTTCAGCTATAAAGAGAACTGATGAGTACTTCAACTACTTATGTAAATTCAAATGATGGCATCTGGAGTACTAACTGGCTACATTACAAGATGCATAAATAATTCAAACTAATAACAATAAGATCATTTTGCATTACTGATAGAACAAATCACATGATTTTGAAACATACACACACACATATATAAAAGGAACCAATATTACTACACGTTTTGTGGGGAGAAAAGCTACATTCATTTTAAAAGCCATTAATTTCTATAGCATTCTCCCCCATGGGTTAAGATGGATTTTTTCTTATTCCATGAAGCCCCTACTTTAGGTTCTAAGTAAAGGATTCATGGCTTGTGTCAGCTGCTTGCTCTTCCATCCTAACAGCCAGGACAGCATACAGACCCAACAGACTGAAACAAGAAAAACCTCAGATAACCCCCCTGCACCTCTTTATGACTTGAGCTGCAAAGCAAGTAAGGGCTTGCATGACCTTTCTGAATGCCTCCAGAGTTCTCACTAAAGCACTGTTCCAAGGAGCATCACTTACCATAACACCTCAAGAGGTACCGGTACACCACTGTTGGATCGAGATGCTCAGGAACCAGTTCTAGAAGTGCCTCAATCCTCTTTGCCTGTCAGATTTAATGCACACACAAAAAACCCCATGAACTTGAAAGAACAAAATAAAGTCACCAAATTCAGAACAGTGATTGCACATTCTTTAAGTGAGATAAACTGTACTGGTTACAAAGAATGGACTGTGTGACTCCAAGTATATACAATCATTTCCTTCCTAAAATTTTGCAGATATGAAATAGTAAAAGAAATTAAGCACAAAATGTAATTAATGTAATAAGGTCTAAAATCCACACTCAAGAATCCTAAACATTAGTGTCTTTTTTTTTTTTTCTTTCTTTCCAGGTAGGCAATTAATGTATCAGTAAGAGTATGACAGGATTTCAACCAATTTAGGAAAACTGCAAAACACTCAGCATCCTTCAATGACCTAGAGGTCAATGGTAGCTATGATCAATGCTTAAAAAGAGTCAGATCACTAACTGATGTGCTTAAATTTGGAACCTCCTTCCCTCAAGCCTCTGTTTGCAGTTTCAAAAATTCTTAGGTTTTAAAGTAAAAGCTGTTTATTGAAATTAAGAACATCCTTATCACACACAACCAACTTTGATGTGTTAGTAAAATTTCAGCTTGATGAGCTGGGAAACTTACATGTTTTTAGTTCCTTCTTATAGACACCAAACAATAGTGTTTGTCACATTATATTTCTCATCATCACTTCAGCAGAAGAACTTTAAATCTACTAGTATTTAATGGCAATTTCCGCAAAACATAAATGTGTACTTGGCTCATTTGTAAAAAAAAATTATTGTAGTTTGAGTGCTAGATGTCTCCTGATGCTGCTCCTCTATGACAGAGAAATCCATATGGTTTTGCTTGGGTGTGTAGTTCAGGATTTTTTTGTTTGTTGTTCAATGTTGGTTTTGAGGGGTGGGAGGGGTGTTTGATTTTTTTTTTGTGTGTGTGTTCTAAGGTTTTTTTGTGCGTGTTAGAGTTTCTTTGTTGGCCTTTGGATTTGTGTTTTGTTTTGGGGTTTTTTGTTTACTTTAAAGGGGCAATGGGAGGAGGGAGGGATAGGAGTAGGGCAAGCATATAAACAGAGCATTTCAAATTACAGGGAATGAGGACAAAGCCATGATTCTAAACAGATGTTCCAACTAGATACATGTCCAAACCACCATAGAAAGTAATATGAAATGTGTCTTTTAATGTAAACACAGAGGCATTTTATCATCAGAGAGAGGCTGAGGTTTTAACTTGTATTTGTATTCATACAATGTAGCCAATAAAATAAGGACTTTCAGGTTGTGATACTGAACTGGATAACTCAGTAAAACATTCTAAGAACAATGTTTGTAGGATGTACAGTGTAACATGGAAAACGCAGGAAATAACTGAAACAATAGAAAAATATTAAATACACCCTCCTTTCCATCATGCTCCATAACGTAAACTGTTCTTTAAATATAAACTGCTCTTTAAATATAACCAGCTCTGCAAATTAACCTCCCCTCTCCCCCAGAAACCCAGTAAAGCTGTCAACTGTGAAGTTCAAAACACTTTAACAAAGGCTGATGAAAGAGTATTTTGCAACATATAAAACTGTATACATGAAAAAAATATTGTACCTGTCCAGGGCGAGATGCTGATTTAGCCATAAAACGCCCTAAAGTTCTCTTCTCCTGAGCTATTGCATCCCACCTCTGAAAACCAAGAAATTATTAGTGTAGCAGACGTGAGTAGGTTACAGCTAAACAAAATACTAACGTGAAAATTTCCAATTACAGATGCTTAAAACAATATACTAACATATTACCAATTTACAAGGTAAATAATTGAATATTAGCTTGACAAGAAAACCAAAAAACCAACCACAAACCAAGTTCATTTGATGCACCTCATTGGTGAACGTTTTTAAAATGGTAGGGATAAAGTTTGTTTAAAACAACAGGGGAAAGAATTAAACTAATACTTCAGTATACCACAAAAACGAGGTTTAGGACTGCAAAAGAATGAAAAAGAGAAACACTATTCCTCTCCAATTATACTGCCAAGCATTCACAAGTGAGCTAGGGATCATAAGGTTAATTATACATTTAATAAGGTGTCAGGGAGATAACTGCTCGTTTCTTTATAAAAATTAAAATGTACAAAGCAAGTTCTCTTTAAAGTATAATTACCTACACTTATGCATACAAAGGACTGATTTCAATCTCTCTATTTTATAAAAGGCTTTAACTGCAACAGACAGGGTTTGAGAGAGAGAAGTTGAACTTAGAAAAGTTTGAGACAGACCAGATAAAAATCAAAAATCGATCTTACTTTAGAAACAAGGACAAAATAAAATATACAAGACAATATTAAGTGTATGTTCTCCAAAGATGTCAGTCTTAGAACCCTTAAAAATGCACAGTGTGGTTATTTTTACCAGCTGTTACAATATCAGTACCAAAATGCACAGGCAAAAGAGAATATCATGCATATGAAAGCACATAGCATAATTTTCCTATATTCAATTAGTATTGTAGACATATGCAAATAAAAAAAATTGGGTTATGCCATGATGAGTATTCTGTATAAGCATTTTGGTTTACAAGCTCTTTAAGGTTCAGGTGAAAAGGTGTGAAAGTTCCTTCCTTTAGGCAAACAGACAAGAAGTGGCTTTATGGTGCTAAACTGGGGCAAAGCACTGATGAGAGAAACTTGGAATGTTTTATGACCAGTTCTAGCCACTCTTACCTACTGCCAGGAACTGCTCTGAGTGGAAAGAGTCTAGTTTGAGAAACGTTATTCACAGTTCCCTTTCACTCTGAAATATCAAATCCTTTTGACTCTCATCAGTAAAAGCATTCTGCCTCCAGACAGTAGCAGACACTGCAGCTGTTTCAGAAACTTTTAAATAGACTCTTAGATGCATTTCTGAAAGCAAGGAGTCTCCATGTATACACTAATATTTTAGATTACAAGCAAAGTAGTTCATTTAGATTGTTGTTTACTTTCCAAAATATAAGAATGGAGAGTGATTATTCCTATCTTCCAGTTAGTGAATTCCTATTAGTGGAATACTTGATGCACATAGCAGTCACAAATGTTTAACACAGCTCGAAGTTTTTCCTGAGCCATAGAATCCCCTATTTTTCTCCTAGACACAGAAGTTTGGACTCAAGCTTACCTATAAATATCCACTTATAACAAGGTATTTTTAAATTGTCCATTAAGATACAATGCATACAATGTTATTTCAAGTATGTTATAGAACCATGAATTTAATTCTAACAGTTGGATGCTGTTGTAACAAGTTTCAGGACTATATTCATGGATATTATTCCATGTTCTGGAAATTTTTAGGAATACTATGATTTTACTTAAAAAATGAAAAGAACCCCTTATCTTCACAAAAGCAAAAAAAGTACTCGATTTTTATTGGCTCATTCCACGTCAATCAAAGAACAATCAACAAATCAGGAAGAGTGGAATAACCTGAGAATTATTTTGCATTTGATGTTTCAAGCTATATAGCAAGAGGGTTTTATGGCAAAATCGTAGTCTCCTTTTCATTTAATATTCAAGATGACCAGTCAGGCAAAGCCCTACACAAAGTAAGGGTATTACAAGTACAACACCTCGCTCTGCAGCAGAAGTAACTGAACAGCTTTGTTGGTAGTGTCCTGGAATATCACAAAATATGCCATGGATGAAGCAGAGCTTTTTCTTCAACAGTTTAAAATACTTAGGAACTGGTAAATGAGTAGCATGCACCATCAGGAGATGATAAGAGGTCTTGATTTGAGGCAGGAGCCTATGCACACATCAGTCTTACTGCTGGACTGTCACCTGCTTGGATGAGCCTCCTGACAGAGACAGTTTCCAGCACCCACAGCTCATCCCACCTCTTGCTTGGCTTGTCTTTAGCTCTGCACAAATGGCACAAATGCAGCTGTCTCAAATCCTAACTCAGCTGAGACTGTGACCCAGAGATCAACACTTGGGTTTTAATGCATGTGTGACAGTCAAATAGAAAGAAAATTCAGCTCTCAATAAACCCTGAATGCAATATATACAATATTATAGCCAAGTGAAATGAAGTCCATGACAAGCAATCATTGCCTGCTTCTGTTTTGCAAACTGTACAGCTGTAAGATATAATGTTTACAGCATTTAAGAAATTAGGTGAGTAGTTGCAAGGAAATGGTTTGCAAGAAACAACTGACACGTAATAGAGAACTTTGAGAAAAATATTTGCAGTATAGAAATACTTCCTTTATTTCTTTCATGTTACTGGAAGATAAAAAACTCTGGTATGCAGTGCCACTCTCAGTACTAGAGCACGAGCCCATGGTTTAGTCTAAAGTGTGCATTGCTGCTCACACTGTAATTCAAATGCATCCCAGTAGCAGCCTGTGCTGCACAACATCTCTTTCTGACAATTTCTCAGTTAACCTTTGAAGAGCTCTAAGCATTTCTGTACCTCTTGTTATGTCATTACCTGTATCAACGATCTGGCATCATCCACTCTGTCTGCACTGATATACTGAAGGAAAAGATCTGTGACAGGTCTGTAAATTCCACACTGACTGGCCACTCGTTCTGCCATCGCACCAACTGCAAAATGATGGGTACATAAGGAAAATCTTTGATTGAGAAGCCTCTTCTGTAAACTTCACAGGCATGATTTATGCTGACTGAGCAGGTTTTATGTGTAATAGCTCTTTCATAACACCTCTGTCGAGTCAGAATATTTAAATATCATTGCAATTAACTTACATTTTTCCAAAGCTGGTTCTAATCCTGCCTCAGACACCTTTCTTAACAAATAGGAAATACTTCTGACAGCTTGATCAGGATTCTGTGCACCAGAGATAAGCAGAGGCTCAAGGTATTTCACAGCAGCATCAAGGTCATTGCTAGGAAAAGAGATTGAACTGGCTCAGTTTCTGAAATCAAGATTTCTAAACCTAAAGAAGCAATTACAATGAAGTTTTTGTTTTCTACATCAAGCTTGTATTTACCAGGAATAGTTGATGAAAAAACATTGACCAAAAAATTTTATTCACTCAGATATTGTATCAGTGAAACAATTTATGACTGAATGAATAAATAAATTAATAAATAATTTTAATGGCCTTTGACCTGTACAAAGTTTATGTACTTTGGACACACTTTCTTCATTAAGAAAGAAGAGCTCAGCTTGCTGCTTTAGGAAAATGCATCCTGCAAATCTAGAAGGCAAAATCTAAACATTATCAGAAGGTATCTGAATAATTAATGCATGCAACTTAAGTATTTTTAAGCAATTAATTATTTACCTGATTTCTCCCATGCCTGCCCTTTTGGATGCAAAAGACATTACTAAATGTCATTTGGTCATTACCTCTATATGCTTTTAATCTTAAGGCTTAAATATAGCAAATGCTAAAAAATAATGCAAGAAGTATTCACCAAAGTGTAAACTCTACTTCCAGCATTCTAAAAAGTTCAAATGACAACATCTCTTACCAGTTCACTCTAAAAGCTATTTAAATTGAAAAAGAAAACTGAGCACAATGAATGCTTTTAGGTGAAGCAGCAATGCAGCACACGTGACAGATATGAAAAATGCTTTGAAATCAGAAACACAGATCTACCAAAAAATAAACACTGTATTGGAAATATCTGTAAGAATCTGTTTTTCAGAGTTAAAAAGGTACACATTGCAAGGTATTTAAGAATATATAGAGTGCATATTATTGACACTGGTCAGTCTTTTCATATATCAAGTTAGTTTTGGTATGGGAAAAGTCAAGTTGATGCTCTACCTGCATACAGCAAGTTATTTTATTTATTCTTGTCACCAATCTCCACCTTAAGAACACAGCCTGACTTTGCAACACTTGTACAACACAGAAATACAGGAAAATAAGCAGCTTATAACACAAATAATGAAGTGTCTCTCCCATCTGAAGCATTACGTTCAAATCCATGCACTAGAACTGTGTGCCAAGGGTCACTTGGATCTGCTCCCTGTGGCCTGGCATGCCTGAGGCAACCAGGAATCTCTCATGTATTACAGAGCTCTACAGCTTTCCTGCCAAGTCAGGCACAGGAGGTCCACCCAACAAAACTAGTTTGCAATGAAACAGAATATGTAGGATTCCTGAAGAGTGGTTCCTGCAAAGTATATTTGAAAAGCTGACTTTGCTCTCTCTCCTCCAGGTGCTTCCTCATGCAATTTTACACAAAGGACAAACCAGCAGCACCGCACCACTGTATCAACTAAACCAGGAATGCACACAGAGCACAATACTGAATTAAACAGCTGAATCACAGGATACTAGAAAGTGTGGGGATAACTGTGATAACTAAACTGTATCAGCCTAAAGCAACAGCCAAGCTTCTTTACTTCTTACCAAAAAAAAAAAACAAAAACCCAAGCACAGACCTCACTCCACAGATACAAATCCGGCTTTCAAATTTTGAATGTAAAGACAATAATATTTCAAGACTATTTCAACTGCTGGAACAGGTAGTAGATTTTTGTTTCCAAACAACAACGAAACAAAAAAACACCCCAAAAACAAACAAAACCCAAAATATATTATATGCATAATCTCCAGGTGCTACATTTGATGAAGTAATTCCATTTTACCTTCAGATTTCATAGAGCTTTTGATGTAAGACTAAGGAAACACTTCACATGCCCATTGGAACAAAGGTATCAAAGCTAAATTACAGCACCAAAGAAGACCTTAATGCTTCACAGTTATCACCCCTGTATTTCATTAAATTTTCAACCCCAAATTGTATGGGAGACAATACCAGAACAGAACTGCATGCTATCCTCAACTAGAATTTTAACATCTGGGACACTGTAAAAATGGAAACAGAATGAAATGGATAACGCAAGAGATTTCCCAGCACACTGCAGAAAAGAATTAAATACACAGTCCTAGAAATACTTACCTCTTTGTAAGGGCCAATGCAATTGCATTAGGCACTAGTGAGTGAGATAAACCAATTGATTTTATGACGTCTCCCAGGATGTTTTCAAGTACTTGCAGGTTCTTTACATCTCCTTTTTCTGCTAGGGCCTGAAGGAGAGCAATAGCTGCTGGTCTACTAGGCAACACACCACTGTCAAGCATTCCTTTTAAAACAGCCAAGGCATCTAACAATGGTAAAGAAATAAGGGAAACAGAAATCAGATTTTTGTTCAAAAAGCACCATGCTGCTGGTATCATTAATCCTACCCATTTAAAATAAGTACAGAGAAAAAATTCTTTAAGCCCTGCAATCACTAGAGTGAATTCTAACTTGAATATATATACACAAATAAAAACTTTCAACAATAATTTAGGTTGAAAGGCTGTAATATCCCATAATAAGAAGTATTAAGCTACTTTCAACATTGAAATAATTTGTTTGTAACTAGCTCAAGGAAAACAGGTATGTCATAAATATCCTCTCTTATGATTTTGAAGTCCTGACTCTTTACTTCTCCAAACCACAATCAATTTCCTTTACTAAAAACCAAATATGTTTTATATTTAAGAATAAATATAGCCTAAAAATGTAGTTCATTACAGAAACTGCTGAATTATAATACTGAGATTTCTCTTTTTAAGTATGCATGAAAGCTTTGTTTCCCAAAATTTAATTTTTAAATAGAACTATGGGATAAAAGTCTCCCTCCAAAAACAAAAACTGAGAACTCAACCATTTCCTCAGAAACTCCTAAGATTATAGCAATTAGATATGTTAAAAACACACAAGGTCAGTCTCCTGTCCATCTGCCACAAATTCCCCAAACCCACAGCTGATGAAGTCACTCTCATTTCTCCAAGCAGAATTCTTGTCTATTTACGTTATCCATGAGCAAACACACAGAGAAAGACATGCCCCTCTGGTAAAAATCTCTTATTCCTTACCAGCACAGGCAGGATTAATCACAGATGATAATTATAATACCAAGGGATAACACTTCTAGCATAATATACACCCACATGAACTCCCCAGCATTGCCATTCCAATTCAATATACAGGTACTGCAGAAACCAAGTGTTACCCTTTACATTAGAGGAAGCAAAAAACATCCTCTATGCCTAGGCTTCCTTCACAGCAAGTTTTTTTCTGCCCCACATTCTTCTTTTTAGGTAAAAAAAAGAAGCAATACATGGCGGGGGGCAAGATTCACAACATTTAAAAAGCAATCTCAGAACACATGCCAAGTTCAAATTCTTTCCTAACTAGGTGTGGACCTCCCTCTAGCACAGAGTACAACCAGCCTTCTTAAGAACAAGGACAGAGAAAGATTTGAAAGCTGCATATGTGCAGAATTACTGCAAGAATTTAGGCACTGGTAGCATAGTGGGTAATTCTGCAGGTAACTATATGCTTGTGAAAACCAACCATGCATCTTTCAAAATGCCATCCTATAAACTGCAAATTTTATACCATGAAGCTCAAGTTCTGACTCTTTAAAGTAACCTGGGTTTTACCAAGTTCTTGCTGGAAGATATCAGAACTCTTAGGACTACACTTAGGGGGCTCCATAAAACCTTTTAACTGTACCACATTACACAGCAAAGAATGCTGATGAACTAAATGAGGTATGTAAGTTTTTGTAAAAGCAAGCAGATTTTACACAAGTGAAAGCCATCACAGGATGTAGGTCAAATGGAGCTCAGCAACAAGACTACAAAACCACCATGCCCAAAAATGTTTTCTATGGGTAATCTATGAGCCTTAGAAAATGACCAGTATGGCTGAAATACTTAGTAGCTTGCATTTTCAAGGCTTCACTTAGACAAAAACAAGTAGTATCTCTCAAAACAGAAACAAGGATTAAGTGTGACTATTCAATAAAATTGCTTGTTCAATGCACAAGAGAAAAGAAAATATAATTTTGCAGAGTAATGTAATTCCACAGATGTGAGAAACTTTGCAGTGTGCAAAAAAATGAGATTTTTAGAGTACAACAAGGAAGAGAGTTGATGTGACAGAATTTAGTATGCTAGCTAAAAAACCTCATATAGTCAGTGCAATAGACTGGTAGGATATGGAAACATCACTGATGTTCAGAAGAAGGGAAGAATTTTGGCATGCAATATTCAGGAAGAACTGGTAAAATACATGGCATATTCGTGAAGAAAACAGAGAAGACTTCTTAGAATAAAAACAGAGAGGAAAGTCAGGTGAAGGCCTTGAAAGCTGCAAAAAATGATCTGCCAAGAGCAAAAGGAGCAATAGCGTTCCTCACAAATACTTCAGTGGATCACAGCTGCCAATGATGTGAAATTGGAGACTGAATAAGGAAGAAGACAGGTTTATCAGCCACAGGAAACAAAGAGTACAAGTGAGAAGATGTGTCTAAATGCTCATCTTGAGTATTTTAATGTAGCTGATGTTACATGGATATGTGTTAATAGCACAGCTATACATGATGGAATGAAATTAAATGTAATGATGGCACAATCAAAAGCACATTTTCTGATAGGCCTTATAAACTCAAGTAATACACTGAATTTGTACAACACTACTTAGACTTGCATGGAGATAACAGATATTGCCCTGCACATACAACTACCTGCATGCAGAGTTTTCCTGTCTCACAAGAGCTCTACAGCCCAACTAAATAAGTAGGACATAACACTGTGGAGCTGATCTCCAGGCTGCAAAGTAGCCAATGCTGAGGACTACAATAAAACAACTGTAAACTTTATACACCATCTTGTTGGGAACCCTCATGTACTCTTCGGCCACCATTTTCTTCACTATCATCATTGTTACATTAAAAAGAAAACCAAACAGAGTAGTTTGTTCCTGTTGGTATTGAGAACTATTAAAAAGTATTTGATTAAGTTTTTAAATCAATATTATAATCATTTAGTTCACAATCATGCACATTTAACAGTCAATTTAACTCATCTGGTATCTCACACAACCAACACAATATGCAAGAAACAACTGCTGGGAATTGTTTCAGATGCTCTAAAGTATGTTAATTTCCAAAGCAAAATGACTTGTGCTGTGAATTTTAACGCACTTGAAAGCCTGTACTTTCTCTCGTTCTGGAGCACAAATTTTGCATGTCTGAAGAGCTGTGATTCATCTTAAGAAAACCCATCTTGTGTTAAATGGAATGGAAACTGGACTAAGTGGTCAAATGACAAGTACATTCATATTCAAGCTGTATTATAAATGCATGTACAGTAATTTACGTCTCTCAGCTACCACAAAAGGCTCTTGATAAGCAGGTAATTTGCTAAATGGACTCCTTTATCCAAGTATTCGAAGGGCGTTACAAGAAAAATCTGCAGAGGCATTAATGTGACGTAAAGGTCAAGCATTGTGACATACCTTTCAAATAATCCCGCCTAACTTGCGATATGATGAGGAGGCTGCTGGCAGCACTGTTCAGTGTGAAGCCCTTGATGTGGGTCTCAGCACTAAAAGAAGCAGACATTTAGAAAGGAATTACTGACATGCTTCTGATACGATAATAAATGGTTGAGCACCAAGGTGAAATTATAAAAACTACTGTTCGTATGTTAAAAATATTGCTGCAAAATATCGACCTGGAGACAGCTTTTGTGTTATCCTGTCAATGGTTATAGAAGGATAATTTTTTTTTGCATTCTGACAGATGACAAAGTTGGAAGTGAGCAACAAAAGAAACAAAGTACAAGATTTTTTTTAAACAATCGGTTCAGATTCTTGAATGCTGACATATTAGATGACTAAAATAACTGCATGCCCTGCATTGTTCTGTTGTATCCTAAGCTGGATACTTTTTCTTCTTTTTTCAATAGTCACCATAATTATAAAATATAAAACTATTCTTTCAGCAATAAAAATGAAACATTTATTTTCAGCACTGTATATTTTAAACATAAACTAAAGCATATTATGAACTAACACCATATCATTTGGTTGATTAATTTTCAAATTTCTGTCATCTAGATGTATACAGGTTTTAAAGCGAACATCCTACATTTGCTGCCTTAGCCACATTAAAATTGTATTTCGCTTATCAATTCCTTGTCTCCTGTAATACAAAACTTCATGTAAGTAGAGCAAAGACAGCCTTTACTTTAGTAACCCTGCTAAAGCTTTTCTAACACTCTGGAAATTAGTCAAGAGAGACTAACCAGCAATCACATTGGTCTTATACTACAAAATGCTCCTAAATGACATATAGCCAAGCCCCATTTTTAATATATAAGGATAACTTTACAAATGTTCATTTCTAGATTACAAAATCTCTACAGAGTAAAGGGGGGCATTGCCATTTACCATATCAGCAATCAAGATAAACCTCACTGATCATCTTGTGGCAAACAACTGAGCAGCCTACCTACTTGAACTTAGGGGCTGAGCGGATTGGGAGGTAAGCAGGGTCATTGCTAAATTGTTCTCCTCAATCCCAAGAAAATCCTTCACATTGCACACAATATGACTATCCTCTCAGTCACTTTCAGCCTCCCAGGTTCACAAATGCAGTCACTGGACTCGGGATTTTCTTCCTCTCCCAACCAATCCCCTTAATCCCTGCCTAAGCACCCACTGCTCAGTTCCGCCTTTTTTTTTCCCTTTGTCCCATCTGTCAAAGCCCTTAAGTCAACAATTCATGCATGAGACTGTAAATTACATATAACAAAGGATTTACTTTCTCCAATCTTCCAATCTTTAGTGTGATTAAATAGATGTTAGCTACTATTACAGAACTAATCCATCATTCCAATACTCCTAAATTTCTATTTAAAACTTCTTGGACTAAATGCAGTACATACTCCTCAAAACAGTTCTAGAATGTGAAAGCAACTACACTTGGGTTCAGCAACAGATCAATGATGTTCTGGGATGTCTGGTGTTTGTTTCTTTCAAAGGCAGTGTAGGAGTGCTATTTACTTCTCCCACATTGCTTTCTCATGGAAGTTTTTCAGTTCAGGTAAAACAGGGACATTTTGAAGTTATTGGATGTTTTAAAATTATTTTAAAAGTAGTTATTTTGTTGTCTATGCTAATGTGCACAGTAAGAATATCTACATATTATTTACCTTTCGAATTTGGCTTCAAATGAGAAATGATGAGGAATATGTAAAATATTTACATATTTACTCACAGTAAAAGAAGTAATATGTATCTAAATTAAGGTAGCTTTCCTGTAATTTATGAAAATATTAGGAACTGCACAAGTTTCAGGCCACACACACATTTAGGCTTTGTAGGAGTAATCTCTTTTTAGTATGAGGCTGGAAAAATTCTGAAGCATCCAGAAATGTGTGCTGAACAAACACATTTGCTATTCCTCAATCACAGGCACACACACTATCACTTTCTCTATTTCAATTAATTACTTAGTACTTAAAAGCTTTTAAAAATGCTTAATATAAGCATAATTTTGTTACTAGAAAAAAAGCCACACAGATATGCCATGAACATGACCAATATGAAGCATTTTCTGTCTTGATGCAACAGTAAACTGTCAGAAGCTTCTCAGATTGTCATTATTTGGCATTTCTGTGCTACAAGACAGAGTAGGAGAGTTGTGAAAAGCACCAGGGTTAGATCATAGTTGGCTTTGACCAGTAACCAAGAAGAAAATCTCTTATAAAATCCTGTTACTTTACTCCTAAACATCTCGAACTTCAGAGGCTTAACACATCTCTGACCTTTTCAGCCTTTCAAATAATTTTTTCCTTGAATTTTGAAGTTACATACTACACTTATCTAAACACTTATCTAAAGTGACAATTCTGAATCCTTGAAATACTAGGAACAAACCACCACCTTCTTTGTTCTCTTCCAATCTGCAAAATACTGCTGGAGTCATGCACTACCTTGTGCATCTTTCTTACAAGTGTGATTGAGCTGTAGAGCAGGGAAGCAGTGGATCCATGTACAAATCTTCAATACAATGTTTCAAGCTTCCTTCCCGAAGAACCTTCCAATACATCTTTAGATACTTGAGTATTTTCTCTGAAACAAACTACCTAGATTTTATCAGCACTTTTTGTACTCCCTAAAACATCTCCCCCGCTCCAGCTTCTATTCACAAAGATTTATCAGTTACTTGCATTACAGGGAGATCATTTTGATAAACTGATTTAGTTTTCCCTTAATATATACCGTATATCCTGCAGGCCCAAACATTACTTATCATAAAGCCCAGTTGCTGAGAGCTATTTGCAAAAGGAATATTTGTTCTTCTGAAAGCAGAACTCCAATGCATTTTCAATGAAAGACATTTCTCCAATCTAAACACTTTTAAAAGAAAACATTAAAATAATCAGTATCATCTTACACTAGACTGTTCCTGGACATCAGAAACTAAGTTGGCTCTAAAAACTTTTAGGCTTTTTTATAGTTCTCTATTACATTAGGTAATTCATCTACAGGCACTTTTAAATCCACTGTCCTCATTCAGTGAGCACACTTGATGACAACCACCAAACTTGTTTTAGTTGAATAAATTGAAAGACTTACAGCCCTTAAACTTAAATTCTTGTTCTTCTGAACTCTACATTGACAAGTCATAAGACTTTAAAGCCTATAACCTGACCAGAACACACGTTACAGGCAATCATTAAAGCAAGTGCCATATCATACAACTCACTAAAGGTTAATTCGATTCCTTTCCTTCTAATAATTCATGACAGCAGATTGGATTTATTTCAGAAGTGTAAGAGTTGGATCTAAGGTTTATGGTCATCTCTTAGCCACTGGCATCACAGTCAAACATACCATTTTGCATTTGGCAGGCAGCCAGCTGCCAGGGAGTGTGGGCAGGGTAAGACAGCAGCGGGGACAGGCATTCAGGGGAAGGCTCACAGGCAGCTAAGTGAAGGAATCTTGTCTGTTTGGATATTGCTCTAAAGAGGAAAAGGCAGTCTGCCAGAAGGGTAGACTTTCAACTCTGATGCCAAGTACATTTGTTCAGATTGTTATTTGAAATGAGTTATTAGCAATCCACACTGTCACTCTAGTACCTTTTTAAAAATGTGGCGATAGCCCTATGAAACACGGGTGTATTTCTTACCACAGCTCCTAATCACTACTCATGACCCTTTTTCCCATTAAAAGATAAGGACTCACCTGAAAATTATCCAGAAATTATTTAACCCCTCTCTCTAAGCCAGTAAAAGTCCCCCAAACAAAGAAAAGCCTTACATGCGTTTCACATCAAGGGCTTCATCAAGACAGTTCTGTGTTAACAGTGCTTTTATAAGGATGTCACATAAACGAGAATGAGACTCATCCTTCTCCGGTATTCTCCTGAAAATGTTGTAGGCCTCTGAAAAAGAGTAAAAAAGCCAAAAGGAAATGTCATACTGCAAGAATGTTGAGCACAGAAATAAATCACTTATTCACTGAAACAGGTCCATCCAAAATCTGTGTGTCCCTTGCTTACATCTTTAAGCCCAGAGCTGCAGATCACAGCTTGCTCAAAACTGCCTGTATACAATCAGCACACACTTCTACAAGAGAGAAAGTTTGCTACTGCTCCTCCTTTATATGTGGCTGATGCTTCAATATCAACATAGCTGGTTAGAAGGGGAAGACTCAGGATTTTTGAAGCAACACCTAATTCTGGGGTATACAGTTACAGTGTCTGGTGCATGATCACAACAGCATTTAACAAATAATATAGGAGGCGATTCCAATATGGGGAGATCAAATTATTTGGCTACGACAAGATTTATACAAAACATACAATTTACAAATATACAGATATTTAGCAAGTAAACTACACTGCATTTGTTTGACTGATTAACAGTTTTATTTCATGCATTCACAATGACTGTCAGTGTATGAAAAGATGTTACCAAAAAGGGGGAAAAAATGATAAGCACAGTTTTCAGTCATTTATTTTTCTGAAACAAGATTATACAGCTATAAACATGCAGCTAGTACTGCCATCCATGCTGTAACATATGCCAGAAAGCTGTGTTAAGAACCACAAATGATCTTTTACATCTGAACAGTGAATGCACATTTCTTTTAATGACTCATGAAATAATTCCTTTAGTAGTTCAAATCACAGCCACAGTAACCTTTAAAACTTATCAGAGATAGTTGGACTATCACCACAAATTTCACAGCTAAGCATTAAGCTTTTTTCTTCTACTTTGAAAGTAAAGATGAAGACAACTCATTTGAATCTAATGTCATAAGAAGCATTACACTAATTGCACTTAGTACAGTGTGTTATGGAATTTTAATCAAAACTGTTGGTATGCCTTTCAGTTTGCATCTTAAACTTCTTCAGCCATAAAGTATACACAAAAACCTCCTGAAATGTAGGCACAGAAATGGCTATGCATAAAATTTATTATTTACATCACACAGACTCCTACACCAACTTAATTAGAATTACCACAGCCATTCATAATCTCCTTTGTATGCTTGAAACTCTGTTAAATATACATATGAACAGAGATAAAGGGTAATGGCATCTTAGTAAAAATTAAATCAACTTCTGTGCATTTCAGTTTCATGCACAGAAGAGAGTCTGACAAGAGTGATTGCACTGTCAACCAAAAGAGCAATGAAACAACAACAGGAAGAAACCACATAAGAAAGGTCCTGAAATCTTCCACCACTTTTACTTAGAGGTCTGAAGTTAGTTTGGCCTGCAGCAATGTGATGAACTCTCTTGCCTGCTCAGATGCTGATCACCAGCATTCATAGTGATGAAGTTTAAATTCTGTGGGAAGACATTTTTCTTTCCACTGCTCTGAAATCTGAGGTACCAGCAGACCAGCAACCACATTCAACAAAAACAATACCCCTCTGACTGGTATAACCTGCTACAAATGCAACTAATGACTTCCAAAAATGCAGCTGACTGGTCATAGGTTTGGTCTTTCTGCAATGTTTGAATTCTGGTTTTCTTTATGCCAAAAATTCCTTATGTTTAGAGACTCCTACAAAAGCTCTGCTGTCTTCAGACTGAACTAGGATTCCACCCTGTGTTTAAATATTACTTTTATCAGTTGGGTATAGAAATGGTCCTGGCCCCTAGTGGTCAAGATGTCAAGGCGTATGGTACTAACAATTATCACAGCCCATACCATGCAAGATCTCCTTCTACAAGGAAATATATTTAATTTTCAGGGTTTTTTTGTAATGACTACTTCAACAAAGAATTAAAAATATTTCTACCAATTTTGTTGTGTATGTCAGTCCTAAGACCATCATATTCAGATTTTTTCTTAACTTCATTTTGCATCTCTGCAAGAAGCATGTTTGAATTATACCTAGATCAGTCTTGAATTGAGACACATCCCTGATCAGGTATTATCAGCTTATTACTTCTTCAGATGGCATCTAAAATTATTAAAATATATTAGCATTCAAAAGAGAAATTTCTTGGTTTCAAAATCATATTGTGCTATACCAGCTATTTCAAGCAGAGATTTGTTAGAAAAGTGACAACTTGCCAAGAAAGTCTCAGTTCTCAAGACAGTCAAATCTGTTTCAGCAATTGTGACTGTTTGGGATATGTGTTACATGATCTCCTAAAGTCAAGTTCTCACACTGAGGAATCAAGACAAAGATGAAAATATGACTTTGCATAAATCAAGCACTTTGGAGAACAGATTATCAAAACGTGTCAGACTTGGAAAGTTCATTGAATAGTTACATAACTAGATTGAGTTAATATTTTCTCCATCAAAAAGTTGCCCCATTACATTCATACCAAAATTACATGATACTGTTATATAAAAAAAGCAAAAACTTAGGTTTTTATATTTTTTTCTAAGGCCAAGAGAACAGTTTTCCAAGAAGACAATTTTTTTTTCCCAACATAGTTGGAACATTTTTTCCCCTTCATTCCCCATAGCTCTAGACTACCTTCTCTAAAATATTGCACTTTAAAGAAAAGAATATGCAGAAGTGATTTATTACTAAGTTCAATATCTGAAATTACCACAGAAATATTATTTTATATTTTTGTTTTAAACTAGTCTCCCTGCCAAGTCTAAGGCAGTTATTTAGTTTCCTCTTGCTCTTCACTTGATCATTTATGATACCGAAGGCACAGGACACTTTCCTAGTGAAAATGTCATGAAGTACATTCCCTTGATTTCATCTGATTTTCAATGAAAACATTTCTTCAATTCTCATTTTCTTATGATACCCAACAGTTACCAGCAGAAGAATTTCCTGAAAACATGATGTCTGCCATAATACACAATTCTTAATTTTATACACATGACATGGTACTGCACTCTCAGTATGCAGAATGTCCAGATTCAACTTCGGACTCCTAATCTAAATAAACTGAATATTTAGACTGAGTAACTCTAGATGGTAATTTCACTAACAATAGAAGTTAAATGTCTGAATGACTGATACATTCTTCTTTTAAAAACTCAGAGCTTAAAAATCTGTGTCCAACCCGTAATATATACTGATTACACTTAGAGAAGAAAATTACTAGGTGTCTTGCATTTATAAATCTTCCTCATTCAGCAAAATTAATTTTTAAACCTACTGAATTCTATTTTCTATACTGCTTTCATGTGAGGTACCTAGTTATTTACTATAGTATACATGAATAAAATAGGTATTTCCAGAATATTCAAATGCTCTGCACCTTGGAAACCACTAGAAATTAACTAATTGGGATCAAGGCTCTTCTTGGCGGGGCACAGCAAAAGGACAATAGGCAATGGGCAGAAACTGATGCACAGGAGGTTCCACCTAAGTATGACTTGTGCTGGTGACTGAACACAGGAACAGATTGCCCAGAGAGGTTGTGGAGTCTCATCACTGGAGATATTCAAGGATCCTCTTCCATGTGCTCAAGCATGAGACTGTCTGAGCAAAAAGGTTGGACCAGACGATCTACCCTTCCAAGCTGACACATTCTGGGTTTCTGGGATTTCCTCATCATTTTGTAAGGCCCAGTAAAGCTATTTCCTCTTCTCTCACCCTGCTTTGGGATGAGATGGATAGGAATGGATTTCCAATGATTAATCACAGATTAAATCAAAGAATGGTACTGAAATACACTCTGCTCTTCTGTATACGAAGGCAAATGTTCATGCAGAAATTAATTTCATTTTTAGCAGAGACTGGGAAGTTTGCACAGAAGAGCTCTGCAGTTAACTGAAACCTTAAAATTAACATGGTGGGGGAAAAACCCACAGTGGATTTCAGTTTACCTTTTGCTTTATTTTTCTTGCAAAGCATCTGTATTTTCAGTTCTTCCCCAGTAGCAGCACTGCTGCTATCTTCAGGACTATCCTTTAAAAGAAACAAACATTTAAATTACTGCAATGTTTTCTGTTAGTTTTTTTAATAAGATGAAATATATTCATAAGTGTTGTTATCTAGGAAAGTTAAACGCCACTTACCTTAGGTACTTCAAATGGAACAACCTGACCATTTTTCTCAAATATCCCAGCTAGCAAAATTAGTGTCTTCCCACGAGGAACAATATTTTCTTCTTGAATTTTAGTCCAAATAGCTTCAGCCTTTCCCCAGTCCTTGTTGCTCTCTGAAACAAGATTAAAATCTTCAGATAAAAGCACATTTAGAACATACATCTGTATCTAAGGTGATTCAAAATGTCTTTGTAAAATAATTAATCAATTAATCATGTACTTCTGCTTCATACAATCATCAATTTGAAATTTTAAACTATTTCAATACATTGAGGATGTCAGAAAAAATCGCCAAGGATTGTACAAATTTTCAGATAAATGAAAAATCAGCTCAA
Source organism: Passer domesticus (assembly GCF_036417665.1). Classification (NCBI taxonomy): domain Eukaryota; kingdom Metazoa; phylum Chordata; class Aves; order Passeriformes; family Passeridae; genus Passer; species Passer domesticus. The sequence goes on from NC_087476.1 coordinate 93,666,968, forward strand.
AAGTAGTGCAGAAGTCATCATCCCAGCTCATCAGTTCTATGTGTTCTAGACTCTAAATTTATATATGCATCACTGTGCACAACTGCAAAAAAAATAGAAATCTGGACTTCATGAAAGAAAACAGTTAACTACCATTTAACTACCTACAGCATCTGCTTTCTGTTGCCTTTACATTTTCTAGCTTTGCAGTCACCAACTGTGAAGCATTTATGACTCTCAGTCACTATTGATTTACACCCTGGTAAAAATGAGCTCTCTAAAGCAGAAACATCCTTCTCAATAAACTGCCTTGGCATTTCATTCAAATTAGGTTTTGCTCTCCTACTATACATGCACATCTTGTAAATTCTTCGCTGACTCTTCAAGAGTCAGTCTCTCCTCACAGGTGCACAGCAAAGGGCAGAAGGTGACATTTGATATCTACAGCAAGGGAGCATTGGAGAATGATCAAATCCTGGATCAGGCTGCTCAGAAAGGCTCTTTGAGCTCCACTGCTGGAGGGACCCAAACCCTTACTAAACAAGGCTTTGAAGTGATCTGACATTGGGGCTATCCTAGCTCCAGGAAATGGCCCAGGCCCAAACTCCTGAGGTTCTCTCCAAGTCTAAATTATTCTGTGATAATCAAGTGCCTTGTTTTCAGCATTTTTGATTACTGTTTGGACTAGATGGTAGGGTTTTTTAATATGCTTAAAATAGATCTGAAGTTATGGTTTTGGTACACAGTGACAGTCCTGCTGTAGTTGTGTATAGGGCAGCTTTGATAGGTAATCTAAAATGGTTGAAAGCAGGATTATGCATGGCTTTTGTCTTTCATGGTGACAGAAACCCACAAATGTTTTCCACTTCTTTGAATAGATGGAATTGGTTCTGTCTTCTGGAAGAAGACTGAAGATTTTGCATGACAGAATTTGATGAATTGTATCTTCTTAGATTCTCTTCCTAGCAGGCACACTGTCAGACTTAGTCACTGCCAGAGGTGAACAGGATGAGTGGAGAAATAGGAAGGTTCTCTCCCTGCTGAGACAAGATTGATTTGCAGGCCTACTTGATTTTTGATGGTGAACCAGTCTGTGTAAAGCCAGACTTAGGTAACGCTACAGTTTTCTTTGAAGCTTTGCCTCAGGAAATGAAAAGCAGCAAAATTCTCAAGGGGCCTCTGGTCACATTTTTTTTGTAAAAGTACTCATGTCTTCTCCTGCTGTAGCTAAATGCAGTAGGGAAGAGGCCTGCATCAGTAGTCCTACCCAACCAAAAACATAGAGAGAACAGCCTAAAATGACTTAAAATTCAAAAGCAAGTTTTCCAGACAATATCAAACACCTGTAATGGCTCAATAATATATAGATATATGTACATACATGACCAAGGTACACAGAAATCCCTGTAATGCTTTATGTCCCAATTTACTGTGTAGTGCTCCATATTCAGTCTTAACACAATGTATTTTTTCAGTATTTTAAAATAAATCTCCAAAATTTTAATCCTTTATAATACAGTACACTGAATAACAAAAGCAACATAGACTGAAAAACACAGAAAAGAGGAATGAAAACCTCATAGACACATACTACACTAAGTCTGCAGCACAGAAATGAAGTTCCAGTTTTCAAAACTGTTTCACGACAATAAACAATGCAAAAGTTAGGTTGTAGCTGGGGAAAAATAAGTAATTTAAAAAAATATAAGCACCTTGCAGAACCAGATCTAATTACAGGAGACCCTCAATTTTTATCAGTTATAATAGATGAACAGGCTTTCTTCTTTAAGTACATTGAAAGCCAAAACAGAATTAACTTTCAAATTATAGCAGACAATAGCATGGATGGGAAAACTTGTATTACATAAGTCTATATATTACATCCATCCATCCATCCACACACACACTGTATTAATTAAGCATTCAGGTCTGCAGATGAAAAAAACAAACCCCTGACATCTCCTCCCCCACAAGATGCCTCAGAAATGGTAGCCAGACTAATTGTGTATCAAGATATAGCTTCTCTCCAGGTTTATGTCCCATCTCCAACCACACAGGAAAACAGATTACAGACATGGATAAGATCTCAAGCTCACTTACCACACAGTTCAAGCAGGTGGTAGTACATCTCATCTCTATCGCATTCAAACAGATTTCGAGTTGATTCTACCAACTGTTCCAAAGTTTCCATCTTCAAAAAGAAGGAAGAACTCGGTTATACCTCAGCCAAACAATTATTTTTCTATATATGTGTACATACATGTTATGTGCACTCAGCTAAAATAGTATTTCTGTTTAAGTATACACCAGCATTAAGTTCACCTCATCAGCCTGTCACATGTCCTTTCACAAACATAAAATCAAGTGAGAAAACACTTCAAAACAATTTTTCTTGGAATAAAATAACAGCTCCATAGAACATATCATGCAAGTCATACCTGTTTATTTAATATACACTTTTTTGCAAACCATTTCAATCTTCCAGGGTGTGCTCTCAAGCCAGGAGTCTGTAAAATATTTCCACAAGAAATACATTACTGCACATAGAACATTCTAAGGGAAAATAAAGATAATACAGGTATTCATAATGAAAGTTCATAGCTGTTGTTTGTGTTTTGAAATCTAAATGAAACTACAAGCTCACAAATAATCATGTTAAGTTGCATTTATGAGACATAAAAATTGCAGTAATCTTATTCAAGACAGTCTCCTTTTTGGCTGAACACTGCTGAGAGAGTTCATTTAAAATACACTTCAGATGAACTGAAACATTAAGTAACTTCTTTCATCACATTAATAGGGTATTATTGCTGTACCTATAGTAATCCTTTGTATTACTCCTGGTAAAGAATTACACCAAATGTTTCCAAACTGTCTTCACAATGAAATAGTTGTTTCCAGCACTGCTGCAGCATAGCAGCTAGAGAGCTGTTTCTGACCTGCACCATCACCATTTGGTGATGCCAATATACTGTAATGATGCCAGTTATAGTAACTGTAGGGCAATTCCTACTCCAGAACAGAAGACTCATGATGTACTCTTAAAGCTAAGATGCTTAAGGCTTGCCCTTATGTATGGATACATAGAGGAGTTGACGTGTAATCGTCAGCATGCCACAGTTCTTTGTGTTACTGACTTTTCCAGGTTGCAAGCCTTTGCTTATTCATTCCTTTGTTGTTTCAAGCAGACTGCAGCTACATGGTAGCTACAAATGTTCAAAGGAAAGGTTTCAATCCTTGAAACTCCATCTGGGGCAGAAAACCACACTGTGCCTTCCCATCACCATATGCCATAACCAAAACAGCAGTTCCTCAACTTAAGTAAAGTCTTAAATAAAGATAGGAAAAGTCAAATTTTTTGAAGAGATGTGTGATACGTTCTACCTACTCATGTCCAACACATCTAAAAACGGTTCCACCAAAATGTGTGCAAAGCATCCATCATTTTTACCTCTTGGCCTTCCCTCCCACAGGTACTTGGATTTCTTGGCTTTATACTATCTTGTCTTAGCACAAATATAATTTACAGAGTGGACTCTGTTTTTTATTTCAAATGTGTAGATTCACATTAATATAGCTTAAAGTAATTCCAAGGAAATGTGTGTTCACTCCTACAGAGAAGCACGTGTTTTGACTCTTGAAGGCATTTAGGTTTGACTATTTTAAGAAATCTCTACAGTTTAAATGTGAAGTGCAACTTAAAAAATCTGAATGCCAGTTTCTCACAAAATGCTGTGAGAAAATATAAGTTCCAGCTACAAAACAGTGGGAACAATTACTATTGGAAATGTGAATTTATCTTCTCTTTTAAACATAATTTCCTTTTCCCATATTCTCCAAGCATAGAATTACTACCCTTGCATCTTTCTGAAATAATTCAGCATACACCAGAGATCCAGCATGTAAAATTTCAGTGAAAACTTCAAAACTTTGCTAAATATACAGCAAACAATGTTCTGCAGAGTAAATGTTGGGCCATATAATCCCACCAACTACCCAACCATTCTATGATGTCAGCATAAGGGTTTGTTAAAAACAGGATGTTAATCCCACAGCTCCTCAACAACGGAGCATCTCTGGGCCTTTAGCTGTGAATAGTCTGTTAGAATAGTCTCAGCCCAGGTTACAGAAAAATTGTGTCTTCCCAAATATTCAAAGTGGTATATATAAACACAGCTTTCCAGGTACGTGGTTTTTTTCCAATTAGTTGTTCGTTTGTGTTTTTTCCCCTCCCCACAGTTACTTATACTAATAGGTACCTGTTCAGTGCTTTTTTAAGAGCTACCAAGCAGTTTCACATAAAATATGCTGAAAACTAAGTCAAGAATTAACATCTTACACAACAGGCTCTTGATACACAACAGGCTCTTGAAAATGAAAAAGAAAGAAGTATGTTGCCTGCATTTGTAGCTAATCCTCTTTAGGACATGGTAAAATTCAAATGCGGAATTCACTTACAACTTCCAATATCACTGCTGATCCGAATGCCAATGAACTCAACAGCTCGAAAGCTACAAACTTTTTATAGTAAATCCTTTCCTGTTCAGAAATGATTGATGTGTCTGTCACTACAAGGACAGCTGAGTTATACAACAGATATCCTTGTGTTTCATTTTGAAATTGAGAAGTGTTTTCACATACTGCAGGTCTCAATCATCAAAAGAACATCTAGGTCAGATTAACTAAATCTCCAGGGCTTGCCTGATAGTCCATATTTGTAGCTTATCCTTTACAATCTTAGGGAATTTTAAACATTGCATTTAGCAGCAAGCAGTGTTTCTACAATACAGCAGACTAAAATAAAGAATAATGGAATGTAAGGAATAAAGAAAAATTAAATAAAAAACTATAATTACTCTTCCAAATTCCCATTTACAATTTTGATCTTGCTTGTTTCAATGGACTAAATTAAAAAAATAAATCTATATCAAGTCTTAGTGGTTTCTTTGTTTGGTTGCGTTTTTTTGAGAGTCTCATGCAATTCATCCAGCATATAAACCAAACACAGATTTCTGGCTTTTACATTCTTTTGAAATATAAAACAGTTGTACTGTACCAAATCAAACCTTGTTATCCTCTCTGTAACAGTAACTACAGAAGAATATAAAATGTCAGGAAACACAGCAATACTTTCCCTTTAGTGCTCTTCCACTCTCCAACTACCTGAGGATCAGTGATCACACTGGTTCTAGTTAAGTTACTCCTCTTCCATGAGCTCTTCTAGCTGCCCCTGAAACCCCTTAAGATTTACCACATTCAAAAGATCTTTTGGCAATGGGTTGCCTCCACCACCTTCTGCAGAGAACAACCAAAGTACTACCACTTGTGATTGTTTTCAGTGTAACTTCTACTAGCTTGGATTTTGTATTAGAAGACAATATACAATTGATTTTTCTTTATTATCTCAATTTCATACTAATTTAATGACTAGATTATTTTATAATTCCCTGACTCTTCTCCAGGCTAAGCAGAATTCAGCTACTTCATAATATCTCCAATAGAAATCAGCCCAGAGTTTTGATCAAAACTCTGGACTTGCGATTCTTGGGGTGTCCTACACAGGGCCAGGAGGGGGACTCGATGATGCTGACAGCCCCCTTCCAACTCAGCATATTCTGTGATTCTATGACAATTACACTCATTCTAAACTTATACCCACACCAATTTACTCACTGATTCTACACCTTCACACACAGGAAGGGACACTAACCAGAAAGGGATAAATATGCTGCATCTTTGGAAGAACTCCTGTCAAGTAGCTCTCAAAAATCATGCAACAGTCCTAACACACTGAAAGCATTTGATTTGTTCTCCTCCTTCTGAAAACCAGTCACTTCAGGTGATTGAAGGGGTCCAATCAGCAGATTTTCTGTACTAACAGCTTTATTTGAGATAATTTCCACCTATTACAGCTGAAAGAAAACAGATTGTCTGGAAAAATAGTGACCTGTCAGAGAGGAATCTATTAGATGATTTTCCAGATTTTAAAACAACAATAGAAATATTCAAATTCTGTTTACATTAGTGTTCTGTAACTGCTATAGCCAGTAGAGCTATACTGGTTTTTTACTTTCAAAAAAGTTTTTTTTAACAAAAGCTTAAAAATTAGAGAAGACATATGAAAATATTTATTTACTCCTCCCCACTTGCCAAAACAACTTTTTCTCTTTAAACACAAAACTTACAGAGAAAAACCACAAAAGACAACATACAGACCAGAAGCCCCGAGTCCTTTTCAAAAAGATGACTTTGAGCAAACTGAGAGTTGAGAACTGCCCCAAAATAGTGCCACTTTTGCTGGCTTAGGTTGCATAACTTTAAAAACTGGCAGCATCATGTTTCGTTTGGCGTATATGTGACATGGGATGGAGAGCTTCTGTTTTAATCTTGCAACACTGCACCTTCACAAATGACTACTGTGCCCATTTGGCAAAGTATTTCTTACATCTAGCAGTCAACTTACTCTAGCCTTTCACAACTGCACCTTGAATAACACATCAATTCTAACTATTCAACTTTAACCCCAACCACCTTACCCAGTTTACGCTTACTTCAAAATTTCTGCATTTTGTTTGCAAAAAGTTCAATATTTTCTTAGGGAAACAGTTCTACTATATTCACTATTTCAAACATATTGGAAAGAAACAGCCAAATTGTATAAAAGCCATCCATGTTGCACTTCCCAATGGTATTCTTTGGAAGGACAGATCCATTCATTCCTCTCTTTGCAGCTGAAAAGTCCAGTAATCGCAAGAGACAGCTAATGCTGCTAAAGGAATAAGAACATTTCATGAAGAGTTACATCAGCAGCAATAACAGACTTATGTTACCAGTACCAGAACCAGTTACTGAGATTTAGATGCCAAAGCAATGTCTTGCAGGAAAATGCATTACTCCTCCAAGCAGACAGCCTTGGGCAGACAGCGATAAGAACTGATGTGTGTCATTCCTAACAGCTCTCTCCAACATAAGCACCATGGAAAACACAACACTTGATGGGAATTTCTTAATTTAAAGACAGATTTTTTTTCCCTGATGCCACAAAAATGTCTATGAAAATCTCATTAATTCCACACAGCTTTAATGAAGCTTGGGATATTTTTGCATGGCAGGTTATTTGAACAAAGCTGTTTACAACATAAGCACTGAACATTTTCCTTCAATCTTCCCCTAGTTAAAACTTGTAGCAGAAGTCCTCACTTCTACTAAGCAGTAGGTGCACTTCTTAGTCAGAAAGTCAGAAGAACATATTTAAGATTTCTGTACCTTAGGTAGCCATCCTCGTCTAGTTATTGAATGAGATGGTTAAAAGTGTTTTACACTTCTGTTATTTTTTTTCCTGCTAAGCACTCCTTTAGTTCCAAATAACAATGCATTCATTTTTTTAAAATACCAATTAACACATGTACATTATTTTTAAAAACAATCTTACTTCTTGAGTTCCTGTGTATGCAGGTATACCACTTTGCTGTATTTCTCCCACTACAGTCATCACAGCAAAGTCTAAGTGAAGTATCAGCGTTGAATATACAGGAAAAAGAAAACCTATTTTGATTACTGGCTCTGAACTTTTACGCAATAGTCGAGAAGCTCACAAAAGATCCAACTTTAGAGACTGAGTAATCTAAAAATAATCTGTGTATTAAAAAGCATCATATCAACTGTCCAATAAAACATATTAGTGCTCTCCTAACTCAGCTTTTATTTAAGTCATTGTGCTACCAGGATGATATTACAGCTAGGGCTGTTTATGGCTGGCAATGGAAGCAATACTTTTTCTACAAGTTAATTTTCTACTGTGAAAGAAGTTTAGTTTTCAACGATTTAGAAAATGGCTTCTTTTTGGTGATGGCACAGAAAGATACCCTCACTCACGTTACTCTTTCTAAACAAAAGAAAATCTTGCGATCTCTCTAAAAAATTAGCAATTTCTTTTCTTCTTTATATTTTTGTATGAGTAATTTCTTTCTTCTTTATTATTTATAAGCAACTTTGCTCAGAAATAAATATGACTAAACAAAATACAACACCCATAACACAGAATTCTTTAAAGAGAAACTCATCTAAAATATGTGGACTCTTGTTCAACTTTCTGGACAAGAGATGTATGTAAACTTGAAAACAGTTACATCTGTACCTTCAAGATGTCTACTTTTCATGTTTGATAATGAGAGCAAGTACTCTAATGTAGTAATGGAATATTGAAACTTAAGAGCTGCTCCACTGCAAGTCATGCCTTCAAAGCCTACTCAGCTGAAGTGTATTTGATATTTTATTTGCAGTACCAGATATTTAATGAAAGACAAAGGGACACATGTCTACACATCTATCCTCACTAACTATTTTCCTACACTGGCAAGAATTCAAGCTAATTCTCTCCTTTCCACCTATTCTACAATCACACAAGGTAGCAACCAGTCAACTTCTACTAGGTCAATTTTGATGTAAAATGCAGCAGTAGCTCACAGTAAGAAAATACAAAGTTTACAGTCTCCACTGGGAAAGTTTGTACTGTTGGTTTGTGGCTTTTTTCTTCCTACATATGTATTTGCTTCAAAGCTTCTGTCAGTTTCACAGTTCACCGACTTTACCAGTGCAAGTATCTGTTGAGTAAATACTAATTTTATTTATTTCACTTGAAAGAGGACTATACCCTGCTTTATGTTAGGCAAAGACTGACAAAAACGTCAGGCAACTTGATTATTTTCCAAAAATACTAAAATAAAAGTAGGATAGAGTTCTACAACTTTATCATTCCTCAAACAACTGAAACTGATATATATTTAATCACTACTGGAATATTCTACATTTACCAGTAAGTTTTCCAAGATAAATTATGTGGTGAAATATTATTACAAAAAAAAAAAAAAAAAAAATTAGAAGGCATTCCCAACCACAGCCACACTGGAACAAAAGTTGACACAAAAATTACACAAAACCTCTGCTTAAAACAAAGTCCTCACGGTTATCCTAGACTTAACACAAAGCAAAGATTTGCTCTTGGCCTTGTAATGTGGCTTTACAGCATATGATGAATGAAAAAAAAGCATTATAAACATCTTCCTTCTAACACAAAGTCCCTGGAGCTAAGAAAAGATGCACAGATCTTGCCATAATCCTACATTCTGAACACATTACTGTCTTCCTTTTGGGAAGGAATTTTTTCAGCAGTCATCTCCTTTACCAAATTGACTTATTTGAAATATATCCCTTGCCTGTAAGAAAGGAATACTTCAGAATTTCTAAATAACATGCTCTGAAGTAGTAAGCACCCTTTTTTAAAATTAACCTACATACACTGATGCATGGAAAGAAAATCCAAATGCACTAATAACTAACTGCACCAGAGTCCAGTTTCAGAAGGAGAAGTAATGATTTTATTGGACTAATAGGACTCAATAGCAATAATTAAAAAAATTAATCTTTTCTTGTAATTATAGGGCTTGCATGCTTAAAAGCTCTTTCCCCTCTCAGTTGTATAGTTACTTTAATAAAAGCTATTACACCCCCTACAAACTATTCCTAAATCTCAGACCACCATTATCTAATACAACCTTGTTCACAAATATTTAAATTTTGTTCTAATCACCTCCACTCTTTTCTCAACAGGACCAAAATTAAGTCTTTGTAAATAAATTCAGAGACTAGATATAACCATCACTAAATTACACATAACTGATGCAACCCCCCTCACTCCCCCGACCCTGCTGTCACAAATCAAGAAAGCATCTTCTCCTGGTAGTTCATCTCCAGCATAAAATCAGCAGGATGCAATTTTATGATGCAGGCTCTTTAAAAAAGCAATCTGGATGAAAGAAGGTTGTAATCTCTCAATATCATGTAGAAATATTCTCATTGTTTTTATGGCAGATTAAATCCAATGGCAACTGGTATCTTGAGGTCTGCTGACAATCAATGTCACAATTCTTTGCTTAAATCTATTTACCTCTTAAATTAACTTGACATCTGTTGATAGATATATTCCTGTACACTGAACTCACCCAAACCAGTTCTTTCGTCAGGTCCCAGATTGCAGCAGCAAATGCCTTCTCTTACATTTCTTCACAATGGAACACATTTCATTAAGCTATTTCACAACATTTGATCCTGAATTCTTCATACTAATGTCTCAAGATATGTGGGATATATTATGATAAATTTAATTTTTAAATATGAACAACATATTTAGTATGAGAGCAAATGAAGACAGTATCACACTTGATTAAAATTTGGTTAAAAGAATTCTGAACCCATGCACTATCCATGGCCATTTTCAAGGAAGGCTCCTCTAGTGGAAACAAAATACATAGGTTGAACTTCTCCTAAAAAACTCTGCCACACAGTTCTGAGATCTTTCCCTGTATTCCAATCTTCTTTGCCTTCATTTCCAGCAAAACCAAAACCATAGCAGGAATGAGAGCTTTTACTCTTTCATTGAAGGAGCAAGTTAACAGCTGTTATTTTAACAGCCCATGTGATCTGATCTAGCAAGATTTCAAGAACCATCTGTTGAACAACACGAAGACAGTGAAACACTGCTACCAACTCCTACTTCCTATCAGAGGAATCCGTGAGCTTCCAATTAAAAATGCAAGGCACCTGACACATGATTCTGAACAGGTGCTTGTTTTGGTTTATTCAGGTAAGTATTTTGCTGTACAATGAAAATTCATTTAAGGTGCAATGACTTTATTGATACAGTGCAGAAATGGCTTAACACCAGTTTAATACCTTGTCTGCTCACTCACAGGAATGAAGTGTCCATTGCTGCTTCATGAAAACATGGTTCAGACTTTCAGTAAGCAGATTTATAGATGGGCTTTGCTTGACCCTCTGCTGCAGAACTGTTAAGAGTACTGAAAGACATACAAACCTCTTCAGAAAAAAGGCAAAAGCAGACAGGGCCTGTATTACACACCAATTCAGTGAGTATTTAAATAGCTGCATTTAGCATGACTAAATGAAGGAAAAAGGGTGAGTCTAGAAATACCCAATCATCATGAATGCAAAACAGCTGCAAATTATGAGATCTTGGTGAAAGATTCAGAGATAACCAAAATATCAAATCCAACAAAAATGGCAGACATCAACTATATTTTAACTACTCTAAGTAGTAAAATCTAAAAACCTCCAAGCAGCATGAAAACAAACAGAGCAACAGGTGAAAAGGGGAATAAATAAATTCCTCCAAGGTGGAGTAACATTCCCTTTTTCACTCTACTTTTCTGGATGACCTTCCCATTAGTACAGATCTTAAGCACCTGCTTAATAAAGTGGCAATGAACAGCTGAGCAAACAAAAGGGACTTTTAAACTTTCCAGTACAGGCAACAGGTAAGAAATTGAGAGATCTGACAGACTAGGCTCTAAAAAATTCTTCTACCATTTACATACCAGACTTAGAAGACCATAAGGCCAAACAATTCTTCCAGATTCTCTCCACATAATTATGTATGACTTCTCTCCAGGAGGAGATCTGATTCAGTATTTTTGAAATAAGAAAACATTTCAGAGGATAGGTAAAGTATTTTTTAAAACCTACTTTTCCCCTAATTCTATTTATTGAAAATTCACATCCCTTTCTTTTAGCCTACATTAGTTTTAATATAGTTTAGTTTAGTTAAAAGCAAAACATACTGACCTAATTTTCTTCCTTATTTCTTTATGAAAAACAAAATTCAAGGACAAAAGGCAATTACGCTGCCTTTCTAAGTAAGGGAAAAAATCTTACGTATCCAGAGTTAGATTTGATGACATAGAAGTCATGCTGTGCCAATCCAAGGGAAAGCAAACTAGTATGTGACCTTGTGGTAAGGGGCAAGAAGAGAGATGTGCCAACTTTGTTTTGACATGATCATCTTTGAAGGACTCAAGACAAAAGCTAACTTATCAGTCGAGGTTAAGAAGACTAAATCATGTCTTGATATACGCCCATTGGTAGAACTTTTTTCAGTGTAAAGCAAAACAGCATCCAACAGCACAACTTTGGGGGCTCAACAATCTCCAGGTACAGCTAGAATAAAATAGACTTACACTTTACAGAGCAGCCAAGGCTACCTTATCTCTAGCTATTGTCTCTGAGAAAAAGACTTTCAAGTGCTTACTTAACAAGGCAGTTCAACAATACTGCAAACTGTTACCTTATCACACAAACCCCATGGTGCCTCAGGAACAGCATTTCTCCCACAGCCTTCTCAAACACAGCTTCTCTTCCAGTCAGCATTGCCTCAGAAGAGGCTCCCACTACCAACCTACCACAGGCTTCAGTCTAGCTGTTCTAGCATGGGTCAGACAAATTCTTTGCCTCTTCTCCTTTGTATCTACTTTTGGCTACTTCTCACACTCTCATTCTCTGACTAGTCTTGCATTTATTCCACCAAGCAGATAAGGCCCAGAGCTTTCAACTTTCTCACTACTTCCCATAACATGATCTTGCATATATATGCATTCACAACACATTTGTGGCCAGATAATGTAACATACACAAGTCTGACCTGATTTTTATAATCTCTCTCAAATCTTTCCCTTTGTCCTTTCCCAGTATTGTCACCCACTTTCATTTTACCAAAGGTTTGAGATGTAAGAGTTATTTTTTCATTCCTGGGGCTTTGAGCTCCCAAGTTTTTCAAAGCAGCACTTCTCATTAAGTTTCACATAAGAATCTAGTATACCTCTAATTTCTAAAAATAGCAAGAGCAAGCAGAAGCAGTGGTCTCCAGTGAGTAAAAATCCCATTTGAGCAACAATTATCCTCCACAGTGGGCATTTCCTTAGCTCTTAAGGAGTTTTTTTTCCCAGTTTAATTATTATCCTTTTAGGTACTCTTTATTAATTCCACAGATGTTTTTAAAACAAACAATATCACTAAAATTAATTGACCATTATAAGCAGCAATACTTGACAAAAGTATATGCCTAAAGGTACATGCAACAGCATCTAAAAGAGAAAGCAGCACCAACTGATCTCCTTCGCTGAGTATTATTTCACAAGCAAAGATGACAGAAAAATAATCTGAGATGACCACCAAGAGAAGTAATTTAGTCACAAAACCCACTGGACTAGAGAAAAGAATACACCTACACCTCGTTATTTTTTTATATATACACACACACCATCTCACATTATACTGAATAAGGCTTCCACTTCCCAACAAATCAAAAAGCAAATAGGAACTTGCTTATGTTTATAAACAATACAAACTATTTTCTTCTTCAGCAAAATATCAACAATAAGGTTTCTGTCCTCCCCTTTTGGAAACAATTTATTTGAAAATACTTAACATATTGTGACATAACAAAAGCATATTTAAAATATTATGCACCATATGGTAATTGATTTTGTGACACTTTTTTCACTAGTAAAATATATGCACACTATTCCTAGAAAATTCCATATTAACAATTCTGTAATTTAAATCAGCTCTTCCTCCACAGCATGAACAAAGCTCTAATTCATACTTCATTTAAGTTAGATAAAATTATTTTAACTAGCATAAAAGGCAGGAAAGCTTCCATTTCATCTCCAGATATTTGGTGTTCAGATTTATGCCTAAACATTTTTGGTGATTGATCATGAGTTACTAATAACCACATACTGTATACCTGCAGAGAGAATCTGGCATGTTTTAAAAAAATGACAAGAGTTTCAGTGCCCCAACAATTTGATAACTTGCTTATTATCCTATTCACAAATGCTGAACTCCACACACCAAGAGAAATACGGAGAAATTAAATGCCAGTATCAAAGAAAGAGCTGCTAAATCACATGACGTAAGTTTTGCTCATTTAGCTTTAATTTTACTTCCAAATCTCAGATTTCATACTTTCACCTCCTATATGCTTTAATCACTGTAAAAAGTACTCAACTCCTCAGTGTCATCTGCTGTCAGACACTGATATTTCTGTTCTTCTGTATTACAAGATCTGAGCTGCAAAACACCCTCTCAGAACAAAAATACCAACGTTTCAACACTGTGCTTAGCAATATCCACACACCCCACAGCAGGACAGTATTGTACCACCACAGACAAACAGACCTTCAGTTAAGATTTTTTAAATGCAAAAATTCCATTAGACAATTCAAGCAGGGATAGCTGGAATTTCAGATACTCTAAGGGGAACTAGGAGAAAAAGCATTCTTTGTCTCAGGAAAGAAAAAAAAAAATGCAGAAATTAGGTTAGAGACGTCTACGTGTGTAACACAAAAATGCTGAGGACAAACTACTACTTTTTCTGCAAGATGCCTCCTCCCATACATTAAGTGTAAAACTTATGCAGCATTTTAAAAACATACAACTGTGTTAAGAAGAAAAAATAATCACAATCTGGGCAGACTCTGCAGCTGCCCCTTTGACTTATCAATTTCAGTAAGCACAATTTCAATCAAGTCTAGATAAAATATACTAATCCTAAATAGACCAAGTTTGTCACCTACCACTTCCTATAAGCTGCTTACTATCCTGAAAAAGGGAGAGAGAGAAGAAATGCTAAATTAAATGCCAAACAGTAGCAGACAGCGCTTGTTTGGCTGATTAACTTGTAGACAAGCATTACAAATAAATCTGAGCATGGTCTGCAGCAAATTAAATTCCAGTGCTTTTAAGAACAAAGAATTCCTTCGGAAAGAGGATTAGCAACTTTACACCCAGGAATGCCAGTTTAATTTAATTGTTTCACAATCCGATATTTAATATGCAAATATCATTTTGATATATAAGAGCAAATTTGAAAAAGTGAGGAAACAATTTCAATGTACAAGACGACTGTCTCTCTTCTGAACTGTAATTATACAAAATAAAGCCAGCCGAGGGTTTTTTATTACTGGGATTGCATTCTATTAACGTGAATCAGAACAAGACTAATTAAAGGTTAAAAACTTTAAATGTTTCTAATTAAAGAGTCTAAATAGCTGCACGATTAGAGTAATATAGTTAAAATCCCACCTCTATGACCTTCTTGGCCTCTTTGTATTTTCCTGTTTGCAATAAGGCGAAGAAGAGATCGTAAAGAGCCATCATGTCACCATATTCTCTGCTTATAAAATCTGAAACTAAAGACAGAATAAAACTCATTAATTTACTCAAATATTGAAATGCTTCAATATATTATGTCAGACATTTCTAACACTAATATTTTCCAAGACTCATAAAAGATAAGCTATAGGGGAATAATTTTTAAACAAACAGAATGATTATAACACATGACACCATTTGTCATAGCTTTGTAGTTGAGCATATTTAAAATGTTTTTCTGCACTACATTTTGAACTATATTGAACAAAACAGACTATATTGGCATGCTTTCCTCATAGAAAGTGAGGATATATAATTTGTGAACTGCACAGCTATTTGAAAACAGATGTATGTTTTGTTATTGTGATGTGTTACTATTAATTTGTTTCTTAATAGTAACATACATAGCTAGAACAAGTATTAGCACTAATTTTGGGAGAGCTCAATGACGTATTATACAGGGCTGTTCCATGTTTAAAATTACAATCAATTTTTCAATCTGAAGAATGCAGGCATCGTATTAGTGCTTTGAAGTTCAGATATAAAGACAAACATTTTTTTTCTTTCAGTTGAAAGAAACTATATACAAATCCTGGAAGAAAAACCCCCAAAAAACCACTTCATATTAGCAGACAGCATTTGACTACATGCAACTAACCCTTTTGCAGAAGATCAGCATCTCCTTTTTCTACCAGTTTACAGTAGATGTTATGAAGTTGAAGAATTTTACCATACTTCTTGTAACAGCTGATTAAAGCTTCCAGAGCTGCAGGCATGTCATCCCTTGTGGAATGAAACGAAACAAGAATAAAAACTTTCTTAGCAGGAGCAATCCACACTGAAACCCCTTTAATCTTGAAAATTTCACAGAAAATTCATTTCGCCTACAATCCCAGCGTAACTCCCCCCTCAAATCTTATTCATTTTGATTCCATGACCACTGCTTACTACAAAATAGCCAAAGGTGTGAATGTTCCTCAACATCAGATGCACTTAATTTCTGAGCAATATTCTTAAATTATGCTATGTCCTATCTTGACAAAACCCAAACTCCATGGAAAATTCACTTAAGTGTTTAACAGCTTTATTTTTTCTCATTGCTAAGTAATACTATGTACACTCTATTAGCTCTCTGTCTATGCTTAGGCATTTCCAGTTTTTAAGTTCTTCACAATTATTCCACAATATTTTGTTTCGGTAGAGATCACCAGAGTTAAGATAACCACAACTCATTGCACTGCTTTATATTGGTTTTACACCTTAACAGAGTGCCTGTAAATCATCTGTTGATGTCCATTCCATCACAATGGAAGGGTATAGCATTATTCTGTTCTATACGAAAATCAGAATCCAACAGGTATTTTCTACTTTTAAAAATACAATTTTTGCAGTTAATTCAACAATATCGTATGGTACCAAAATGTGTTTTATGCTAGCCTATCCAAGTCAGACATGGCACTAGTGTAAATCCATGTAGTGGTAAGTGTATAAGATGGCATTAAATGTATTTAGTCAGGAGCCTTTGAGCAGCAAGAAGAAGTAACACACAGAATATTTCCATTTTTGGTACCTCAATCCTTTGCTGAATTTTCCCCTATGTACACATTATTAACACCTTCAGAAGTATACATAATTAAAATGCAAAACCAGAAAGTCATAAAAACAATCACATTAACAACAAATACAAAATAACCTTCCATATTGTGTAACTGACTGTACATAATCATCTACTGCAGACCTTTTATTTCAAAGGATTACAACCCAATCTTGAAACAAAACCAAACTAAACAAAGCAAAAACACCAGAAACAACCAAGGGCAACCACAGAAACACTGGTAAAACAATATTTCAAGTTATTCTTTGAAGGGTAAGGTTTAAGCTGAAACAAACCAAGACCACACACACAAAATCTAAGTAGCCAGGCAGTCAGTAAGACTGCATTTTAGATTTCAAGAGCCTTATTTGACACAAGTGATGTAAGTTACCAAAGGAACGCTGACTTGAAATAATGATTTAACATTCCCAAAGCAACATTCCCAAGGATGAAGAAAATGCTATTTTTCATCAACAAAACCTCAATAAATCCAGATATTACTGTTAAAACAAGCCCAATTCACATGTCCTCTCCTCACATTGCATTTCTTGTGCAGCACAGATTTTGCTTTTTCAAAGAATGACTAACTAAACTACCATGTACTACTATCATTATCTAGGCTAATATTTTTTAAAAATTGAACAGTAAAACACAGAAGAATTAATTTTATTCAGTAATACTGGCATTCTTTAAAAGAACCTAAGATGATGGATTTCTACCTTATCCCCCTTACTGAGCCCTGTTTACAGTGCATCTTCTGGCACCCCATGGAGTCATTTGAATTTTTGTCATTTGGGGTGAAGACTAAATTACAGGTTAATTTCAAAACTGCAAGTAGATGTTGCAGGCTAGATTACTGTCATAAAAGCGAAATACTATGGTAGTTACCATAGTCAGATATAAAGATTTATATAATCAGTATTTTTCTCCTGCTTTAGATGCAAGTTCAGTTAACATCTAGGAAAAAAAACAGTTTTACAGAAAACTACTCAATTTCTAAGGAGGCACAACAACATTTATACATTCAAATTAAAGTTTTCAGTGATAAATCTAGCTTTTCAGACTGATGCTCCAACAGCTATAGTATTGTCTCAGCTGTATTCCTAAAGGACTACAGTGACTGTTTTTAGGTCAAAGCTATCAATAAATGAATGAATAATTGCAATGTCATTCAAGCAGTAGCATTAACAGTTTTCTAGTCTCTACATGTATACTTCTGAAGGCATTAATACTGCACATGCAGAGAAAATACATCAGCAAAGACCTTAGGCAAAAATAAATTGAAATATTGTACTTGTTACTGGGACCTACTGCTCAAAGGGGCAGAGTAAGTTTGTGTTTAAGGAGTACTGTATCTTACACATTGATGTACTGTTACAACTGGTTTTTTTAATCTACTAAAATCAGATATATTAGTTCAGTTGCATTTAATCAACCATCCAGTCATCCACAGTTTACTAGAGAATGGGGTTTATAGAACATATAAATACTAAAATTGGCAAAGACAAACATAAAATAATAAAACATAGAGAAGTTCTGACTTGACAATTGCTGGTACCACTACTGCAAAGAAAAAATGATCAAGCTTATGCTTGTACTTGAGCTTCTACGATTCAACAATTTGCAGTATTTTTAAACTGTCACAAACTTCAGTTAATTCCAAATAAGTACCAGCAGCTACTTTTATAAGCAGTTTTTACAATCCTTTTAGAAAATGAAAAATAAGGAACTCACTGTGGGCTTCGAATTTCAAGCAGATGTAACATTTTAATGTGTTTCTTGAAACAATTATAATAAAAAGAGCTGCACAAAAGAGAATTTCTACATTTTAAGAAAATGCTATTCAGACATAATGATTTTAAACTAACAAACAGCTGTACATTTGAAAGTATTTGGGAGTCTTTCTGTAAGAAGTTATCCATGTCAAACACCCTTTTATCTTCCCAAAGGATACTTACTACTCTGAGACATTAAAAGCCTTGTCTAAAATTATGATTTAATTAATATGGTTCAATCAAAAAGGGAAAACAAAGCCCATATATTCATAGCCATGTTGAAAAAACTGGATTTCCAGCATCAGTTTGGAATAAACAGTATTTAAAGCGTGAACAGAGATGATCCATGCTTCATTCTGAGTTGGCCAGATACTACAGCTTTAAGTCACTCACAAATATTATCTGTTAAGGACTAAGACTTGTTCCACTTAAAGATTAGGTGTATTTTTCTGGCACTTTGAAACTTCTCTTTTAAAAAAGAAGATAAACTATTATTTTTGAATATCAGAAGAAGCCTCAGCCCCGAGTACATTCTGCTTGGCCTTTATGCAGCTCCAGGAGTCCTATTTTGGCATTACTTTCCAGCTAAAGAGAAGTCCAGGTTAAGACACCAAGTCGATTACTTTCTGTTTAGAATGACTGTGAAGTCCAAGGTATTATGGGTCCAATCTTCCAAAATATTTGTGCAGGCAATTTTAACCACACAAATCTATCTGAAGGGCCAAAATTACTCAATTAGCTGAAGGTCTGCAGGACACACTGTAGCAGGACTGGCTACACCATTCCCCCCTATTTCAGCCCCCCTCACTTTCAACAAGCCACTCCCTTCTTGCTTAAAGAATGTAGCACTAAATCTAACCCTTTTACTTGTAATAAACAACTTTCCCAACCAGAGAGTCTGCCTGATAAAAATAAGACTCCAAATATTGATTTTAATTGGAATGAAGTGCTGCAACATTATGCATAAAGCTTTAGTGAAGTGGCAATTTACCTAAGGGGTTTACTGATTGAAAAGCTCTCAAACCTGAAATCACTAGAGAGGTAAAAAGAAAAAAGGGACTCTCAGGGGTGGGGGTGGAGGATAGCCTGGTAAAACAAATCCCTCTCTACAAATCTGAAGCAGATGTTAGTGTAGAGGGAAGTCAATTCAGCAAGGTACAATCAGCTTTACAAAAATTATTCTGTAAAAAGAGAACAGGCTCTTGAAAGAGCTAAATGTGTTTCTGTTCATTTGCTGTACTAAGGAATCTTCAAGGAGACTGGTGTTGCAATTACAACTAATCCTCCCCAAAAAATTAACTGTGTTGAAGGCTTTGTAATTTCCCTAGGTACAATTTAGCTGTCACTTACTTTAAAATTTACTCAAACATGCGTTCGGAACAGCACTAACTTCACATGTCAAGTGCTTTCCAGCCAATTGAGTCTAAACTGGAAGTCGGTGTTAAACAACTGAATGATTAGACAAGATAGCTCATTTCCCTGCTCTTTTGTTCAGAATAAAATGCCACATTTACATTATCAGACTCAACAGGATTTTCTGACAGAGAGAGAAAAAACCCTAGTGAACACTGTCCATAGCAAGCACATGAAGCCTGTCATTTACCAATCATCCTTCAAAAAGCAATAGCCATGAATGTAACTTAATTACGACCCAATGATCCTTGACGAAAAATCATCTTATCACTGTCCTGTCCCCATAGGGCAAATGAGACACTTTTGTCCTTTGGCACTGATGATGCTAAATTCCTAATTGCAATAATGGAGTAAGAGAGCCAAACATCCCTAATTTCATTGCAACACATAAGGAGTTATAATAAAATATCTGAAATAAAGCTGCTAAAAAAATTGGGAAAAAACGTCTCCCAACTAGAGACATGTGTCCCCCACTAAAAATACCACTTAAAGATGCATGTTTTCAGAAGTGCATATAAAAGTCAAATTACTTGTAAGTGCTGCAAAATTATCTCAAAAAGAGTCACAGGTGATTTTAACTCTGTGGAAACAGCAGAAAGAAAATTGTCAAGGCACTGCATTCATGCTCTGTCTACTACATAAGAAACTAATCAAAATGAGTTTATATGAGATTAATAGAAAATGAGCTCACAATGCTCTACTGGACAGTGCTGTATTAAAATACACTAACCATTTTAAAGAAAAACAATCCAACTATAACCTTTTTATCATTTAAGATACAGGTATTAACAGCTTGCGTTCCCTGACTTAAAGCTAAAAATAATTTATTATTTTGTAATATAGTACAAATAATCACATGGTCTGTAACATAATGCTTTCATAGTTTACCTGCAAATTTTCTTCTCTCTGCTTAAGAGCACTTCTTATATCAGGAATTAGTAAATTTCAAACCCGAAGATTTTTTTTTTTTTCCTCAAAGGCGAGTTTGTAGAGAACTTAAGCCAAAACTACAATCCTTAAAAATCTTAGTTTTTACATGGTGTAGGTATCACAAGTTTTTCTAATTATCAGGAAGTGGAAGAACCGGGTCAAAAGTAAGACAGATTTTAAGACAAAGTACAAGTTCTTCATATACCTGCAGATTTTTGTCACACAATCCAAGGAAGGTTTATCACATTATATGACAGACCAAGACCATATGGACTGTCTCAATTTTTAATGCGATTTTCCCATTTTGAAAAACTGTTCAAGGTCATAAATGAAAAACAGAAAATTCAATGCATGGAGGTAGTTCCCTTATTCGGTGTCAGAAAAACTGCAAGGTAAGCATGGGTTCTTTCTCTAGTTATTTCAGTTAAATATTTCCCAGGATATTAAAGGCAAAATGTCCATTCTACTAGAATGCTAGCATTTGTAAAGTTATGCTGTCCACCATCAACATATTTTTCTTTTCCATGCTCTGTTAAAAACTTTTAACTTGCACTAGGACTTAATGAGAACTTAAGAATGTTCAGGACTGGAAGAAAAGGGTGGATGAAAATATTTTATACTTGTAATTGTTGAAATCTTCTAAAGTGAATCACAGATTCTTTTACAATCAAATAAAAAAGTTTGAAATAAATTAAGAACACAAAACACTAGTAAAACCACTACTGTGGAACATTTTATAATACCCCAGAACTCATTTCAGAGGCATGCTGATAACCTGCAGCTAAATGACAACATTTCAGCATGATACTTGAACTATAGGATGGCAAACAATAAGCACTACAACTGAAAGAAATTACTAACACTTATTTCAGTCACTCATAACTTTCAGAATACTCTTAGCATACATATCTAAGAAAAACAAACAAGCCCAAACCACAACACCTCCCCCCTGCCAAAAAACAAACACCCCAGTGAAAATGCAGTTATTCCTCCTAAGCAAATTATGCAGAAAACCACCTTCCAAATTCTGTCTAGCATCAGAGAAGATGCAGTCTCTCCACCCATAAGGTGATAAAAATCCATAAGAAATTAGCTTACTTTGCTTTTTATTTATATATATGAATTATATTGGGACCTTTACAGCTGAGGACCAATGACTTAAACCATACAATTCCAGTCTGGAACTACTTTCTCCTTCATGAATCTAGTCTCATCAAAATTTTGTTTATTAACAAAAAAACTCTAACTTTTTTATAAGTTTTCCCAAAAACTTATAATGAAAAAAAAAAAAAAAGTGGAATCAAAATAAAATAACACTCATTACTGTCCCACTCTTCATCTGCACATGATCACACCTTTACCTACATCATCACACACTACATCTCAAGTGAAAAGAGCTGAAGTAGCACCAGGTACAACTTGCATGTCAATGTGCATAAAGCAATTATGCAAAATGCAGCTGCTCTTATGCACACTGCAAAGCATATCAGATATTTTTCCGACACATTAGTTACATATGATTGCAGTTAAATTACTTTCATAAACATCTGCCTAGCTTGTGATGCAACCAAGGCAGAGTCACTGACTGAGAAGATGCACACTATATTCTTAACTGTTGACCACTTTACTAAAACAGTTTTTAAAAGAGAGTGTGCACACATTTACCAAGGGTTAGCTCTTGTTCAAGAATTTTCAATACAGAAATGTTACACAGATCTTGCACACCAAGAATACCTACAAGAACTAAAAGCCCCTAAATGACTGACATATATGATAATATGAAAAATTAATTTATTTCATAGATAGATGTTATATTTATACCAATAACATTTTGTTTACATGAACTAAATATCAAGAAATTGATTTATAAACTCTAGTTACAAGTGTTGAAAATCCAGGAACTACAGAAGTGACACACAAAAGAATAATAAAAGGATTGTGCATGTGGTAAAGGAAAATCAACTCTTGCCTTAATTTTAAAAGGAAATTATTATAAAATTCATATGCATGTTAATTCAAATATCCTACACCTCGATGAAAACTTATGCAAACGAATAATGCACATGGAATTAAAGATACTTCCCAAAAGAATGCCTGTATGAAATTCCTTTTCTCTAATAAACGGTACTACAAGTATATATAGGCAAAACACCTCAAACATAACAGACCAGACAGTATTTTCTTTGACTTTTAAATTCAGCAACACAGCAGCCTACTGGCAATGATATCAAATTATTTGAATTACATGAATTAAAAATACTTCAGTATTCAACTACCACCCAGCAACTCACCTGAGATATACTGGAAGGCACAGCAAAATAATGCTGTTTTGATGTGAAAACATGTTCCACTTAACCACAAGAGCTGAGACTGCACCTATCATGCTCTGAATAGCTATCTTGTCAAACAGACTTTAGAACAAACTAATTCATGAGCATATTCCAACATATAGCCACTTCATTTCTGATGTGCCCGTAAAACACAGCTGCTGTTCTCAGAGATCATGACATGATGTCTAGCTGATGAAAAGAGACTTAGCTAAATGAAGAAAACATATTTGTTCATTACTGCTCTAAGATCACTTCAGTAATTGCACGTGCGTGAGCACTTCCAGACACGTATGCGCAGCTGTGAATTGCGTACACAGGTCATAGAACACATATAAATATCACAACTTGCTTCATCTGAAGCCCAAGCATAGCTTACTTTTCAAGGTGAACTGTAATCAGAGGGGCATGAAGGGCAGCAGTGTGCACCAACCCCAGGTTTGCAATGGTGTCATGTAATCGATTCACTGTTTCAACTTCACCTCGCATGGCAGCGGCATTAAGAATGCGGAGAAAAGATGCAACTGTTCTGCCTGAGATAGGAACATCCTTCTCTTTCATCTCCGTTAGAATGTTAATAGCATCTACAATGAAACAACACAAAAGACCCTTAGGTAATTTCATGTGGGGAAAACAAACTGCTATTAAAACAGCATTTCAAACCCAGCAGGAATGTAAATTCTGGTGTATAATGCCGATTTCAAGTTAATTACTACTTGCATTTCTAAACGAGACTACAATTATAAATCCACAATAGCATGGTTTTATCATTTTCCTGCAACTTTGACTACAAATTATAGATAGGAACTGTGTGCCCACTTTGCACCACATAACCCTGTACAGCCTGCCCTATAGCTGCAAGATTCTACTAAATGGATGCTTTTATCGTTCAATGCTAACATCTGCTAAATCACTCCATTGTTTCTTCAGCAGATGGCTTGTCACGAGGCCAGATAATAAAGATATGTTTACACTGTATATACAGCCAGACTAATGGTCTGATACCGATAGGGCCTGTTTGCTGTGTCGATACTAATTAGCCAAGGAGAGCCAATGAAAGCTTTCTAACAGACTGCATGTTAAAACATTAGGTTCATTAAGCTTCATTAGTAAGGCGGAAACAAACATTTTTGTATATGGAATAAGTGCATTTTTATAATGTTCTTAATTACTGCATAGACAGAATGTTTTGACCACTTTACATTTGGCTACATTTCTGAATTATTTTATTTTCTGAGGGACATTTGTGGTCTTAAAAGCAAGCCCATATTTTCAAACTGATTAATGTAGAGGTGGACATGATCTGATTTATTATGATTTCGACAACACCAGCTCTGTTTATTATTTTTCTAACAGTAAGCTTAAAAGGCCAAGACAAATTTAAAAGGAAGATCTTACATGAAAAAAACTGTATTAGCTTTTTTGTTTTATTTTACAGTGTTTTAAATAAAACCATTACATTTTGTGTCTAGGCTTAAACCATGTTTTATAGTGTTAGTGTAGTTGCTACTCGACAAAATCATAGAACTGAATATTCAGAATTGCTTTTTAAAGCTAACAAGTCTAGAGTTCTTTTTAAAGATCAACCAAACCATGTAAGCCACAGAATTCTATTAGACTAAACTACAAAAATGAAAGAGCACAGCTTAATGCAAACATCTAGAAACATGAAATACACACAGTTTGTAGAACACACATTAAAAAGCCAAAATTTCCAGGTAGTTTACAGATCGAATATAAAATTCAACAGCAAACACAAAAAAGAACAGTAACAGAAAAATATATACTTTTTGAAAAGTTAATTTTTTTTTTCAGTACTTGGCTCTTATGAGAGGGTTATGTTTATAGGTTTTATGTTCAGCCTTCAGACCTTCTTAAGCAAAAACAAAGCCATTAGTCTAGGCACATACGCAATTTGTGCCATAAGTCATGATCTTCAAACTCAATCCAAACAGCAATGCTAATAAAAACTAGCTGCAGAAATGCAAAAAGCACTGAGCTGTGCAAATGTAAATGACAAGCTTGCCAATCCATTAAAACTAATGGCCTGCACTGTCCAAGCATCTCTGGTTGAATTCACATGCAAATTTGTATGCAAAATGTTCAAGCACTTTTCAGGACATGATATACCATTAATATCAAGTCACATTTTTATTCTCGAGGCAAGATACCTTTATTATATAGCAGAAACACACAATGAAAGCAAATGGATTACCTTCCAGTCTACCATGCTTTTCTAAGACTTCAACCAGTGCTACGTACTTTCCACTGTCAAGAGCAACAGGTGAATTCTTAGGGAAGCTGGAAATTAAAGCATTAAGAATTTTATCAACAGAGGCTCACATTTTATAGCTTCTGCTTAAAGACTTATTTTTAAAAGTACATAACACAGCAACAGCACTAAGAGGTAAAAATGATAGCAAGTCTTAAAGGAAAAATCTGATAGAATTGGAAAGATGCATCATTAGAACATGATTTAAAAATATGATTCATGCACCTTCCCACCCTCAAAAGCCAAAGGTTATATCTCTGAGAAAGAATCAGATGGCTTAATTAATGATTTGGTAGTTATTGCATACAAGATGGTATTTTTCAGAAGCCACGGAAGAAAACTGCAGATGCAGATGACAGGAACAGGGCTGTATTCTTTCTGACAGAGAGATTGAAACTATTTGCCTAAGTTAAAAGCCACTATTTTGAAATTTCTGCTATGCATTGTTTCTTTTCTCTGAAAGTACTAAAAGTTAATTCCTTCTCCGCTGTTTCCTTGTATAACAATCCAAAGAGACACTTCTTTGCAATATGAGGCTACGCTTGAGGCAGATGAGTAAAAAGGTGTTTCCCCAGTGAAACTCCAGCAGGAGACTGAATTTCACTTCCTGCAAACTCACACTGGGGACTATGTGAGAGCAGAACTGCAATCAAAGCCAATACACAATCCTTATTTGTAGAATGGCAAAATTCTTTATATTCACAACTCAATCATTTCACATAATTTCTAACACTAGCAGGGTGTAATGAGCACCTGCCTGCCAACCTACTGAAAAACCTAAGCAAATACTTTGTGGGTGTATGTGAGAGAAAGACCCTGAAAGTCACATATAACTTGGTTTTGATTCACTATAGCATCAGACCAAAAGGAGCCTTTTGAGGGAAAAAGGAAAGGAGCAAATAGAAGGATCATCTGTAAGAATTTGCTCTGGGCTAAGTCATACATGGCATGTTTTAGCAGGAAGCTAACTTTTAGAGCCAAGATACAAAGAACTGAATATAAAAATTTAAAATAGAATTTTTGTAGACAGTCTTCAAGTAACAGTACTCAAACACTTCTATTCTAAAAAACAATGTAGGTGTCCCACACTCTAAACACATTCTAGGTGCTTTGTAACATACAATACAGGTACCCATCTTGAACTGTAAATTAAGCAAAAAATAAATTTAGAACTCTGCATGTTTAAAATAAAAATAGAACACATGTTATGTAGCAATCTGCCTTTTTCAAATTAAAAATTAAATAAAATTACTGACCACACAAAGTAGCTGCTTCTAATGTTCATTTACACAAAGCAAATTTTTTGTTTTCAAAAACCACACCCATGACTGTTTTAAATGCACATACATTGTTGGGGAAAACTAATTAAAAATGGATGAGGGGGTTAATACTCAACCTACTTAATTCAACAAGGTCTGTGTATCAGCATAAATCTCTGTGACATGTTTCAGTGCCGGTGTACTTACACTTTTTCTTTCAGGTTCATTGCCTCTTCTACATTATCATGTCGACAGCACAAATTTATTAAGGCTGCATAGCCACCGACAACCATGTCCGGTTCGTATTTGGCTTTCACTTCAAGGGCTTTTTGCATATTCTAAAAAAGGAACAAAGCAAAGATGTGAACGAGAGGAAAAGTCAATCTGACATTATGAATCTTATACATTCAGTGTGCAGTTACATGACTGCTTTAGTGCTTTTAGTAGTGCAGGATCACATATGAAAATAGTGCTGTAGTGCTTTAGGAAATTTTAAGAGTGAAAGCTGTTTCACAAACATTATTTTTGTAGACCACCTTTTACATTAGTTTGAGACTAGACTTCTAAATAAATTTTCTTGCTTTGCATTTATATTTCTTGCATTTTTTAATGTAAGAGACTTTTTTTTTTTTAATCCCAAGACCATGAACATGATTAACTCATATTCTAAAACAGCTCTTATTTATTTGGAATTCATAACCATTTTCACCTGGTACACTGCCAAACATATAACAAAACTACTTTCTAAAGAATAAGAAACTACTTAATAATTCCATAGAAAGCTTATTTCTCTATAAATTCTTATTCATATATTTGACCACTTTGAACTTGCAATGGTGTTTGCATCTAGGCTTATTTCATATGCAAAATTGTAGAGATACACAGGCGAGATACTCCACTCTTTCTAAATTGTGTTCATAGCAGCAGAGAATATTGTGCTATCACCTGCACAACTGTTACTGTTCCTATATATCCAGCTTTATAGGCAGGATCATACTGAACAAGAAAACGAACAAAAGTGTGGTGATACCCCACAAATTACAGACACACACTAAATGAATGTAAACTACAGCTGGACGCCTGCCGAATGAAGGCAAGAGACCCTTTATCTCAGAAGAGCTTTCCTCCTGCAGGAAAATGGAATTTCAATCCCTGCATTAACAACCTACTAATATTTGAATTGCAAATGACTAGTGCATGTATCAGTTGCTTGACAATCTAGATATAAGAGACCGGAGCCATGGCTTGAAAGGACATTTGGCATGTATGATAAACCTATCACAGCTGTTACTATCATTCACTTTGCAGATTATTGTAAACAAACTTCAGCAACCCCAAAACATGCCATTCAAGGTGTTGCTGAAATTAGTTAACCTTTTGATTTAATTGCTTTTTGCACTTATGTTTGATTTATAAGCATCAAACCATGAAACCTGAAGCACTGCACTTGTCTTTGCTTAACTGTGTCTTTCCATAACACAGTCATTTATGTCCCTTTAAAAATATAGCTATGTGTTTCCAATTATCTCTGCATTGCTTAAGATACCTCTTCTTCACAAAGAGCATGTATGAGTTGTTTCAAGACATCTGTAATAGGCTGGTTTTCAGCTTTTCGCTCTTCTAGTTTCTTCTCCAAAGCAGACACGTCAGATTTAGCACTCTAAATGGAGGTAACAGAAAGAATGTCAATTGCAAAAACACCCTTCCCTGAACAACTTGTCGGATCACTTTAATAAAAGACAGACAAAATAATCCTTTTCTTTCATACTCAAAGAAAATTTTTTAATAATTTAAGGTGCTTTTATCTGTTTAAATAGTACATACTAATTGAAGACCTGAGTCAGGATACAGTAAAAAAAAAAAACCCAACATTAAGTCACATATCTACAAAGGTCAACATTACTATTTCTATTGCACTCGGTTCTTTGTGCTCAGGGAATTAGGAAATAGAAGCCTGTTTCTTTTCTCATTGCCACTTTGCTCAGATCAGAAATGTAAAGACTTGACACTCGACCATTAGAAGTAGTATGGATTTATATGGTTCCTGCCACTCAAGTGGATCACTGTAATTTACAAGCATGAATTAAACCTCACACCACCACTGTTAACTAACTAGAACTTTCAAAAAAATATCTACCAGGCAGGGAAACTGAGGCAAGAGACCTCAGCCAACTCCAAGGTCAAGTATCAGGTCTACATGAAAATCTGGATAGCCTTACTCCTTCTCTGGAAAGTAACCTCTGAACTTCAAATGGTAGATTTAAATAACATTAATATACTTCCATGACCTGAAAGCTAGTGATTACACCCCATATCCAAACAGTATTATTACAGTAAGAACAAGAACAGCTATCTGTGAATTTACTTACTTCTGGAATGTTGTCTGTAGACAGGGATTTTTTATGACACAGTAACCTTACATCCTGAAATTCAGTAAGACAAAAATATCACTGATCTTCCTCAAAGTTCAATCTCTAAGTAAGCATATCATAGTCAAAAGGTTCAAGGTAATTATATAATAGCAATGGTAAAAAAGCTGTGTTCTGCAGCATTATTACACTGACTTGAAACAGCACTTATTAAATGTATCCTTTTCACATTAGTAATGAAACCAGCTACAACAGTGAAAAATCATAGAAAGGTTAAAAGGCTTATATATAATCACTGCATGAAGATATTTATTTTAAAAAGGAGAATATATTCAGAGATTTTTTTTTTAGATTCAAAGTAATTGCTATAGAACCACAGACCTTAATTAATTCAGGAACTTGAGAGGAGTCCAGCAGTCTGCAAATGCCGCTGTAGTGACTGGTAGGGATAACTATATTCTGTACCAAGAGGTGGGGAAAAAAATTATATGAGTTTTGAAACAGAACCAAACTGAAATTTGTCTAACAGAAATTATCTCAGACATAATTCAAGTCTCCAGCTCTTGCATGTCATTGAGAAGTGGTCTGGTTGTACTTAAAAGCAGCAATTTCAAACCTAATAGATACATGTCAGGCAGGACAGGCATTATGTAGCAAAAAATGAAATGGTACCATCTTCTTCAGCTGATGGAAGTATTGTCTCAAACGCTCCTCCTTGGCCTGTACCTCTGAGTCACTCATGCTGTCAATCAAGTGATACAGAAAATAGCCAACAGCTTCTGTGGAAAAAAACAAGAGAAAGCATTCCACTAAAATTACTGAGACTGTCATGTTATCAAGATTAATTTATAAGAAATCATTTTGGTGTGAGATGTCACCCTGATGAGAGGCTCTGAAATGGCAACAATGATCACTGAGGCATAGAGATTATGTGGTTTGGGAGCACATATCTAACTGGTGAGTGAAAGGAATATTAATTATTTTCAGACCTAGTGACAGCTTTTCAGTACAGAATCTTACTTCAATCTATTTTTTTCCACTACCGTGTGACAGAAGTGGTACTGCCCAAGGCCTTCCCCCCCTTTCCTGCCTGCTACCCCAAATAGTTGCCACAAATATTTTGTCATTGCTCAAAAGAAAAAACAGATTTCTAACACTTTGCATATTTATTCTGTACATTTTACCCATTATATTCCATTACCAAGCCACATTAAGTATTGTAATATTAATATAAAAGCATACAAAAATCTTTTAACCATTCGAGTAAGTAACACTGAAGAAACTGCCTATTAGCCAATGAAAATTAAGATGAACAGATTTCATCACATTATGCTAAGTTTCTTGTCTATGCAGTGCAAAAATACGTGGGGTCCTGTAGCTCTTCCCAGAACAAGAAGAGTATCAAGTACTACCTTCCCAAAGGTTAGCTGTCCCCACACCTCCTTGCCCCTCTAGCTCTGAAAGGAGGAGGAAAACACAAACCTTTTTTGAAAAAGCACATTAAACAAAAAAAGTATACTTATTTCAAGGTAGAAGATTTGGGATTTAAGTACTATTTCGCCTCACAAAATCTGTACCTTCAATACTAAATGTAAAAATAGGTTGAAAAACTGCTTTTAAAAAAAAAGTATTTAAGCACTGATATTGCATTCCTTCTCCATTTTGATCTATAAATTTAGAAAAATAAATAATTATCAGTAAGATTTGTTTATAATTAAAAAAAAATCTCGTGGATCTCACAGAATATGCTCTGATTATTTGAATCAGGATTTTACCCAACATGTTTTCAAATTTCACTTTCAAAAAGAAGCAATCAGTGTTTACTGTTGTAATCCCTCAAACCCATCATTACACAGAAGAACGGATTTGTGGATAAGTTACAATCATAGAAATTGAAACTCTACCAGTTGGTCCTGGAGGCGTCAGGCAATAACGTTCATCCTTGTACAACAGTTCTGTTATCTGGTGAGACAGAATAATCGTACATTGCAGCCAAAAGAAGCAAGCAAGGACAAATAGCATCTGAAATTGAATTCTCAAAATAATAAAGCATCTCTCTGTTAAAGTATTAGTCTTTACCACATCATAGTCATTCCCTAAGAAACACAAAGGGGTTTTTTTGGTAAATAATAGGGTTTTCTTGAAAAAATATTGCAACAGAAATGCTTTCTGAGGTATAGCATTACGACAGGGAACACTCCAGTATGCTGTTTATATATCATTCTACAGGAAGTTAGCTATCCTAAGACACTGCTTAACGTGTGTCACTCCTGGAGATGCTACAATTATGTTCTAATTTACCAGAAGGCTGAAATTGTCCTAAAAAGCTTCTTATTTTTTATATCTGAAAGAAGCAAATAAAAAAAATTAAAAAAAAATAAAATAAAAAAAGGAAAAAAGGAGCAACATTCATCATGCTCTGGTAGAGTTAAGGTAACTAGTACAACTAGTTGTAAATAAACTGTTGTAAATAAGTACAATTTTGAATGAGAAAACATGCATTCATAAAAATTAATTACAATTATATTTAGCACTCATTTGATCCATCATGCAAAACAAAGAAATATATATATTTTACCTCCACTGAAAGAAAAGAAGCATTTACTCAAAAGCCCTCCACATCTTACCTATAAATACTTTAACCCAAACATCACTAGAAAAATCATTTGACTCTTCTTAAGAAAATTAAATAATTTTTATGAATTAAATCTTCAGTTAAAAACTGAAATTGTGCTTCAAGAATTTTTCTTTTATCTCCTATAATTCTAGAATGCAATCGCAAAGAAGTCAGAAGGAGATGTATTCTCACTGCCAAAGTGCTGTGTTTTAAGTAATGACAAAAGAGAAGGAACCCTGACCTTCAATTGTTGATGAAAACGGATAAATATGACAGAAAATAGCAAATGTGGACCTGAATATCTTATCTATTACTTTTCTACCAACACCATGGACACTGTTCACAGTGAAACTACAGTTTTTTTCTGCCCTTTTCCCCTCATCTTCCTATGACAAATCAATACACTCTGCAACAAAATCTAAGGAAGTCCTAACTGTTTTTCTGAATCAAATATCAGAATACTAAAAGTGAGGAATTACAGAAAAAAATGTGTAATATTATTTCTAAGTGTCTGTTTACTTCCCAAGTTAGCATTTCTTATTTTACAAGTTCAGTGCAGGTATTTACTCTTAAACTTAGTGAAGACAACAAAATTTCTTTTTCTTCCATTGTGATGAAGAACAAAATTAACTCTAGATATTACTTCACATGCAGACTGCTATTACTTCAGCTCTGTGCCCTTCAAAATTATTTTCATAATGGGACCAGTAAGAGATTCCCCTGTCTTTCCCTGCTCTCCTTTTTTTTTTTTTTTTTTAATGCAAAAAAGGAAGGAGAGAGGCAGCAGACAAAAATATCATCTCACCAGAATCATCACATAGCAGTAAAAGGTAGCAAAATGTAAAAAAAATCCTGAACTGGTGTTATTCAAATCATTGATCAGGGACTTTCCAAATCTCAAGCTCCATTTCAATCCAAGATTTCTTTGTGAAATCTAAAATGTACTTTTATTAATCAGCAGTTACAATATTGAAAAAGAACAATAAAAAGCACAGTGCATCCCTTCCCAAATTCCGAAACCACATCCAAAGCAGCATCTGCCAACATCTCCCCTATTCTAATACTGTGCAAAATGTAACAACTAAGTTATGTTGCAGTTTCTTTCTAATGTAGCCCTAACGTAGGGTTGGGCAAGATGATCACTAATTTCCCTTTGAGTTCATCCAGGTAATTTCTTTTATCTGGCTTTGACTTCAATGCTTTAAGTGATATAACAAAGACTTGAAAAACTAAGTCTGCCTTTCTATTTTGTTAGCACCAGGGTGAGGAGAGAGAAAGGTTAAGGAGGGCAGGAAAGTTAATTGATGCGTGATGGCACAAGCACGGCAGACTTTGGTCCAGAAGGTACAAGCACCTTCAGCAGTAACCACATTCATCTAGAAACTGCAGTAGAATAAGCTAAATGACATGGTAACACCACACTTGATTTTTCCCAATTCCACTTAACTGTCTAATTTGAAAACTCAGTTTGAAACACTTGTCCGATCTGCCACTGACTTGCTCACATTAGCAGGTCTACCATTTTCAGTCTCAGAATTCAGATTTTCAATAATGCACCATAAACATGCGATGCCTGAAGAATCTTGATTTTATTTACAGTTTTATCTCCACTTACCTTGCTCCATAGTTGTACATCATCTGAGCTGAAGAGGGCAGCAAAGGATAACAAAAGCAACAAAATTATTTTACTCTTGTAGCTTTCTTTAAAACAACACAGAACATTAACACTGAGGATCTTATTTAGATGAAATGAAAATACAATAATTGACACATACTGTTTAAACCAATTTTGTACAGAATAACTTTAGGGCTTTTTACTATACTCAATATGGCCATAATTTCTGCTAAAAAACTTAAAATAATCCAACATTCCAAATAGATCACTTACGACTAGAAAGTGTTTTAGTTTTGGTCTTAGTTCAATTTTTTAACATATCCTAATTGTATTTTTTTGTTTTATACTTCTCTATTTAGCATTTCAAGAAAATAAGCTTCACTCAAGCTGCACTTTACATAGAAAGCACTTGATACATGGAATTTGCTAGGGAAAAAAACCTAACTCTCCTGTGCGTTAGACCTTTTATACACCAAGATAACTACAGGCAGCTATTAATGCATTTATTCCATGCAAAAAAATTAAAGTAATCAAATCTCTTAAGGTATAATGGTCATTATAGTGAGAGAAACATGTAATATTTTAAAAAGTGGAAAACAAAACAGAGTTCTCCCCTCACAGACTGAAAGAGAGCTTGAGGAAGAACATTGTCTGTACATCATGAGGTTACAACCAAAAATCATGTCAACCAGTTCGCCAAAGCATAAAACCCCTGACATCTTAATGTAAACCAGCTGCCTCTAATATTAAAAACCTGACATTCTTCTGTAGTACATAGGTCTTCAAAATTCTCATTGGAAGTTCTAAGTTTTCAAGAATTGTAACTTTCTGATAACTAAAAACAGCACTAACATAGGCAAGGCGTAAGAGAACAAAAACTTATTACATGATTTTATCTTCCTGTAATTCTCATTAAAGGAAAGTAAGATGTCAGTCTGAACAGATGCACAAAACCTTGAACACAATCACAGAAATTTAGGATTTTATTTAGGAAGTTCAAGCCTATGAAACATTTGTTCTTTCTGTGCAACTACCACTTGTATTTGAAAATGAGTCAAATGCAGGTCCACACAGAGGAAAAAGAAAATGCCATCTGTGAGGTTAGTTAAGCTTTGTTGGGTGAACTCACTCCACCACTGACAGCATGACAATGAACTGCAGATATCAAATGCATCAATTTCCTAAAGTACTTGACTCTGAAATAGTAATGGTACATCAGGCAAATAGAAAGGGAATACTTTGAAACAGTTACTAGAGAAGAGCAGTTTCAACAGAAATCCATAAACTAGTCTGCCACAGACATTGTTCATATGTCCCTGGCATCCCCACCCTGTACTTTTGTACTCTAATCCTGAACTTTGCTCATTTGAACACTCAAAGCCTGCATTTAGCCATAAAATTTTGCTGTGGTCTTTATAAAACCTACAAATAGTCTTTCTTCTCTCCTATCATACCCTCAAGTTTCATGCTCAGGCTGTTATAGCCATTAAGTTTAAAACAGAAAAGGCAACATGAGTGGGTATGCTTTCAGAAGTAATGTAAGGGTAAAATCTGAGCACAGGTGACCTTGAACACAGTGTCTGAAACCAGGTAGCAAGAAAGGCAAACAAAAGAATAATATAAAACAGATAAACAAAACTTAAAAGTGGCAAGGAAAGCTGGGATAAAAAGTGAAAAAAAACCAAAACCACCCCATTCCCCCCCAGAAAAAAATCACATCAAAAGATCCTTAACCTTAATTTCTATCAGAATTCTGAGCTTTCAGCCCAGATGGCCAATAACTGTTGCAATCAGAACAGCAAGAATTGTTCCCACCATGAGGAGAGAAACTGTTTCACTTGGGCAGAATATAATATTTAGCAACTAGTTTGCTAGCAAGATCATGTCATTTTAAAGATACTTTAAATCACATTCTGCACACCTAATATTTCAGCCTAATGTTGGTTGTGTGTGGTAAACATTGGCATGGTTTGCTTTCTAGTGAAAATCCTACTTCAGCTGGATATTTATCTATACTTATAGACAGAAAATGTGTTTAGAAAATCTGTTACTTCATAAATCTGAAACAGATGATTCTGAGGCTCAGTATTAAAGGAATAACAACATACTCCTACTGGATCTAAAATATTATTTCAGTTATCCCTTGGATGCCAAGGCCAGTTAGGGTCTAGCTAAGAAACCAAATTTCAACACTGGTTTGCTTTTTCTCCTTCTTTTCCTGTGATACAACAGGACCAGCTAGATAGAACATGCAATTTACTAGGAAATTATTTTGGTCATAATTACCTGTTACATTTCACTAATATCCAAACAACAGTATGGACCTTCTTAATTCACACTCATTACAAAATTCCAAGAAATAACAGAATCAGCCTTCAAACCCCGTCCTCAGTAATATTAGGTGACTTCTCTTATTCCCTGTGGTGTGGGCATGCTGAAAAACCCTATCATTCCCAGTCCTAAACATTTGACTGGGGCAAGCAGTGCATGATAAAAGTGCTTGCTAATTCACATGTACTTGCATAAGCTTAAGACAATCTTGCAAATACACAAGGAACCTTCCTTGCAGAACAGGACCATATGACTGTGAACCCAACGTTCTGGCAATGTAGCTCAGAACTAGGTGCTACATGTCAGTGCTCAGGAGCCATATTAACCCAGAGAGCACAGAAAGTTTGCAGATGTAGCAGAATAAGGGAGGCTCCTACTGGTATTTCATCTTCATCAAGCTCCCTATTACTTTACTGGTTAATAGTGACAATCTTTAGGGAAATCTTACAGTAGCACAGCTGTTTATTTAAAAAAAAAAGTGAACAAAGATAAACCCCCAAATGTTTACTACCCTAAGTTTATATATGGGCACATAGCACAGAACAAAGAATAATGAAATTCTTTTTTTATCTACTACATATAATGTTTCAAGTGTATGCTCATATATAGGAGAGGCAAGGAAAATGAGGAAAGCAGGGAGGAACAACAGTATCTCCTACTACACTTGCAATGCTACTTTTAAAACATGGACTAGGGGACAAAAGACTGGACAGACTTGTGTTCAACAAGATAAAAAAGAGAGGGAACTTTGTTACACAGGAAAAAGAAAGTGTTCATTTAACAGCCTTACCTTTTAAAACCCATAAAGAGGCTGTTTCTAAACAGACGACAATCTATAGCAGGTGTGTTTGCTGAAGACACTGTAAATGAAAGAAATTTCTCAATAGTCACTGTCAAAAAATCCCTGAACTGCAACAACTCAGCAGATCATGTAAATAGACCATCGTTTGAAAAGCTATTTTGATAGTTTACTAAATGCTGACAAACATTTATAAACCAAGATTTAAAATGTCCAAGTGTATGAAACAGTCCTTTAACAGCTCTAAATCTGACCCATTTCAAAAGCAATCAGATATTCAGAGTGAGAAGTTTTCCCTCTACATTGCCTTTAAAATGCAAATAGTTAATAAATTAGCTTTTTATACAAATTATTAGTTGCATAAAACATCTTTATCTGTAAGAAAGTACAAGACCAATTCCAAAAAGCCAAACAAACCTCAAACAATACTAATCAAGAAAACCTGAGATATTAATGCTGGGAAAAAAAAAAGTTCCACTGAAGGCAAATGGCTTGCTAATTGTTTCACACTGAACACTGGCCTTAAAATAGGGTTTACATTTTATTATTTTATCTTTTTAAATAATTATAAAAATAAAATTTTAAAAATCCAAGCAAAAAATCAATGGCACAACACTTTCTTAAGTGTTTGCTTCTGCTAGTAGAAATTCACTGACAAGAAAGAAAAAGCAGTTCCATGTAAAGTGCTATCCGCTGAATTAAATTACATCTAAGGGGGGAAAAGAGAGACAAATATACAATTCTATATGTTGTTATATACAATAATATTTGAACACAAAGGAAAACAGCAAAATCACTTAAAATTAGATGTCCCTGAGAGGTAATTTACAGTTATGCTTCATGTCCTCATCTTTACATAATTTCTTGACTAAATATTCCATAGCATTCTACCTTCCTCCTGTAGAATTGCTGTCTCTCACTCCAGCACCGCAGACCAGCAAAGAAAAAAAATGCAGTAGTGGGTGCATTTATGTCCTGTATGAAGTTACCATCATCTCACTTCAGCACCACAATGGAATTAACTGCTGTAAAAACCTGACTGCACAGGGCCCTTTCAGCAAGGGCTGCAATATAGTAGAAGATAACCAAAATAAAGACACAAGCTCTAAAGGAACCTGGGAAGTCAAAGACAAGAACATGCTAAGAGCACTTCCTTAGTCTAACTCTAGTTTTAAATGCTGGAACATTTCTTTCTGTTTGAAAACCCCAGGCAAAGTTGGTTTCAAGATATCCTCAATACAAATTCTCCTCCAGCAGTATATTAAACTTTTTGCCCATAAAAAAGCCAGCAGAAAAGCATCTTAGTATGCTCAGCTGCTGCTGACAATCGGCAACCTGGTTTCCTTAGCAACAAACAAGTCTGAGAAAATCAAGGGTCTGACAATGAAGTGGAATGGAACGGCATGATAAAGGGAAAAAGCGGCTCTCATGTACACTGCCTTATGTGCCCAGATTCCTCAGCTGATGCTTAAGAGTTTTCATCTTGTCAGTAGCAGAAATCTATACATTATAAGGCATGAGAAGCTGAATCAATACACCTAGATAGCAGCCAGCATTAATAACCAACCTTTGCCTCCTCTGACTATATTGATGAGACAATCTCAAACTATTTTCCATACTGCATCTATTTTTCCCTCTTTGTAATACTGCAAAAGGAGACAAGTCAAAAAGAAAAAAAAAAAATCAGCTGTTTAATATCTGTGCCTTATCATCACATAGGTGCTAATTAGATTTACTAGCATTCATTTCAGCTTGGTAAACTATTTACGGAGTAGCTTCCTTTAAAGCTCAAGTTCAAAGAAATTTGATATGTCTCCATGAATTATTAACCCTGGTCTTTGTAAACAGAAATACCACTAAAAGATTTAAATTCAACTCAGAGACAATGGCTAAATAATATACTAAGTGATACTAATTTTCTGACAGTAAGACAGAATTCAACTTACTGTATGTGCTTTTGTCATACTTTTAGTATATACATTTACCATATACCAGACATACATGTATTTATGTCTTAAAACACATTAAAGACAGCCTGTTTCAGTTAACCAGAATGAAAGGAGGGGGTCTACATTTTCATGGAGGAAAAAAATCCCCCAACTATTTCACATTCCAAAAGAGATTTCATTGTTATTAATAAACAGTCCTCCTTTGAAAAAAATTTTGAAGTTTCCTTTTAGGTACTTAAATTTTATGGGTCAGTGGTTGGGTTCATTCTTTTTGGGGCTTTATTTTTGTAATAAAACCAAACAAAATACTGGCAAAATGTAAGGTGAATTTCGAGGTTTCACTAATTGATAACTCTCCAATACAAAAACCAAATCACTGATTAGTAACTACTCAATTTTCTCATCAGCAACACAACAGCTTCCCAGAGTCACATTATATATATTACTTATTTCTTTACTTGTTAAATAAAACATTTAAAGACAACAGCAGCAAGCAACTGCTTAAGCTTTTCCCTGAGACTTGGACAAATTGTTTACAAAGAGATTTTTCTGTATCAGATTCAGCCCAAGTTTAGGTATTTTATTAATATATCAGTATATTAGGAATGTAAAAACTATTTATTTAAATTTTCAAGAGAAGAATATTCTTACTTAACCAAGCAAATTGTCCCTTCCCGTACATTCAGTCAATGACACAAATTAACATCTGCAAGCACTGAGCATCAGAACAGTCTTTGGAGAAAACTCTTAAACATGCTACAATTCAATGCCTAATTAACCAATCACATTTATACACAACTTCCATGACCAAACACCCTCAGGTTAATGTCAGTGACCATCAAACCTTTAAAGCTGGTTCTTTTATGAGTAACTCTGTAGTACTTCAGAGCTGTATAGTTCCCTGCTTTCTATAGTCATTGATGCTGCTAACAAAAGCAATCCCAGCACCAACCACCTCACAGGCCTTGTGAAAAACAAACTCTTTGCTTAAGACTGTCACACTCCTGTCACAATCACAGTAAAGGTGCTATTTGCAAATAACTTGTATACAAATCTTATGGCCAGGTTCAATACCAAAGAAACTGTGATTTCTGGTTCAGAACTGGTAGTTTCAATCTGACAAGTCATCATAGAAGACCTCACATGATAAGCACTTTGCTCGAGTTCCCCACATATGTTGAAACCTCACATATTAATGCAAGTAAATCCTTCAGCCTATAACCAATCCAAACTATCACCAAGTACACAGCAACAAGCAACATGAAAAATACTCACGTATAGAAATAACTTTGTCCAGTCTCCCCTGAAGTGCTTCACTTCTTAGTTCTGCTACATAGCGCCCGACACTTTCAAACAGGCAGCCATTTTCCTAGAGAAAAAGCAATCAACCATGAAACTTTACACAGAGAAGACCTTCTAATACTTCATATTTTTAAACACTTCCTTCCCAAAGGTAGCTGTTGAGAACATAGAAGGCGCTCTACAGAAGTCTACATGGCAGCCAAATGAGTTGCTACTGATCAAAATTTTTTTGGTATTGAAATCAATTGTACAAGACAAAGTTATGAAAGGCAGAAAGACAGGGACACTTATATTTGGTCCCCAAGTTTAAATTCTTTAGTGAATAAAAAAACTATTCACCAGAAACAACTCTAGTACTTCCAGTCCCCAGTAAAAAAAAAAAGGACACCATTCATTTGCTTTTCCAGTTCAGGAAACAAAAACCTATTAGATCTGGAGCAAAATACTTTGGCTAGCTCTGAAGAAGAAAAAGTAAAGCAGCAGGAGAAGACAGGATAAACAAACCATCAGTGCAACAACTGTTTGAAAAATATTCTAAATATACTGAACAGGCTTCATCATACCAGGTTCATGTTTGGAGCACTACTGGGATCTGAAACCCCCAGAGAGAACATAATATAAGAAGCCATGTAATAGCCATTTTTACATATTTTGCATGTAAACTCACCTTCAGCTGGGCACGGGCAGTTTCAATATCAGCAAAGTTTTTAAAAACATAGTCTGTATATGTTTCTGCATCAAGGTCCACCCCCAATTTGTGCATCACTTTGAGGACCTCAAAGATACCTATCAAGACAAAATTAATAAGGTTAACCATTCAGAAAAATGAAAACTTGAGAATCAACATGTAAAAATAAATGTTGCTTTACAAAACAAGGCTCAATTTCCCTCCTTGAAAACGCCACCAAAAATCCTGCATTTCTATTTTAGGTATTAATAGAATTCTTATCTGTGAAATTTAAAATAGATTCACAAAACTTCATATTCTGTGCCATACTATAAAAACCATGAAAGTTTGGTTTGGAAATTGCTGTTATACAAAGTTATTTTCTAACACAGCAAATATATTAATTACTCATGTTTGCAGAACATCTCATAGAGCTATTATCGAAATGTCCATATTATTGTGCATAGAAAACCAATCTGAAATTTGATATAAAGTACATAAACGCAAGATACAAACACATTCTTCAACACATCATACATTCTTAGTTTTGTTTCCAGTATCCAACTCCGATTATTGTTAATATTC
This sequence comes from Passer domesticus, assembly GCF_036417665.1. NCBI lineage: Eukaryota > Metazoa > Chordata > Aves > Passeriformes > Passeridae > Passer > Passer domesticus. The sequence continues at coordinate 93,707,760 of NC_087476.1, forward strand.
AGGACTTTTCCCTGGACTTGTTTCAAAGTAGTAACATGTTTGTAATCAAATTGGTTTACAACATATCAGCTGCAAACTGGAAATTCAGAAAAAGGAGTCTCCCAAGCCCAGTGCAGTTACATTGTAACTTTTACATGGTTCTCATCAGGTCACACAACTAGACTCTGTATCACTTCTGTAGAGTCACATTTGAAGACACCAGACACCAATATTAATAGTCCAGCAACTAGAGTGTAGAGTATATGTCATTCTTTTTAATTTCTTACACTCTTCTGACTTGCAGAAACTTCTTACAGTAACCTTAGCTACCAAACTCTGAACTCCTGTCAAAATCAATACAGGTATAATAATTTTTTGCTGGTCTAAAAATGATTTGTCAGTTGCTGCAGGACACCAGTACCAAACAGCATATGTTTTTTTCAACTTGCATTTCATACTTATTACTTTAAAAATGTCCAAAGTCCCTGTCTTTGCCCTGGAGTGCCACCTATGGAAAAGTGACACTTCCATGAATATTTTATGCAGTGCACTATGGTGCAAATAATCAAATGTGAATTCCCTTTGAGCACTTGAAAATACATGCAGGCAAGTCACACTAGATTAAAGTCGCATCATCTGTTCGAGTTTGCCTTAAACAAAACTCTGATTTTGGACCAGAATCTGCAAAAATATGAATAAAGAATTAATTACACAAAGTCTTTCTTCATACCTTTCAAATGTTGACAGCTAGTTTCTATTTCAAGTTTTCAACATCCTAGAAAACACAATAAGTCCTCCCATGCCACAACCTCTTCAAAAATTACTGTAACACTAAAAAGCGGTTTGAAGACCAAGAACTAGATCCCATAGTGAATAAGGTGTGGTGCACTCAGGAGGTTTGAGCTCAAGCGTGTATGCAGAAGAGTGCAGAAACAGGCTTGTTAAGCATCCCCACTCCCTAGCAGACAGACTAGGGCACATTTCCTGAGCAGGAAAAGTCAGGTGTGAGAAACAGAACACCAGCACAACAGCAAGATGCAGATACCACCACCATACTGCACCAAAGTAATTGCATAGCCAAAGTAATCACAAAATGAAAATGTGTGGAGGAGCTTTTTTTAAGGTGGCTGATGAACAGTTTTTGGGGAGACAGGAGATTAATGAAACCAACAGAGTCCTACAGTTTTGCATACATTTTCTACCTCACCAAAAGCAGAACTACTTTATAGTCAAATAAACATCTTCCACAATACTAAGCAATGAAGCATTTCCATTTCAGTTACAAAGATTTGAGGATTATGTACATGGACTTTTATAAATTCTTTGCTGCTGCTCATACTGCAAAGCACACTGACTTCTCTCCCTATCAAGCAAAAAACAGACTAAAAACGAAAGGCAGAGAAGTGCAGTCCTGTTCATGCAGAACACTGGTCTCACCAACTTTTTTGAGAATGCCCCCCCATACACATGTATATTGATTTAGAAATTATTCATATGTACAGAATACATTCACATGTATTGTGGGCATTATCAAACATACATGAAAATAGAGAGCCAAAAATGATAAAATGATAAAATATTTATTTGCTAACAGTCCACTCACAACCCAATGGATTGCCCTGTACACCCCACTCTGGAGACCACTGATCCAGAAGACTGGGCATGACTGAAACCCCCAGTAAAGTCTTTTGGTCATCTCCTGACTTGATCAAGGACAGGCTTTTTGAGGTTTTAGGCTGACATATGTAAGTACACGGGAGCTGAGTATACAAAATCAAATAACTGAGTAGAAGGAAGACAGAAATAGAAAACAAAACTAAGTCAAACAACTCCTTTTTGTCCATACTGGAAACAGCACTCAAACACCACAACAGAACAGATTCCAACCTCAAATCAGTATATTGAAGAACAAATATAAGAGATTAACTATGAGGTGTTCATAATATTTATGTGGTAGAGCAGCTTTTCAAAAACTGCAAAGTGAGGCTTGCATTTCAGTCTATCATTCATCTCCTGAAGGTCTCACAGTTAAGTCATCCCTACTCCCTAAAGCAGTCCCATGAGAACAGAAGGGATTTCTAAGGCAGCTATGTATGGCTCTGCATGAGCAAGGGAAGATAAATTTGGCTTTAAGCAGTTTTCTGAGGAAACAAAAAACCAAAACTTCAGTTCAAAAAGTAAGGTCACATTCAGTAAAGTATAGCATTTAATGTATTTTTGCTGTGCTCGTAGTTTTAGATCCGCTTAGAACGTTCTTTGCCAGAAGATTTCAAGCAGTAACTTTGTGAAATCATTCCCCTTATTCCCTTCTGGACCTAGACTCATATTCCAAAGTAAAAATTGAATTACCATTCAGTAACCATGGGTTTTGCATGTAACAGTAGTTTATACAATAGTTCAATAACAGCAGAACCCAAAAGCAAAACACTTGTAAAAAGTTTTTTTTAAAAATAGCATGATCATTCAAAGGCAAAGGGAAGCTATAAAACATTCAGGCATAAGCCTAAATTGAACATTTCTGCTTATTTACACTAGGGCCTCCAGATTTTAGTGCATAATCTGATACAAAATGACTATCAGTGCCAGTAACAGTTTCAGATGCACTGCATACTGATCTTTTAAACCCTGCAAGCACTTTTCATTCCTAAAACCCTATTAAATAGTAAAGAAATATTTATCAACTCATGTAACAGATGTACATAAAGGCAATGCCCCACCTGAAATTATTTGCCTGTGTAAAATTACTGAAAAGAACTGTTTGCTTTTTCAGAGTGGTTAAGGTGTATTTAAAAATGGACTTATTTAGTTTCACACCTCCTAGCCATCACTTTACTGCTACTTTTCTTTCAAACACAATTCTGTAATACAGAAATTACACAATTTTCTTTGATATCCAGTGTCAGACTTTGCTAAAATAAACATTAGAGAAACATGTAATTAAACACTGCTATTTGTTATTTAATTGTTTGGATCACATTATAGGTACTGATTCAGATAATTTGTACACTGCAGTTCTAGGTAACTTGTTGCTTTTATTCTGTTTATTCTAATTATTTAGTCCAGTCTACATCCTATCATATTTTTAATAGTTTTTCCTCTAAGTTCTCTTCCATTATCAGCCTACAGCAAGACACAAAACTGCACACATTAGGCTGGGCATTACTACGTTGTTTAGAAATTAATTATCTTATTTTTTGGTGTGAGATGTGATACTGTATCTATACTCCTGTTCATATTATTTTGCTCCTAGAAAGCACCATTCTATTCATTTACTACCTGCTGTCACCCTTAGACTCTCACTGCAGCATGACTGTTTGCTCTATTATTTCTACGAAACAAATTTCAGGGAGAATGAGCTTTTTTCTCCCTATTTATCTTTCTTCAAGTGTATTGGTTGTATTTTTAGATAGTGGAACTAATTTATTCTTTTTTTTTACTTAATAACTCAGAAAAAAAATGAATGCAAGCTTATATAAGGGAAGAAGAGAACTTGTTTCACTATCTATGAAGAATAGTTACACTGGTTCTTCACTACAGAAGCAACTGAGGAGGGATCTTCTTACCTAATATATTTAAAGAACTGAAAAATCACTGACTTGTGTAGGCATGTACAGTGTTTCCACTTGACAATAGCAACTTGGATAGTGAGTACCAGGCTACAAAACTGAGTTTGCAAATTCACAGCATTATCTTTCAGAAGTACGTGTATTCAATGCCTGTGCAGACAGAAAATCAAAGGCTCTAAGGAAAATGGCTAAAAATGCTGGAATTGAGGGATCCTTCAGCAGTTCTCTTCTCAATTTGCTTACATGACCTCCAGCAGCAACTACAGTTGCCAAAGCACAGTTGATTTCTACAGCAGGGAGATTAAGGCAACCTCTGATCATGGCAAAGACCAAAAGAAGTATAAAAACCTAAGTTTCTCTTGACACTCAAATATTGCTTTAATTTTGGGATCCAAATCTAAATCTAAAAATACTTCCAACATCTCTCAGAATTGTGTCAGTAAAGTGAAATTTTTCATGGAGTACAAGAAAGCACCTTTTTTCAGTAGGCAGCATTCACACAGAGAAGTATGGTACTGATTACTATTTACTTATTTTTGGCAACACTGTGTTTCAAGTAAGTCACAAAGGACCCAACTAAAACAACGTTGCCAGACTTTTAAAATATCATAGAACTTTCAAGGATTGGAAAATCTGGGAGAAGATAAACTTGGGCACTAGTCTAGCAGGAACAGAGCCTAAGGAGTTAATAAAAACTGAATATTGTTTTCACAAAGGCTTTTTCAAAAAGACTTGAGACATTTTTATAGCCAGAAACAATTAGGGAATACTTGTTTCAGCATTTCTTCCAAACTGGAATGTGACTGTATATTTAAGATAAAATTGCGATATGGAAGAGTCTGCTAAAAGCACTTTTTTTTTGTTTGTGCATTTTGTTTGTCACCCAGTGTCACACTAACAACTCTGCATCTCATTCTAAAGCACATTATACTGTGAGATAAGATGAAAAAGACAGTTTTTTGTTTCCCCAAGGGGGAAGTACTTCTGTTAAAAGCATCTTTTTACAATACCATTCTTTCTGAATTACCAATAACGCAAACCAAAGAATTAGATACTGTACTCTAAAATTTAATATTTTTTCAATTCTTATTCATATCCTGCAGACATCCCCATGTGTAACAGGGGAAAGTATGCTAAATGCTTAAACCTACTTAAGAATCCCAAAGATTGAGCATTTTTGTCCTTCAATCAGTATGCTGTCAGGTCAGGCTCACACATTCAGCAATGTAAGTTCTCCTGCAGTTTTTATGATTCTAACAAAACTCACGTTTGGTTCATCAGGCAAATAGTAAGAAGCTGGCTTTAATAAAAGGACTGGGTTTTCAGTCCAAGAGAGCTACAATAACATAACCTTACTTTTAAATTCTTCACTTGGATTTGCAGTTTCTTCAAGGGTACACTGTAAATAGTAATGAGCTGCATAAAGTATGCTGGAAGGCAGAAAGTATGTGAAGAGTTAAAAAGATACCTAAACACTCTCTCACATTTTTCTTTGTCGAGTGAGACTTGAAATTTGTAGAACTGTATCACAATCAAGCAAGAAAGGAGGTTTAAAAAAAGTCTTTCTGAAGGAAAAATTGTTTGAAATGAGGCCATACAGCAAGGGCTTTGTTAAATTTCTGATGAATCTCATGACAGCAGTATTTGTGCACTAGGTACGCAATACTGTCACAGGAGCATTTTTCACACAACTCACCTTTAAGATTATTCTCTTTCTGGTATGCAACTAGCAGTGGCCAGCAATAGTGAGGTCTGAGTGGCAAGCCTTCCTCCTTCATCATCTTCATCACAGCAATGGCCAAGGCTGAAAACATTCACCAAATAATTAAACAGTGACCAAGTACTCTAAATGAGCACAGGTAAAAGAACTAAAAAAGCAGAGTACCTGATTTGTTGGCCTCCAAAGCACAACGCAAGATAAATGGTAATGGCGCCGAGTGCATCTTTGCTTCTTTTAACTCCTTACAGAATTGCTTCAGCTTGTTTACAGGCTGCAAACAATTTCAAAAATTAATTTAAGGTATTTATCCATTTCTCAAACTCTTAGCAATGTCAGATTCTTCTAATGTTTAGAAAATGGATATTACATAAGCCAAACAGGATTCCTTTGCGAAATTCAATTTACTATACAAGTTGATACAAAATAATAAAATGCTTCTTTTGCCCTTGAAGAACTGTGCAAAACCTCACCATTTTCAATCTTCACAGCTGCATTAAACTAAATAAACATACTGTTGTTGTTATTAGAGTAAGAAAATAAGTATTACTATTCCACTTACCAGATCTCTATTTACACAATGTTGCAAGAAGAAGCTACCTTGGTCCATATCTTCTCGTGATAAATGACTTAAAGACTTCAAGATGCTGAAGCTTATATCTTCAAAGCCATGAGTTATGAGAGTCAAACACAGGTTCATAACATCTAGCAATTGAAAAACAGAACAATATTAATATATTAATAAAGTACACACAACTTTTCCACCTTAAGCTACTAAAATTAGTGAAAGCTAGAAAAGAAAATGTTTTACAAGTACCATTAACATAGTTTTAAACAAGATTCACAATCCAAATCTGAGACTATCTTTTCCAGAATTATTTATATTTATCAATAAAATACACTTTTCTCCAAAGACTAGGCCAAAAATTACAGAAGTATCACCACCGCAGCATGACAGGAGGATAAGGAAAAAAGAAACTAATTTCTAAACACATAAAAAAACCCCAAAAAGTATGAAGTATAATTCACAGTTATCAATCAGATTAAACATACTGGGTGACTTTAAAGGTAGGTAATAAAAAACTGTATTTAGTATCCCTTTTTTATGGTAGTCTTGAAGAGCTCCCACAACAGGAATATTAACAGCAATGTTTGAAGAAAGGACTCCACACTTGCTGCCTTCTTATAAAAGCTTAATGCATTTTAGAATTTTTTAAAAACGATAAATTAATTTTGGTATGCAAATTATTAAAGCTGTTTCATATTTAGATTTTATAAAGTACAATCTAAACCCACAAACACACAAATTAATCCACAAACTAGTGGCAAAAATATTCCTTTCCCTCAGTATTCAAGACAAAACTACAAAATTACTCATTTTTGGAAAAAGAAGGAAAAAACCAACAACAACAAAAACAAACAAAAACAAAACAAGAAAAAGAGGAAAGAAGTGTTCTCTCTCCACTCTTCTGTGGGAACCAAGGACATACCTGGAATTAATTCCCTTTCAAATCTTATGTGTCCTTTAATATCCTCGATGTGCTGCGGATAGCCAGCCTTGGCAAGGCTAAAAATCACCTGCATCAAAATCCTGTCCATAAGGTACCCTTCAGTCTTCTCAACCTGCTCTAGAGTCTGTAAAACCAAAACAAATTTAACTTGAATCAACTCCAAAGTGACTCAAAACAGAATACTTTTAAAATCAAAACAAAACAAACATAACCTGGGGTTTTTTTTCTTTTTTAAAATCCACAGATTTAGATAACAGAACATAGTAGAGAGAAAAAATATGCAAGAAGTATTAAGAGAGTCAAACACCTTTTAGACTGTCAAAAGAAAAATGGACACCTAAAAGGAATATAACACAGTTTCTTTCTAATATCTAATAACATATGACTACACCAGAGGTATTGTCATTGTGAGATAACTTTCAAAAGAAATTACTTTGTAAAGGGAAGAAGGACTAATCAAACATTTTGTCACTGTTTGGAAGATTGTTGATTGATGAGTATTTGTTCAAGTCATAGAAGAAAATTATGTTTCCAATACCCTCTTCCTTGATTTGGTCCTCTACATCTGATTAAACTCCTGATATAACTTAAGATCAAACTAATTTTCTTTTCTCATTGCTTCATGAGTATTTCTTTGATTAAAAAAAAAAGATAAGAGAATACTTGAAAAAAATCAGCCACACAAAGGGCTGTACGGAAGCCTCACCTTACAAATACCTAAGTCCTTTGTAATTAATTGTACAAGAAAAAAAATCATTTTTACTGGAAAGATCCTGTGATTTCAATGGCCAAAGGATGGCTCAATGGAAACAGAATAAGCAAGGCTTTTTATTTTCATAAATAAATACACAGATATCCCACATGCACTGTCTTAAAAAAAAACCTCCTAAATTATTAAATCACTCACTGACAAATCTATGTTCCCAGAGTGAAACGCCACTATCAAAAGACAAATATTTTTCAGAAATTGTGGCATTGCTTTCAGTTAACCAGCTATTCAATTGCAATAAAAAAATGTTAATTACTTCCAAGTAGGAGGAAACCAATTATAAAATTCTTTCTTATTCCTCCTGCCTGGACAGAAAGTTATTCCAAAGTTATATTGAACAAAAGATCAAACAAGTTGTATTTAAATTCAAATTGGCAATACCTTTTTGATGCTATCAGCATCGCCCTTTTCAGCATACACATTCAGCAGTGATAAATAGGTGTCTGGACCTGGTTCAACACCAGCCATCCTCATCACTGAAAGGATGTTTTCTGCACTTTTCATATCTCTGAAAGAATTCAAAGCAAGCCCCTCAGTAGGTTTAATCATAATGATGTTTATTATGACTTCTACATTTCCTCACTAAATTAATTACAATGGGAAACAAAGACTGCAAGAAGCTTAGAGAAACTTATTTTAACTAAGCAAATCACGAAAGGTGAAAGTGCAAATCTTTTTAATAATTGTATTACTTAAAATACTCTTTCAACTTTAACAGATTATCAAGTTCAGAACTAAGTGCAGCAAATTTCTTCTCAAACACTACAAAAGTACAGTAATTTATCTTGAATTACAAGATTTTCAGACACGAGAAAAAAAAGCTATTTCCTTTGTTAAATAGCTTTTTTGCTTCATAAATGTAGAGACAGTCTTCTACACATTATTATTCAAAACCATCACACTATTCTGCAGCATGTAATTTTTTCTGTACAGTATCACATTATATTTTAGTAAAGCTAACAGTAAACAAAAGGAATAAAAGGTATTTAACATTACCCTGATCTTGCATGTCCTTTCACAAGACTACTGAATACTGCCTCAGTGATGGGGAGATCTTTGCTCTTCATAAATCCAAGAATCTTACTGAAAAAAAAAAAAAGTATTTGCCACTTTGGAACATACAGACACTAAGCTGGAGCTGGGCTTTCTTATTTTTATCTTCCTTTTACTTATTTCTCATGCCTCTCAATCACACTGTTACAGCTTAACCTTGCTGAAATTGTTAGAGATACCCAGCAAGCCCTGTGTAACAACAACCAGAATTATTACTATTGCTCCTTAGCCCGCGTTACTCTCAAATGCCTTTCCCAGTAGCCATTTTCTTACAAAGGCAGTAAAGCCTTCATAACCTCACACTTTTTCATGATGGCTCTAGAAATGACAAAAACAAGTTATTTTCTGAGCAATGTGAATACAACTTGATTTGAACACACTGGTCTATCACTTATTTTTGTTTGTGTAGGTTTTGGCAGTCTGCAAGAAATTGCTCTTCATTGCTTGGTTAAAATATACTTATATAAAACCCTTCTTTGCTTTGCTAAATTTTTTATGAATTACGCAGAAATCAGTTTTAACGTCAGTGGTAGGGAATATGAGGATTTTGTGGAAATCCCTTTAAACATAAATGCAAAAGAATACCTTGCTCCTTCAATGTCACCCTCATTGCAATAAGCAGCAATCAACCTTTGGTATGTAACCTACAGAAAACAAAATGGGCAAGTTAATTATTTCCATTCAATAAATGGAGCCTACTATTAAGAATGAAGATCCTTTAAAAAAATACCTACTCGATTGGGCTGCACATTAGCTTCCTCCATCCTGGCCAGGAATTCTGTTGGAGAAAACTTGTGCTCATTCTGAAGATAGACTTTAAGCAAAGCATTGTAATGGCTTGTATCATACACAGCACCTAAGGAAATATTTCAACCACAGTCAATGTAGATTCCCTAAATTCAACATAGTTTCACAGCTTTCTCAGGTAATTAATTTCATGTCAATTTTATTCTGCATGAACTTAGGAGATAGTTTCCTTTTATTAACCTTTGAAGTATCAGACATTTATTTAACAGTTCTTGTGTTTATAAAAGGCTAAAACATAACAAGCACAGCAATGCTCATGTGCATGCTATTCTACAGTCTCTACAGCTGTATTTATTTTACAGATTCAGGAATGTTACTATCAAAAAGCATTCACTTACGCATTGTCTATACATAAATGATTCACTCACAATAAAAATATCATCTGATAAAATATCTGGTAGCACTAGGAATACTTGTCCCACCAGATATATAGGTAGCATCTAACAGAAAAGTAAGCACAATAATAAAAATCAAGCATAGGTCCAATTTAAGCATCTTAAAAAAAATCTTCAGATTTTAGAATTTTAGATTAACACCCCTAGATGTCACTATAACCCCCAGAATTAGAAACAGGTCTCTCACCTGAATAATAAAATCCACTGTTCATTCGGTGGTAAGTACAATTTGATATAACCTAACATTTAAACACCATTAAAATACATTGTCTCTCATTACAAAGAGAATAACTAAAGCACAGAGCTTTTTCCAAGAAGGACTGACAGACACAACATACCAAGTTCTTTCATCTTGTCCCATATCATATGGGCCAGTTCTGTCCTTTCAGGTGACAATACCTCTGGTAAGACAGCACCACAACTTTGTAACAAAAGCAAGGTGTGGTTACTTCCTGGAGACCCTGCAAATGCAACAAAAACACAAATTTCTTCATAAATTACTATGCATTCAATATTAGAAAGAAGATTTGAGACTGATCTGCTGAAATATTTTAACATTTTCTATAAAATAGAATTTTCTCCAAGACTGAAGATTTTAAATGAACAGGATACCTAAATGATTAAACAATGGCACTACTGTGCACTACCCTAAAAAGATTCATGATCAAACATGCCATAATGAGCTCAGCTGAGCAGAAACTGTTAGAAGACAACACATAATTCCTAAATTTAGGTTATCTTATCTAATACTTTCAACTTCCCAACGCAAGATCCTGAGATCGTTTCATCATAACAGGAATGTAACTTTCTGGTAAGTTTCTAAAACGTCAAAATACTTCATACCAATTCAACATAATTCCACAACTGCTAGTCAGAGACATTTCCACATGTAAGCTTCCATTTCCAGTTCTGCCTGTGTTTAATACATAACAAATGAGAAAATTTACACCTAGAGAACAGTGAAGGAAACTATAAGATTATCTGCTTTTTCTGACTTCTGTACTAGTCACAGAATGTCAAAAAGTTAACTATAAACTCATCTATTTCTTGCACTTCACTACAATTCCAGAGGCAAAGGCAGAACTGCAGAATTTATCACAGATGACCCAATCAGCTGAAGACGATTATTTTTTCTAGCCCATCTTTAGATACAAACCCAGCAATTTCAAATAAAAATGAGAGTTTCTTTAGAAAGCAGCATGCTGTTAAGTATGATCACCAATTCATAACTGACCAGCTTTTAAATCCCTGTCCAAAATTACTTAATGCAATGAAAATGCCATCACATCTTCAGTTTCATAGTACCTTGAAAGGGAAAAGAAAATCAAAAACTTTTGGCAGTGTGAGCATGGAGAGATGCACAATGAGATCTACTGCAAACACCTTTTTCAGGTATTTTCTGTGTTGCTATTAGAAATGGAAAAATAATGCAAACGGGCAGAAATCAACACTAACTTTCCACACTTTTGCTCAACTTCTTTCACTATTAATTCAACAAAGACTAAGATTTTCATATGGTAATATTTGCCATTTATTTTAATAGTACCATAGCTAAATTTGTGAGGTTCTATGCTTTTATTTGGAAATACAATTCCAAAGCCAAAGGAATACCCTGTAAGCAATTAAGATATTTTTTGTTACTATCACTTAGAAACTGTGGAATTAGCCAAGATTCATGAAGAACTACTTGCTGAAAGGTTTAGAGACACAAAGTTCTTGCCAACCCGCATTCACAAATTAGAGGTTTACATGGAAAAAACAACAAAACAGTCAGAACTAGAAAGGATGTCCCATGCAAAAAAGAAAAAACTATATTCAACAGAAAGAGCATGAATTGAAGATTCAGCCTTTAAACAAAATGCTAAACTTTTAAAAGCACAATGCCAGCTAGACAAGTCATTACAGTCCAGAGCAACACACAGCAAAGTTTAAAACTTAAGCAAAACAATACACACTGCCATTGATTAATATTGGCAGTAGTACTTAGCAAGTGTATTTTTAAATACCTGCACTGACTCATCCTAACTGGTACCAAACCTCATCAATTGTGGCAGCTGGTCTGCAAAATACTAATGTAGTCTGCATATTTCAGCCAAAGAGGTATTGAATCTATCAGAATGGACAATGCCTCAGCTATTTGGTTTTCTTATACTAAAAAAAAAACTTTCTTGTCATGAATAAACAGAACTACCTGGGATTGTGGAAACTTGTGGATCACCTCCATGTTTCCCTGTTGCAATTCCATTTTAAGACAAATAACATCTTAAGGGTTCATTACAGACATTTCAAAAATATACACTGCAAAGGAGACATATCTGGTCCTTGTTCAGAGAGCAAAATATGGTTACATAAGGAAACTGCATTACCAGATTAAAAATCGACAATAAGCAAGGCAATAAAACATATATAAAAATACGCCTTTATAAGACTTACAAATTCTTAAAGACAAAAAAAAAACCTTGAACAAGCTAACATAAGCATTCAAAGCAAAATAATATCTCTAAAGCATTTAAAGCCTGTCCATCAACATATATAGTAGATCAAACAACACTCAAAATATAGATCAGAACACTCAATTCACTTCCTCAGTTAAACAGCAGCCTGAAATTTAGCTTAATTTTTTCTTAATTGGAAGCAACTTACCTGCTTTGCTTATTTCCTGGAAGATTTTCAGTAGAAGAGCTTTAGGGATGCGGCCAGTTTTTCTGACAGAGTTATCCACTTTATTTAATGCCCAGTCAAACTGCCAGGATCGTCTGGTTCGAACTTCTGAAACTGGTTCTTCTTTAACACTTCCTTCCTCTTGAGGTGCAAGTGTAAGGAACCTTATTTGGCTCATAATGTTTCTGCTTGAACAGAAACAAACAAAAAAATAAAGATTACATTTCTGTGAGTCATTTTGGATCTAGACTAGTCACATAATGGCAAAAAGATAACGCACTGCTAGCTGATGAACAGCCTCAAAAACATTCCATTTTAAAATAAACAGATATAAGTGATTCGTTTCAGTGTCTTTCTACTTAAGAAGTCAGTCATACATTTTCTCACAGTGACACGTTTCCGTGAAATTTTCAGTTAGTTTCACCTCATGAATTAAATGGTTCAAATAATATTCCCAGAAAAATAAAACTTTTAAGTAATCCAAGTGCTATAAAAGTCTATTGTGCCATTACAGCTACTCACTAAAGCTCTCACAAGGTTTTGAAAAATCTCAAGAACGGTCACAGACAGATCTTCCAGAACATAGTAAATCAAGGTAGCAAATCGTACCTTCCTCATCAATTAAAATGCACAAGAACTAAAGAAGTGGTCAGTGTGCTAGAAACAATGGCTTGAATACCAACAGGATTATTCCACATTTTACAGAACTGCCAGTAAGCAGCATGAAGCATCCACCCATTCTGCCATGTAAACCAGACATCAACAGCAGATTTGTTTAAACATTTATCTTCTCAAAATAAAATATGTCAAGGACCGTAAAGAGAAAGTGTTCTTATTTCCAGCAGAGCAATAAAATAAAGCTTGCCTTTTATTTTTTCTTAAAGAACAACTTAATATACATTAGAATTTACATGCCACACCAAGGTTATGAACAGCCTGTGCAGGTGAAATTATCATTACACACAAGCATTTCAGGAAGTCTGTTCTCAACTGTGCTTACAACTGCATAAAATAAACCAGATGATTCTCCTCCAGAATACTATAAAAAAAAGGTGCTATTTTCTGGGGGGCAAAAGCAAGATTTAGCAACTTCTGAAATTGACCTCCCTCATTTCTGGCTCTCCAGACAACTCTTCAGCTAAACTTTTGTAAGCTTTCTAGACTAGTTTAAAAAACCCCAAACCCCCAAGTTTGTACTCCCCACTGTTACAAGGCGCTCCAGGAGTCTATGCTATAGAGTAATGGCTCCACATTTTGTGAAATGGCAGCCTAAAAGCCAGGAGTGCTGACATTCTCTACAAAACAATTTCCTGCCCCTGAAGCTTTTTCACAGGTCTATCTGCTGGCTGGTTTCTCACCCATCAGTCATAGTTTAAAACCCAAGGAGACAAATCCGGTGGAGGAGAAAAGCTTGCTGGTGGCAGGTTTCAGAAGCACTGGCAGCAAGCTGCTAAATGGCAGAGAAATCATCACTGGGGTACAAAATACTGACTGGTGGTTTACCATCTGGTTGCCTCTTATGAGCAGAAAGTAGCCCAAAAAACCAAGTTAGTCCTTGCTGTTTGAAATCTTGATTTGATAACTCAGCAGGCCATAAATTCTAGAAGTAGCCTGAAGCAGAATCTCTTCCCTAATGGAGCCATGACAACAGTTTAATAGATGATATTTGATTTTTTTAAAATCCTTCAATAGTGAAGAACATCACTATTATTAGGCATTATCTTTTTCAAGAACACAATTTTTACATTGCCCTATCTTCTAAAGTTTCCTCCTGAAGAATATTCCAGAGCCCAGCTAACTATCTGCATGGTATTTCACTAGGGAAAGTATAAGGAAAAACTGAAGAAGGGAAGAAAGACTGACAGAAAAGGACAGATCCCCTCCTGCAGTTTCAGTTCCATTTCCTGACAGACGTAAGTTCTCATCAATTCTTTTGGGCTAGCTCTCATTTTATTCAGATCCCTCTGTGAGTTTATTTCACTCACTAACTGAGCACAATACCAATTTATCCACTTCTACAAAAAAGTAAAATTACTGTTCCATCAGGTTCGAGTGGAAACATCTCATGATGTCCACAACCCACCAGAATTAACCAGGAATAAAATTATAAAGAAAAAGTACCTAAAATCAGAGAAACCAGAAATAAAAATAAATAAACAAAAAAGGAAAAAAGTTCCGAAACACTACTTTTCATGGTAAGCACCTTGTCAGATTAACAACAAACTTTTTTGTTGCTACTAGTAATGTCATGTCTCACTAAAAGTATTCCCAAGGGTGTCATTTTCCCCAGTTCTTTCCCTCCTTTTCCTCTTCTTCTATTGCCTATGCAGGGTACTTTTGGAAAACAGCAGTCATTAGACTAATTAGCATAAAATCCAATAGCACAAGGTAGAATAACAGTAAGATACTACATTTTTACTCCTCCAGGATTTAACAAACAAGTGAGATGACTAGAACTTAAATAACTCCTTATAACACATAAATAGCAATACTCAACTTTGCACTAGCCAGTGGATAGCTAGAAGAATGAAACTGTAATTACTGCAAGTTATCATTTTCTTTAAGATATAAATTAAAAAAGAAAATTGTATCATTCACTCTTACATACCCTTTAAAAGAGCTACTTGAAAGTTTTTCAGAATACTTCCAGAAAGGTTAGAAAAATGCTCTGGAAGCTGTAGCAACATAGGGTTGTATCTGTAACACAGCAATTTATACTTTAACTTCCATTAACAATCAAAGCACAAGTAGACAACTCTTGTGCTTCAGATTAGAATCAAAATGCTTTTCCCTGTAAAAACCTGCTAATGTTTTAGAGTATTTTCCAAATTATTGAACAGTATCTTATGACATACAGCACTGGTATACAGTATACAGACACACAATTGGTATCTAAGTTCTTAAGTCCTGCACCATTTTAAGAAAACCATCTTTGTAAGAGTCTCCACCTGTCAGAAGTCACAAATATTTTAAAGCACTTGCACAGCACCATCAGATGAAATGTAAAGGTAAAAACAGTATGTGCATGCTCAACATAAGCTGGTTAACAGCACAAGACTCTTAAGTTTCATTTGCTACTAAACTCTCCTGCTTAGCATTTAGCACTAGGATATTTATAGTTATAAGTATATTTTATATATATATATTTATAAGTATAAATTGCTACAGTTTCACACTGAAAAACACTACACTTATATGAAAGTGTTATTTTTATAGAGTAACTTCACCTTCTGAAAGGTGATAAGAATTGCGCATTTCTATTTACACCCTCCCCAATAGTACCAAATAAGGTACCACTGCTTGTGTTTATGCTGATTAAAGACATTTTAAGGAATGGCAATATGGGAGTCCGAGTTTCATTTTGAGACAGACTGTGAAAACAGTATGAGATGATAAAACAACCTGAGGAACTCAAAGTTTCACTGGCATCCACCTAAACTATCATCATCAATCTGAAGTAAGTTTGGTGTAAGGCTCAGAAGTACGTCACCATATGTAGGCCTTCAGCATTTGAATGAATTACACCTTTAGCACTAAGGTGCTGTGTAATGTTAAGCCAATCCCCTAATAAGAATTTGTTAAAAATAACTGTGGCTTCAAAAGCTGGATCAAGCTGCAGCACCTACTGTTTTGAATCTGGTATGTAGCACTACAAATCAACTAAGAATTCAAAATTTAAACACAAAAAACCAAAAACACGAAAAAAGAGCTCACTATTTTTTAAGATGAAAGATTGAGCAGACCAGAAAATTTCAGCTTCCAAAAAAAAAAATACAAACATAACAAATTAAGGGCCACAGCATTCGGTCTGATTTCAGGCAAACAGCAGGAGAACACAATAGATAACCTCCCTATGAAACACAAGAAGACACTAACAAAATGAGGCAGTTATCCATGCACCAGGAATCTTGAATTTTCAGAAGTTGAAAAACAACACACAATTAAGACAAATAGAAAAAAAAAGCAAGGATAAAAATCAAGAAGGCCATGTTAACCATTTCTGTCAGGAAGTGACCTAAAAAGGCAGCAAGAAAGATTGTTAAATTTAATAAAGATGATTTTAGAAATTACCTCTTGACAGGCAAAAATGACAGCTCATACACTGTTTGGCTTTCAAGAAATGTTAATTGCAACCATCCGTAAGTTTTAACTATCATTACTAATTTTAACAAGGACATGGGGGAGTAGGTGAGAAAATGGAAGAATGACTCAAATAATTCCTGAAAACATTAAGATATATTGAAGGCAAATTATTGGATCTTACTCCTTTGAGTAAGATCCAGTAATTTGCCTTCAATATATCTTAAAGAGATTTACTCTGAAAAATCCATGGAAGTTGTGGGAAAAACAGAAACGTAACAAAAAAATACAGATGTACAGGCTGACAACCTGCTCATAAGCAAAACAAGGAGTCACAAGGTACTTCTAGTATGGATGCAGTAGTTGGGTAAAGAAAATTTTAAATACGTACACAAAATTAAAATACGGTTCATTGCAGAACTGGGAATATTGTGGGGAAGTCTAAGTGAAGCTATCTCCTGACCCAACTAGGAAACAACTGGCACAATCCATATGCAATAATAGCTTCAATACAGAACACAAGAAGTTGTATGTTTTGGACAAAACACAAATGCAGAAATTTAAGATGGGGCACAATTGGCTAAGCAGTGCAGCTCAGAGTACTGAAAATGAGGCATTGCTAAGCATGAAATGTCTCACAGCAAAAAGACTTCCAATTCTCAGCTCCTAAACACAGGTGCATAGCTAAAAGACAGAAAATTATCTCTTCATCATGGTGTGTTTATTCAGGGAAAAAGAAAAATCAAAGACCCAAAGGACTCATCTATCCCTTCCCACTCTCCAAACACAGAAGCAACTGACCCTAATCCAGCAGGAGTCAGACAATCAATAGTAATGGTTGTGATATTAATCGTAACAAAATAGTTGAACAGGATACTTTCTCATTTGGAAGCTTCTAAAGTATGGTTAGGAGGGGGAAAAAAAAAAATCTATCATGCATGACCTTGATATTCCTGATCCTGCCTCAGTACTAGATGTTTGATCACACACTTTTATGATATAATCATATTTTCTCAATTCTTTTAATTCACTTTTTTCAGACTTAAATGCTATGCTACACAACAAAACACATATTTCCCTAAGAGCTGCAATGAGTGCCAAGTATTTACTTTTATCTATTACCTTCAAATGGCATTTTAAGATTTTCTCTATGTGAAACACTTGCAAGCACATAACGGTGCACAGCAAATTTCAGATCTGTTTGAATGAGCAATCTGGTTCTTCCCCAAAATATGTAATTTCTCTCTGCTACATTTCAGAACTGGGAGAAGCTCAAAAGGATGTATTGAGCCCTATGAAATGATCTCTCCAACTCTCACAATCACAAGATTGGAAGTAGCCTTCAGATATTGATCATTTACACCATTTTCAGCTTTGTCTCTACAACTGCACCCTCGCCTACACAGAAAAGGTTACCTGTGCATTTGTAATCCCAAAACAAGTGGTAACTCCACCTCCAGTTTAGGTTACAACACTGGGAAAGCTGGTGAAGATAAACTCACAGAAAACTGATGCAGAGACGAAGTGTGCATGGTGAAATTTACATCAAGTCAACCAGTAAAATTCTTCTGTTTACAAGGGTTTAAGTAGGAATCCCAGTGCTGTAGCCACATACTTAGGTCTTCCACACTGCTAGAGCAGACTTAAGGCAGTGCCTTTAATTTCCTATAGGAACATATCTTACATACCAGCCTGAGTAAAAAAAGTCCCATTTTCCCAAAACCCAAAAAGTAGATGTTCATGTTTCCCCTTGCAGCAGCAGAAAGGCTACTTTCTGTAAAACTTGATCAATTCCAAGCATTAAAAAGAATTGTATTTATATATTCAGCTATATATTTATTCATTTATAATTTATATATTTGTAAAAATATATAAAGATAACCACATGTTTAATTATAAATATTAGACATTTGCCTCCCTTTATCAATCGAGCCACAATAAGGTAGTTGCTGTGCTTTTTCTACGGAAAGTATTGAATATTTTGTTCTTTCTAAACTAAATAGGCAAAAACTGCATGAAATAGTTCTCAAAATAAAGTCATTATTGAAGCAGAATAATGGCAAACTTGAATTAGAATTCATTAGTGTACATAAAAGCACTCCACATCTAACACTAAATTCAGTAAACATAACACTAAATTTACCACCTGAGATCCCAGCATGAGTCACACGACTGTTAAAACAGTATTTGTGCTGTTAGCCATGATCAGCTATACAAAAAGGCCACAACGTTCAGGCCACCATATAGTTGTTTCAGTGATATAGCAGGATCTTACCAGAGAAAATTTAATGTCTTTCTGCATAGACTGACAAACTTTATGTTTCTTGGAGAATATCTAAAAAATTCCTTAAGCGATTCACAAGAAGTAAAAGAGAAAACCTTTGCTTTGTACTATACTTAGGATCTTAGGAAAAAACTCATCACTGAGAAGGGTGTCAAGCACTGGAACAGGCTGCCCAGGGAACTGTCAGTCACCTTGCTGAGTGTTCAAAAGACACCTAGGTGAGGTGCTTGGGGACATGGCTTAGTGGTGAAGTTGGCAGTGTCAGTCACCTGTTGGACTCGATAATCTTAGAGATCTTCTCCAACCTTAACATCTCTAAGATTCTGTGATTTCTTGAGAAGCATCTAGGCATTTTATATCCATCACTAAAACACTTAACTACAACAGCACAACTTATGCAACTTTATTACAACGAAGTATTAGGAAAAGCAAGTCTACTCTATGCCTCCTCTGCATTTGAAGACTCTTCCTTCTATCATTTTGGTAATGTAATTTCTACATTTCTGTCCATTGGTGATGGATTGCCGAGTATGATAGTGAATAGCCAAAAAGAACTTGTTTGCAGCTAATCTAAAAATCAAGATAAGGATAATTTAAAAATTAAAATGCACCATTCATTAAGCCAAGAATTATTTGGGTCTTTAATTTATGACATAATTGAATCCATCCCTCCCAGTGTGAAATCTTTTCCAAAAGAATATTCACTCTCCCACCTTACCAACATACTTGAAACACAGCACAACGGATCGAAAGGCAAGAGCTCTTACAAGCACCTTCTGTGCTGGTTTTGCCTGGGTTAGAGTTAATTTTCTTCAAAGCAGCAAGTATGGGGCTGTCTTTTGGATTTATGCTGAGTTCAGTTTTGAGAACAGAGACCAGCTCATGAAGGAGCAGGGTCCTAGCAGGACCTTTGGACCTGTAGACAGAAGAGCCCACACTGGAGCAGGTTTGCTAGCTTGATTTCATTTTGTTATTGTATCGATTCTCCTTGATTTTCCTCTTCAGCTATACTTCCATGATCTACATGCTTTAGGAGCCTAACTGTTCTCCTTCCCTGATTTAGAGCCAGACAAGGTGGCCAGCAACAGGAGGGTGTCAAAAGAATGGAGCCAATACCCTATTTCTGAGCGCTGACTTTCCCAACACAGAAAGCTGTAACATCAAACCATAACATCATCGCCCACAGTATGCAGAACAAAATCCCCCAAGAATACCCTGATGTTAACTCAAAAATCTGCTCTAAACACTTGTCAGTGGAGAGGTTTGTTACACCATCCTTGACAGTCAGATACTAACAGAAATTTCAGGCTTTTTTCCCCCATGAAGCTTTTACAAGCTCCAGTAAACCATTTGTGCCACGTAAATCAGCGCTCTGCTGAAGTCTGCTCCTGTAGATCTGAAGTTTGTTGCATTGGTCTGCTGAAGTTTATCTCCAATGAAATTGCATGGCAGGACAGAGATGACGTGTAGCTCAAGTTATTTCATATTTCATAGCAGAGATGGTCAAGTGAAAGAGTAAATTTGTCTTAAATCTGACTTGCTATGAAAGGCTTCTCAACCATTAGGACACACATCTACTTTCCTAACTCTTTTTGAAGAAGCTTAGATTAAAAATCAAAGCAATCATAATGCTTTGATAAAACCTTGGCTTGAATGTGTTGCTTGCTCTTTCACATCTCTAAAGAAGTTCACAGATTTGCAACTTTTCTGTAACCTTTATTGTAATGGTAGTCACAGACTTGCCTCTGAACTGACTTTATTATGTTCAATGTTAAAGTGACTATACCAAGCACATGGAAACAGTTATTTGCACAATTATCTTGCAAAATGCTAGATTATTCCTGTTTATTTATTAAATCTGAGTGTGTCTTTCCCTACTATTCCAAATAGACTGCATTTCATTCTCAAAATAATCTTGAGACCTGAACAGCAAGTATAGTAAGCCCAAATGTTGTCCATATGCCAGTCTAGTTCTTCAAAGGAGGTCCAGTTCCAGAAATTAAGGCTTAAGCAAAAAAAAAAAGCAATAAATAGTTATTCAAGGTTAAAAAAATTAATTTCGATCATATCCTTAATACATGAAATTTCAGTTTTCATTGTTACCTTTGCTTCACACTTTGACTCTAGATCATCACTTGTGCACTAGGATGCCTAAGCACACAGTAGTGTGGCAGAGAGATTATAAGTGAAAACTTATCTTAGGAATGAAATTACTGGACAAGAGGAATGTACACAAAGTTTCAAAAGAGTTTTCAGCATGATCACTGAACTATCCCACATATGACCAAATTTATATCTGAAATTAAGTACAATTTGGTGGAAGAAAAAAGTATTGGGAGGGAAACAACCGATAAACCAAACCCCAGCTGTAAAATATCATCACATAAAGCCCTTCTAAAGTTCTTTCTGGAAATGGAGTCCTTTACTTACCATATTTATGTATTTAGAGTAACAGAACACTATTATGGTTTTTTACCAGGAATTAAGTTACATCGACTTAGGAAAAGCACCAGAAATATAACATGACACAAGAGACAGAACAACTTGGGTAGCACTAAGGCACTATATCAGCTCATAAATCTGTAAGTGTCTGAAGCTGTGTTAATGAAGGCTTGTGTCTCTAAGCTTCCTGCAGGGCACCAACCACATGTAAGTGTTGTCAAAACCGCAGCAGGGATGCGCACAGCTGGGTAGGACAGGCTGAGTTTTCCACCCTACCTGCATGACAGAAAGAAGAGAAAACCATGACAAAGAAATTTCACCGTGCCTCCTCACAGGAGACCCAGCAGGGTCTGAGAGCATGAGAGAAAGCCCAGATTCCAACTGTGCAGGTACCCAGAGTCGGTCACAGAATCACCGACTCATTCAGGTTGCAAAAGACCTCCAAGATCAGCAAGTCCGACCTGCGACCGATCGCCACCTTGTCAGCTATAACCACATCACCCAAGTGCCACGTTCAGTCATTCCTGGAACGCCTCAAGGGACAGTAACTCCGCTCCATCACGGCTTATCTCCTCTAGTTCTCCCCTTCTCCCCGACGCCCCCTCCACACGGCGTGTTCCCCGGAGGGAGGTCAGGGCTCTGCTCCGAGCGCAGCCCAGGCAGCCCAGCCTTTGGGCAGCGGGGCTCCCGCGCGGCCTTTGCCCTGCCCTCCCCCCGAGGCCGCCGCCGGGCCGCCCTGGGGCGAGCGCTGCCTCGGAGCCCCCGGGGCAGCCCCGGCGGGCGGCGCCGCAAGGCCCGGCGGCATGGCCGGCAGTGCCCTTGGGCGTGCGGAACGCAGCCTCAGCCGGCCCCGCCAACCCTACCGGGCAGCGCGGCGGCGCGGGGACTCACCTGGCGGGGCCGGCCGGCGCGGCGGGGGCTGCGGGCGGGCGGAGGAGCGGCGGGAGCAGCGGCGGGAGGCGCGGGCGCAGCGCCCGGAGGCGCCCGGCGGAGCTCAGCAGCGCGGCCATGACCGCCCGCAGCACGTGAGGCGCGCGCCGGCGCTGCGCCGCCGCCGCCCCCACGTGACGGGGGCGAACCATTCTGCTCGGGGGAGAGGCGCTGAGCCCGGCCTCAGAAAGCGCCCACTCAGGCGCCAGCGCGCTGCTAATTTCCACCCCGTGCCGCCGGTGGGCCGTTCCACGCAGGCCCGGGTTGGGGGGCCCGGCAGCCAACCGGGAGCGGCCCCGGCGGAAGGCGGGCGCGCGGGAGGAAGCGGCGGGAAGCGCCGCGATTCCCGGCCGGCACTCCCGGGAGCGCTTCCGTGCCCGTCCCCGCGACCTGCTGGCCCTGCCCGCCCACCCAAGTACTGCTTCCCTGCAGCTTCCAGACCCTACCGAAAGCTTTACACTTTAACCCCTGAGGGCTTCCAGACCCTACCGAAAGCGTAGCGGGCCGGCGTGTACGCCAGGGAAGCCACGGGGAGCCGGGCTGGGAAAGCTGCTGGTTGCTATCAGCCTTTTCGCTGAAATCTTGGCATCGCCTGGGAGTGACGGGCAGAGGGAAGAACGTCATTAAACCGAATATCAATAGTAAATCTGTGCCTGAGCTTGCGTGTATTTACTGAGATGCCACCTGAATTGATGCTTCGTTTTAGCGTCCGCGTTAACCTGGTTGCTGTGACATAAAACATTAACTGAGGTACCTAGAAATGCACATTTTCATGCAAAAAACCATGTCATTATTTTTGCTGTAACTTGCCAATAGTTACTCTAAAGGCAGATTGACTATGACCAGCCGATTTCCAATTACATTTCCAATTACACTTTAGTTGGAAAGAGTTGTCTCATCATCAAGATGCAAAATGCTCAGTTGTTGAATGCTATGTACGCTCATTTTTGTTATTTTTTGAAGTCCTGGATGTTCAACATTGCTCACTGAGTAATGAGTTGCAGCTTGTAAGACAATATTTGCAATGTTACAGCATTTCATGGAATACAGAGTTCACTCTTGAGAGGAAAGCTGATGTCTTTACAAATAATTTAGGTGAAGCTAAGGGCATTAATCTTTGGATTGGGTCTTTAAGGTCTCTGCTAACTTTGGACAGCAGGTTTGTTGCAGAGCCCAGACAGCTTGGCTCCTGAAACAGACAAGGGTCTACAGAAGCATGAACTTCTGAATTTTGGGGTAAAATCAGTAGGTTCAAGGGGTAAATACATGGCAGGCGGTTTGGGAATGCTGTACCTTACTAGTACCTCGGCCAGTGGGGAAAGGAAGAGGCCAAACTGCATCCAGGAATGAGGATAAAAGGAGGCTGCGCCCTCCGAAACCTTGAGAGAGGAAACCTTGTGGTAGAGCCCCTGAGAGCTCACTTTAGTGAAACAATAAAAAACCAACATTGTTTACAATAAGGACCAGAAATGATACAGCGAAGGACTGTGTCTAGGTTTGAAAGACATATGTCTGCTGAGAAAGGCAGAAATGGAGAATATGTCCCCCTTCCCTCTGAATTATTATAACTTTGAAATTAAGGGGCTTTCAGGCAAAGGTATGGAGAAGGAATCACAGTTCTACACTTGTGTGTGGAACACGGCAGGCAGAGAGCAGCAGCAGCCCAGAGCAGCCCGGCGCGGCCCCCGCCGCCCCTGAGGGCGCGCCCCTGAGGGCGCTGCAGTTCCGCCCGCGGCCGGCGGGGGCGCTGGTGGCCGCGGGCCGGCGGGGCAGCCGCGCTGGTCCCGGCGCTGCTCCCGCCTCCCTCACGGCGTGACGGGGGCGCCGGGGGCAAAGCCGGGCTGCGGCAGGAACCCCGTGAGGGAAATTAGAAGCTTGCCTAGGCCAATATTCCAGCAGCAATCAGTTTATTAATTAAGATGGTAAAGTCTGAGCAATACAGCGCTGGGTACAGTGGGGGAAATTTTCCCTCCAACTGCGCGCCGATAGTTGGGGCTTAAATATATTTATAGGGGCTCTCATAAGCTTTCTCGGCAGTTTCTATTCCAAATTTTTACGTCACAATTCTATACACTATTGTGATGTAGTTTTTCTCAGGATGTATCCCAGAAAGGAGTACCCCCAGATGGTGGGGTCCAGCTTCCAAAAGAAGAAAGAAGTTTCCCAGCTGCTGAGGTCCAGATTCCAGATGCGGGTTCACCTTTTAATTGCAAGAACTATAAATCTCATACCAGTGATGTCCAGCTTCCCTTGGTTGAAACTATCAATCCTTGAGTTGATGTTCATCTTCCTTTCTAAAGCTGCTTTTCAATATTTTGTTTAGGCATCAAGATAAGCATGTTTCCTTTTTATATATTCTAAAGCTATAGTTTCAAAGATCCTTACTACAAGCAATATTCTAAAATTATACTTCAAAAGGTTATTATTGCAAAACCTTTTAGCTAGAAGCAGAAAGTTCCTGTCAAACAGCAACATCCTTAAAGCTTTAATTCTAATGCTCCTAAATCAACTTAAGAGTTATAAAGGTTAATTGCGAACAAAGGATAGGTTCAAAGGCCTTCTTCCATGCTTTACTTCCTCAGTTATTTATTAGAATTGTCTTTAGGTCAGTTTCCACACGTATCACAGCACAGATACACAGGTTGGCTGCATGTACCTGACCCGAAACACAGCTCTGTATTTCTGTATTTCCACCCGGAGCGGCAGGGCGGGCTCACGCCCTCCAGCAGAATCCCCGCAGCGTGGCAGGAGCTGTGGAGTGTCCCAGCACGCAGGGGTGTGTGGCCACAGTGCAGCAAAAACCCCGAAGCACAGAAGCAGCAGGGCTGGGCAGGCAGCGCAGCTCCCAGACACGGCCGGGAGAGGCTTCCTTGGGGCTTGAAAGCGTTTGTGGTCCCGGGGTTTCCTCTGAGGCATCCGAGCAGATGGTGGAAAGGTCCTTTTTTAGTGAGGTACGGTGTTAAAGGTCCCGATGCAATGAGTGTTCCCACAAGCGAGCTCCACTCCTGCTAGAGGAAGGCAGCAGGAGGTGGAACGCAGCGGTGGTGGCGGAATCTCCCCGCAGTGAGGGCAGCCTGCTTCTCCTCCAAACGCCAAGAGCAAGAGCACCAGGAGCTGCCCCAGCCCCTTTCCCCCCAGCCCAAATCTGGGCTCCAAGAGAACCTCCACCAGCTGAGAGAGTAGCTGGCTGCACCCTTCCTGAGACAACTTCTTTTGTCTCTCTTACTGGTCATTGTAAGAGAGACATTAGCAACATATGGGAGAAAACTCCCTGGGAGAAAGAAACAAAAGGGAAAACTCTAAACTCCAACAGACTGGAAGATAGGAAAAAAAAAAAAAAAGAGGTGACATTGGTTAGCATACTGGTAACTTCTGGTCACTGAGGCTTCACTGCTTCTGAGTCAGTAAAGAACATTTTAAGAAGTGTTTTAGAGGAGAACATTGGGACAGATACTGACCAAGAATTCCTCCAAAGGATGAAGAAAAAGCAGAACTCTTTGTTTGATAATCCAGTTGGTGGATAACTGGATCTGAAACGAAAGGCTGCTCAGAGATCTGTCTTTTCCCTGCTGACTGAGAAGCCATGGACATGATTCTGCTTCGCAGGTAAAGACAGCTGCTTGGTTGATGTGGAAAGGAAAAGAGGTCCTGGGAAATTAATTCAAAATGTGATTTAGCTGAAACAGTAGATTTAGGAGATTATATTTCCTGAAGTTCTCTGGATGAAAGGGTGTAGATCACATTTATCAAGATCCAAAAATGAGAAAAACTTTAATCAGTAAATTGAGACATAATGTTTTTGGAGTCTAGGTGAAAGTTTTCGCTCTTTGGATGAAGAAGATGAATTGTGTAGTTAGGTATGTTATTTGTGGAGAAAAAATATTAGCCTTTCTGTGCAAAAATCCAGAGAAAGCATCGTGTCACTAGTAGTTGTTGAGAAGTTTTTCTCCCTGCAGACACATACTATAGACCACATAGTCTAAAAATCTTGGCTTGATACACTCTGCTCAAGGAATTTATTCCCATCATTAAGATAATTACCCCTGGGAATAATAATTAAACAGTGCTAGGTTATGTTCCTGGGCTCTGGAACTATGTGTCTGGTATT
Source organism: Passer domesticus (assembly GCF_036417665.1). Taxonomy (NCBI): domain Eukaryota; kingdom Metazoa; phylum Chordata; class Aves; order Passeriformes; family Passeridae; genus Passer; species Passer domesticus. The sequence continues at coordinate 93,734,062 of NC_087476.1, forward strand.
AAATTCCTATTCTCTGCAATAGTCTCAGCCTATGCCAGACAATTGCCTGGCAAAGTTTGAGAAATTAGCATCAATCAGCTTGGGGCTGCTGCCAGTAGGTGGTTTGTAGAGGGCCATGCTCTGCTGGAGAGTGAGGACTTAAAAGCAAAGATTCTGGCCAAATTCTTTCAGTTGTCTGCATGCTACCTCTACTGGAACTCATAAATTCTCTCAAGGTTTCTGCTAATTCCATTGAGAATTTATCACAAGCGCTTATTATTAGCTTTTAAAATTTAGTTGAAATGTGTCATAGAAATTTCCAAAACAAGAGTTATAATGACATGAGTAATGAGAGTTTTCCTCATTCACTGTCCTGTCTTTCAAATAAAACCCTGTACATACAAAACATCTAAAAATACTAGCTTATACTACAGTTGACTTTGGAAACTTGGAAAATCCAGAGTTAAAATGATGCTATAACTGCATCCCCAGAATATCAGTGTAAAACTTTTGGAGTGAATGATCCAAGTCACGTCAAAGTGAAGGAAACATAAGAGAACCTGCAGAAGAGGATCAGCATTGCCTGTAGGCAGTTTGGATGTGTGCTCTGTGTGTCAGAGCATAGATGGTAGCAGGGGTTGTGGCTGCTGGACTTCTCTCACGTAGGAGGCTTCTGAGAGGTTCACCATTGAAAATGTCAAACATAGGCTGTGGGGTGTGGGTAAATTTCTGGGGTCCTTCAGCAGTCTCAGATGTGGCCTCTACTGACATTGGAGCTGTGTGGTGGGGCCATCAAGTCCCTCCTGTCCAGGTGTTTCAAGGCAGGAAGTTCTCAGGTGAGGACAGGGCATCCATGTCATGCTCCCAAACTCCCCACACTTTCTTGTTGTATCCCATTCCCTAGATTCAAATGGCCTCATCCAGAGGCAGCTCTGTGCAGGTGTCACCAGTGCAGTATGACATCCATTCCCCACCAAGGTCCTAATCCAAGGTGGGGCATGATCCACGTTACACAATGGGAAGAGGAAGCATAGTGAACACAGTTCCCAGCACTCATTTTGTGGCTGCATTCCTCTTGAGAAGTGCACTATCAGGAAGGTTTGCCATGGAGAGGAAAATTTGCAGCCTTTACCTGAGATTCCGGGGGAAGGTAGGCCATGGAACTGAGAGGGTGGTGAGATACATACATGTAATGTTAGTATCAATATTGGTTTTATTTTTGGATGGATGAGTAAGATTAGATTTCAGACAATGTGTTATTTGAGAGCTTCTGGTATGAAGAATATGCATCCTTCATATTTCTTGAGAGAACTTGACCTTTCCCCATGGCTTGTTCACTAAACCTGACTGAAAGTGTTGGCTTAAGCCTCTTGCCTAATCTCAGGCATGCACCTCTGGAAGAGGTGACTCTCAAGCCAGCTCAAGATCAAAGGATAATGATGAATGTGTTTCTCTGTGATGTTTGGTATATTTATATATAGATTTAGATAGCTCTGTATTTGGATAATATAAAAATACTCTTCTGACAGCAAAGAAAATCTAAGTGAAATTCATGCTTGCCAAGGTTTTTGTGCACTTTTAATATATCATTTCCATCTTCTTGTAGGATAAAGTAGGAGCAGATTAAAGTACTCACGCACTTGTTACTTCAAACTCACTTATTCCAGTTGAATTCCTAATATTTCTCAGATCTTGTGAAAATGCATATTCCAGCTTCATTTGAAAAAAAAAGGTATAAATTGGGGATGTCTCATTAATTTAGAGGAAAAAATATGTTAAAAGAGTAGAGATTTTTAAACAAATTTATATTTTTCAGAGTTGCTTAATGCTAGCAATAATATGATTTCCTTGTTTGAGTTATTTTCCAGGTTCCCAGATTCCGTCCTTTTATTACTTCAGTGTCTTTCAGGTCTTGTAATGTAGCTGGTGTTGCATATAGCAAAGCAGCTGCTCCATGAAAAATCTCTAGTTTCAAATGAGATTGAGGTCACCAAGATTTTTGCACTAGTTGGGTTTTATTTTGAGAGGATAAAAATGAAGTGAGATATTCAAGAGCTACAGAAGTCAGGTAGAGATGGTACAAGCATACAGGTTCAGAAGAAAAGTGGGGAAATGTGACACAGAATATTTGACAGAAAGGAAGGAGAAATCTGAGATGGGAGTAACTGAGTAATTGGTAAGGCTGCTGGATGGAAAAGTGTGTTGGTTTTGGCTGGGACAGAGTTAATTTTTGCTTTGGGAGTGGGTTTTGGATTTGTGCAGGAAACAGGGATGCATTCAGCCTTGATGAGAAGCACTTACAGTAAGTCAAGGCCTTCTCTGCTCCTCACGCTGCCCCACCAGCAAGGAGGCTGGGGTTGCACAGCGGGTTGAACCCCACCGACCAAAGGGACATCCCACACCATACAGCATCATGCCCAGCACTAAAACCAGGGCCAAGGTTGGCTGCAGGACCACTGGCTGGTTGGATGGTGGTGAGCAATTGCTTTAATTTGCATCACTTGCCTTTCTTGGATTATATTTCTCTCTGTTATTTTTCTTTTCATCGCAATGAAACCCCATGAGTGTTCTCAGCCCATGAGTTTGCTCACATTTACCCTTCCAGTTCTCTTCCCCCATCGTGCTGAGGGTAAAGCAAGCTGCTGAATGTATGGTGCTTAGTTGGCAGCTGGGATTAGACCATGACAAAAAGGATTGCTGTTCACATGCAGAAACAAGGTGAAAGTAAGCACAGCTCACTTTCAGGAGGATGGTGAGAAGATTTTTTTTTCCCCAGGACTTCTAAATTTACATTTTGCTGCTCAGGTGCTTTTGGGGCCTGTTTATCTTTCAAATGTCAATTGTTTCCACTCTTCCCTCAAAGTAAGTTGCCCTATCCCTGCTGTAAATTTTCTTAAATTTAAGCCAATCTCAGATTTTATGAAGATCTGACTGCACAGCTTTGATTGTGTTGGCATATTGGTTTGGCATATTGGTTTGCTGTGCTCAGAGTCTGGCAGTGTAGCAAAATCAAACCAAGGAACTGGAACAGGAACTAGCAGTAGCAAGTAAAAATCAAAGAGCCACGTTTTAGGATTTGTAGAGTAGTATCCAAATGTCTTGTTGAAATTACAAACAAGAAGGCAAACCTGAGAAGTGGAGAAAGATGAATAATAGACAATTTGAGTAGAAAATTGCTTCTTCAGTGTTCTGTTGATTTCTATATAAAGAATGCTTGGTTTTCATGTAAAACAATTCCTTTCCAATGGGCAATGGTGACCTAATCCCTAACAAAATGCTAAATTTATATCTTATTGTATGTATCTGTTAGTTAAAATGTTTCTGCAGGCAAAACTATGTGTTTGTTCTTGTTTGATTCCACTCAAAATCCTTGATGAGCTCTTTTAGAGCTGTACTGCACTGTAAAATAATTATTTCCTGAAATTGCAATAGAATTTATCTCCCTTGGCTCCTCAGCTATGTTAGTTTTGCAAGGTTAGTAGAAATTTTAATAAGTAGTAGTGCCTTTATTTTTGTAACCAAGTCAGCAGATCTTGTCCTGACTATCTACAGGGAGTAGATGTGATGAGTAAGAAGGTGCTTTTTTTGTAGAGTTACTTTTCAGAGGATCACAATATGAAAATGGTTATGACATAACTGGGTCACATCTGAAATTTTTCTATAAGCTGCATAAAATGAGAAGTTGAGGTAGCTGCTTTTGTCAGAAGGTATATTCTTCGAGCTGTAGTGAATCATACAGCTCAGAGATTTGCATATTCTACTGTTACTGAAAACTGCAAACCAGTCGTGAATCTGTAACCAATTACTAGCCCTTCAGTATCTTAAATCTTCTGTATTTAAATAATTACAAAGTAAGAATTTTTATAGATAGATAGATAGATAGATAGATAGATATACATACACACATAAGTGTCACACACTGTATTTCTTCTGTCATTGCCTTTGTTTTACATGATAAACCAGGAGCATACTGTACTACAAAGAATATCATGTCCCAGGGTTTGGCTGCTAGGAGTATTGGAGAGGAAGTAGTTGGAGAAAACAGTAAAACAAGTTTCAGGAATAGTAACACTGAATTTCAGCTGACTGTAGCTCCAGTATGTAATAAAATATTTTCAGATTTTGATACATAGTTTAACTTTTGGTTGGAAACAGAAGTGGAATGACTTGGAGATCATACAGATTACTAGCTGGACTGGGAAATTATAATAAAACATTATTAAACTTTCAGATTTTTTTAATATAAGAATTCTGATGCTATTTTTATATTGCTGGGTACACTGACCAAGTCTCTGTCAAATGCTCTCCTATCCCAAATAATAAAAATAATTAATAATTCTGGATATAAGGCAGATGAAATAAAGAGCATTTAAACTCTAGACATCTGCTTTAGTTTGAAGTATTTGCAAATGTTCTGATTTATCTTAATAGTTGCTGGCTATAGTTTAGGACTTGGGCAGTTAATGATACGGGATGTAGAAGGGTTAATCCAAAGGCCACTTATAAAAAAGTGCAAACTGTGCAAACCTGATCCACTAACATTAAAGGAAATGTTAAATCACATGCAGGTTGTGTGTACCTCACACGTCTGCCTCACTGGCACACACACCAGGGGCAGATACAGCATACTGCTTATTTGTATGGCTCATTTACCTGAGTAGCAATTTAGTTTCATTCAGGTCCTTCAAATATGAGGTGGCTGTCTAAAATGGCACTTGGATTGTTCTCTTTATGAACAATAATCAGATTAGCTTTCATTGTGTTGAAGACTTAACGTTTATGTTTATTTCTCTTCCCTCGTGTTGTAGGTCAACAACTCTGAGTGACCAAGACAGAAATATCCAGAGAGGTGTAAACAAGCATTTTGCAGGGTAGAGACCAAGAATCTCTTAAAATAGATAGTCACTGCTGGAAAAAAGTTTTAAATTTTTTGGCAGTGGATCTGCTTTGAAAATTTTTTTTATTCTCTTACTGATTTTTCTATCATCCCTGTTGGATATTTCTGCCCCACTGGCTAAGTCAAATGCCAAATCAAATGTTTATATGGCTGTGCTCTAACTGAGGAGTAATATTTCCAATTTTGAAGATAAGATAAAAAAATTGTATTTTATCTTTTTTTTTTCAGTGCAAATACTGATCATCTTGCAAAACAAAACTTTGAACTCAAGTGTCAGTTAGTTGTGTAGAAAATTTGTTTCATTTCCCTGATTTGGTTTTTTTTGATTTTTTTTTTGGAAGGTGCTTTTTTCTGAACTCCAGAATTTAAAAAACTTAAAATCCAAGCAGCTATACTTACCATAAACAGTATTCAGTGGTGGTCTTTTCCATGTTGCTTTAAGCCATTGAATGCGTTTTATACTTTTTTCATGTTGTAGCATTAAAAAAAATATGGTGGAGGTGGGGTTTTTACCCACAAGAAGTGCACATTTGTAGTGAGACATCTTTCTAGCCAGGCCTGTGTATGCACCCAGGGACAAATTGTTGCTGGGGACAAAATGTCAGCTCAGCTGAAATAAAATTTCTGTTAAAGAAAGTCAAATTCAAGAGCGAATTCCAAATTTGCTTAACAAACAGCTTCAATTCCTTTGTGGCTTGTGAGTACTTTATATTTTTCTAACTAATTAGCTTTTGTACTACTCAAGCATTAATCATTAAATACTGCAAAAAACTTTTTCTCCCCATAAAACTCAGTTAGGATGACTGGAATGGGTATCATTTAACTGGAGAGAGTAACCTGTTTCACCAGCATGGGTTGTGTTGCTAATATTTTCCCATTGCTGCAATGTGTGAAGGCTGGAAAGTTCAAATATTTCCCTTGGGGCAGACACTGTCTGGATAAATTAAGATAAAATAACAGTTGAATATATTGGGCTGTCCAAGGTGCAGCACAAATGATCTCTGTGGAGGAAGAAGAAATTAGTAACATTTTAAACATATCTCCTGTGAAAAAAATAGTTTTAGTTTTCCCTGATGTATTTAATTAATTGTTTTAAATATATGACTTTGTGGCATAAAGGTATTTGTGTATTTCTGTAAACTCGTGTTTTAAAGGCATTAATCAAAAGCATGGAAAACAGATGTTATTTTTAAGAGTGCAGAAAGAAATTTTTCAAATATGGATTCACCCTGCAAAATCCTCTGCCTATTATTGGAAAATATATGTTTTGATGAAGCCATGAAACACTTTTTTTGATTATTTTCCTAAATCAGTGACTCGGACAAGATTTTCGTGCTCCACTAAGTCTGAGCTTGTACACTAAATATTGGCTTAAAATGAAATTTAAAGAACATCTTTATCCCTGTTCATTTTGTTTCTTGATTGTTGCTATTCTTTGGAAAATACCAGTAAGGGCTGCTTATTTTCAGAAGGAAGAGCATATTACATCTTTCACAGTGAGAATTTCTTCCAATGTATTTGTCATATTTGAGCTGAATAAATGTTAGGAAGGGAAAAAAAAAACCCAACACACCAAAAAAACCCAGTTCTTAAATGGCATGGGTAGGTTTAGAAACATGCAGGACAAACTGAGATTGAAGGATTCTTCCTTTTCTGCTTTATTCAAAGGCTCTTTTGGCTACATCTGAATGCCTGGAAAACTTCTCTTCCATCCAAGAGACCAGATGTCTCCAACATGCAGCATGCTAGGCTTGCAGCATCAGTGAAAACCATGCTGTGTTGTCTTGAGTCCTGTTTGAAGCTTAGGCACTTTATAGTCTTTACATATTCAGAATTTCTTGATGCTCCCATATCTGATATAATGTCCTGTTGTTATACAGGTACTCTGTAGTCAACATTTGCAAAAAAAAAAAAAAAAAAAAAAAAAAAAAAAAAAAGAAGGCAAGGAAGAAACAGAGGGAAATTCTTTACTGTGAAGGTAGGAAGGCACGACAACAGGTTGCCTGTACAAAAGAGATGAGGTTGGTGCCCCATCCTTGGAAGTGCTCAAGTCTGGGTTGGATGGGACCCTGAGAAACCTGGTCTAAATGGAAGATGTCCCTATCTACAGCAGGGGGATTGGAAGTAGGTGGTCTTTAAGGTCCCTTCCAACCCAAACTGTTGTCTGATTCTGTGATTTTTATGTAAGCAGGTTGAAACAGATTATCCCAAGAGTTTCTTAACAAATCTGTCTGTATCAGAATGATGATTTTGCATGAAAATCTGAGAAATTCCAGAGAATCGGGAGTATGATCTGCTCCTGCTGTAGCAAGTGAGACATGGGATTTGAGAAATGTAATAAAAGACAGCTAGTTAGGCACAGAGCCTCAAGAAAGTAACAGGTCAGCTGATAATGGACTTCAACAGAGATTTTTATGCTGAGAATGCACTTAATGTTAACCAACATGATTTCATAGAAATTAGGTCTTGTCAAATGAGGTTGTTACTGTTTTGAAGGACTACAAGTCTGCTTGATAGAGGTGACAGCTGTGCTGACACACTTCTAGAAAGCATTTGACTTAGTGACACCAATTAAAAAATTTCTGCTCTTCAACGATGGTAAATTCAGCATGGGTTAACTGCTAACACACAAATTGTATTTGCTAGGAAAGGTTAGCAAAATAAATTACAATCTAGTGAGGTTATATGGAGATAGTTCTTAGCTTAGTATTTTACTTGAAATTGAAAAGAAAAGTCACTATTTGAATTGTTGAGAAAAGTCATGGAGGAGGAAGTGATGGAAATTGTTAACTTACACAAAGTTATTTGAATTAAGTCAGGTGGTACGGATGAACAATAACAGGTTATTTTGGCACATGTAAGTTCAGATGTGTTAGAATGAGTGATAAAGTGCTCAAGAGAACTTTATTGGAAAGGGAAGCTCCCTGAAGATGCATCATTACCTACATGGGGCCTGCCTGTGGATATCCTTTATGTGGGTCAGTGCAGCACTAGGGAACTGTATAAAAGTTTGAAACAATTTTAATTTTTCAAGTAAACAAGCTTGATCTTTATACCCTGAAAAGTAGTTGCTCTCTCTTTGAAGCAGTGGATTATGTGTCAAAGTGTGAAGCTGTTCTGTGAGCACAGTCTAATGTCTGTGGGGGAATCAGTCTGTCACCAGGAGCTGAGAAACACTCTGAGATAAGTAGCAAGAAGGATATACTAAAAATATTTCCTTCAACCTGTATTTTATCTCTGAGCCCTCACCTGCACCATCCTTTGTTCTGGCAACAAGTGTTTCTTGATGAACCACATGGATGTACCAGTCTGGATTAGTTTTAACCCAGGTCATCTCCCTGGCCTTTTACACTGCATAACCACACAAATCACAGAACAGTTTGTGTTGGAAGGGATCTCAAAAACCATCAAGATCCAACTCCCCATCCTCAACTCTCTGTCCAAAGCCCAGTGCAACCCAGCCTTGAGCACTGCCAAGGATGAGGCATCCACAACTTCTCTGGGCAGCCCGTTCCAGTGCCTTACCAGCATCACAGTGAAGAATTTCTTTCTAATGTCTAGTCTAAACCTACTCTCTTTCAGTCTAAAGCCATTCCCCCTTGTCCTATCACTACATGCCCTTCTTGAAAGTCCCTCTGCATGTCTCTTGTAGACCCCTTCCCCTTTAGGAACGGGTGAGCTTTTATAGGGTTTCCCTGGAACCTTCTCTTCCACAAGCTGAACAAACCCAACTCTCTCAGCCTGTCTGCATAGGAGAGGTGCTCCAGTGCTCTGGTCATCCTTGTGTGTCTGTCCTCTGTCTGTGCCAGCACAAGTTGATCACAAGGACTGGGCCAGTGCAGAAATGGGAAGCTGAAAGACTGATGATGCCTGTCTTTTTTAGTGTTGATGCTATTTTACCTGTAAGTATCCTTTCAATTTTTAAAAAGCAGTCTAGTGAGTTATTAGTCCTTATTTAAGTGACAAATTTAGTAGAGTATAACTGAATTGGTTCTAATGCTGCTGTCAGGTTCCAGTTCTTTACAGTGCTCTAACTGAAGTCAAGCCAAGCAGTATATATTCCTGATTTAGCTAGGGAGTGGAAGTGGAAGCTAGGAGAAGGATCCTGCTGACAACTGTTAGCTATCCATACCCTAGGCTCCTGTATTAGATATTGCCTGGCTTCCCAGAATGATCTTCAGTAATAGTCTTACTTGGCTTCTTTCAGCACTGAATGCAATTCTGGAGGTAAGCTTGATGTGATTTATCAACAAATTTAAATTTTTGTTGCAGTGGAAGAACTTTTTGAAGTATATGAAAATTAAACTGGCATGATAACGTGCCTGATACAAACACTCTAATTTTACATTCTGTATTCCCTCCAAAAAAAAGGTAAATGTACAGAGAAATCAGTACAGTCACAGCCCAAAGTTGTGTTTCTAGTTCTTGTGGAACTTCAGTGTAAAGACTTCATCAGTAGCCTTTTAGGGTGTGCAAGGATTTATGGGTAATCTTAATAACAATTATATTAGTTTAAATTGCTTCATTTGCTCCAATTCAGTACTGCTGCACATTTTTCTGGCCAAGTTGTGTTTGAATCTTTTATAATTTACTCATTCTTAAGCTTAAGTGCACCTACTTTCATGTAGGTTCATTTACATTTAATTCTCATTATCTGATCTCTCCATCTTCCCTGATTTTTTGATAAAGGTTATTTGTATATAATAAAATTCAAGCTCAAACTTTGATAAAATATTTTTACAAGAACAAATAGAATCTCAACCACTATAAACCCACTTTCAACACTTTTACATCAAAATTTAAATTTAGAAGATGCATAGTAATTAGCTGGAGTGCATTGGGACTGCAATAGGAAGAGCTCAGCCTATTCAGGAGATAAGTCAAAGGAAGAATGATGGGTGTCTCTTACACAGAGGATCTTGGCAAGTTCATTTCTTGCATTTTTTTCTCAATATTAGCCTTCAGAACTTAAATGTTTTCTTCTTTTTTTTAGTTGTGTGCATGTATTGCTTTTATTTCCTCTTTTTTGGGGGGAGGAATTTAATTGCTTTTGTCTGAATTTTGTTTTAATTTCAATTTCTGGCTGCAAACTTCAAAATTTCACATTTACTTTTATCTTTTTAACAACTCACTTGACAATGCTACCCATTGGCCTAAATGTGCTTATGGCATATCTTTACTGAGGGGTATGTGAAGAAAGTGATGTGCCTAAAGAATTGTGGGGTGCAGAAGTTTTTCTTCAAAATCTTTTTGCCTTTTCACCTCTTTTACAACTCTTTTTCCCCTCTGCTTTAAATAAGCATTCTCTTTTCAGATTCATTCTATTATAATAATTATTTTAAATGTAATTTGAAAATTAAAGTAAGACTTTTACTTTAATTCTTCTGATTTTTATAAAAATTTAAAAAGGAGATGTTTTGTTTATTTTTTGCAGGTAGCAGTAGGTCACCAAGAAAGCAATGTAACATTACTTTGGATTTTTTATCCTTAAGCAGAAGATGTATGTTCATTTAGGCAAAGTATAAATTACTTTCTCAGTTATTCATGTTCAATACAATCCATATAGCACAAAAATCTTACCCTGTTCTTTGTTTAGCCATCCATGGAATCTGTGAAGAAGAAAGTGCATGTGGCTCACATTTCTAATGTAAGCAAAGAATACATGGAATTCTTTTCTTTTACATATTAAAGAGAATAAAAAAGAATTAAAGAAACCTTTCCCCAGTCCATTTAAAGTGTCTTGGGCTTGGATCATCATTAGATTTCTACTGGAGGTGACTTTGGCTTCTGTATTCTTCCTATCCTACAGATATTTTCCCAATCAAGCCAGTTTGGTTTTTTTATTTTTTATTCCAAATATTTGCTTCTAAGCCTTTTCCTAGCCTTCTGCTTATTGTCAGCATCTGTTTTTCTTCCTTTCCTATTACCTTTGCATTTCTTCTAGTAGAGCTCTTTAAACATTAACAGTTCCAGAAAGTTTCCAATCTGCCATTACTAGTAAGCTCTTCAAGGAACTCATCTAGAAGTGTCTAAGTAGGACATTGCTACTTCATCAAAAGATTTAAGTATTTTTTTCCTAATTATGTGTCAATTTAAATTGTAAAGCTCTTGCAGAAATCCTTGTGTTTGGTGGTGGTTTCCTTAAATGCATTCCACTGAGAAAGGCGAGGGCTGTGAGTGTCAGCAAGATATGCCTTCAGACTGTTTAGGTTTGATTGCATTGCATTATAGAATGCTTCATTACTGGTTTAACCTCTCAGAGGTTTTCAGCTGCTGTTTTATTTAGCTATACCGACTACACTGCCTACAGCAACTCCAGGCAATGATTCCCCCAGTGGCATGCATGAGCTGCCCTGCTCTACTGCAAAAATACATTATGGCTGAATTTGCCCTCGGAGTTTGGAAAGATCTAAAGTCTTTGGAGACTAAAAATGTGGTTTTTTCTTTGTTTTAGCTGGCAGTATGAGCCTCTGGCATTTTAAAGTGCAAGTCATTAGCGTCCACAAGGGTGATGTTAATATGTCTGTGTTTCAATCTCAGGACATTTTCCAGTTGCTTCTGCCACAACAATCTCTGCCATCTCAGTGCTTTTTAAGCCCCTTGTGAATTCAAGTAAGCTTTTCAATGCCAGTAAGAATCACTGTAGGCTTTGGCTGAAACCAGTTGCTACCTGATTTATTCTTTTTGCAATAGTTGGCAGTGAGGTTGGAAGTCTTTCAGAGATGTTTAACTTGGGGGGAATAAAGACAAAGAGGAATGTTAATGTTTAGAAACATTAAACACATTCAAAAGAAAAGCTAGAGGAATTTGGACATCCTCTTTTTAAAATTATTTCAATTTTTAAAATTGAGGAGCTATGATTTAGAATAACAATAATACTCAGTTACACATATAAAATCCCAGCAAGAGTGATAACAATGGCATCCAGAAATAAAGGCAAACTAAAGGATCAATTGAAGTAGTCAAGAGCGTAGCCTGAGGGACCAGATGACAGTCCTCACGGATGAGAAGGGTGGAATCTGTCAACAAAGGTAATGCCTTGTGGGAAATGCAATAAGGCAACACAGAGATCAAGGGCTGACCCTTTCACCCAGAGTGCGAGTGCCGAGTGTGGATGTACAGCGTGTTCGGTCAATTGCTGCTCGCTTGCACTGGGAGGGATGTCAGATATATTCCCTCTTCCCTTTTAGACTGCTTTACTGTATTCCCTCCAGTTCCCAGCTCAGGCGTAATCCCAGCTCCCACAACTAAGGGAAATGTAATCTAATCAGAGGGGTAGGGCAGAAGAAGAAAAGGGGTCTAAATGTGAAGACAACCAAGCGAAGCTAAAAACATAAATGTTTTGGCAAGCCTTGACGTTTTTAGGCATTTCATTTGGTCTTGGGGAAAATGAGGTAGTGTAGTGCCAAGCCAATACAGCCTGGGGTCAGATCTCAAGGTTTCACAGCTCACATGGCCTGTCCCCACCATGGAAACATATAAAAGGACTGAGGACAAAGAGATACAGTTTGTCTTTTAGCTTTCTTATGATTCTTAGTTCATTCCCCCGTTGTTTAAATGAAGAAGTCTGCCAGAGATTAGTCTCTCATCTGTAAACTCAGAGGATGTCTCTGGCACAGGCGGGCTCCTTCCCATTCCTGCCACCTGCACAGAACACAGGTTTGTTAGAAAAGAGTGGGAAGAGACATCTGTGCATGTGTGCCCACTCACACGTGTTTGCCATCTTGTACCTAGCTGGGGCAGGGCTTAGTGTCAGAGCTTGAACACAAGGGATAATCCTGGATCACGTTATAATTGCTGCTTCCCAGCAGATTTGGTGCTTTATAGGACAGAATTTCTGGCTCATGAAATATATGAAGAGTCCCAAAAGAGTTGTGGTTTGGACAAAGCTGAGCCAGGTCTTTAGAAATGTAGGTAGTGAGATGATGGTGTGTCAGTAAAAAGTATTTCTTCAGTTCACCAATTTATTTTTACATTAATGATCACATTTATTGATAAATATAAGGCTATTCAGACTTTTCTAAACTCAGATTTTTTGAAAATGTCACAACTCCTTATTCTGGCCCTGAGTAACATACTTTCCTTTGATTAACAACTTCTGTTCATAATATTGGCCATTTCCTTGGGTTAGCGTGTTATAGTAGCAAGTAGCTCTGGTCCAGATAACACCTTACTGAAAGTCATGTGTTACTCTGAATGTTGGTAATATTTTATGTTGTATGTTTGTCTGACCTCCTTACATATTGGCCTATAAGGAACTAAAAACTTCAAATTAAATTTCAATTTTGATTAAATTGTAGTCATTCTGTGAAGAATCGGAAGTGGTAAGAACAGACAGTGAAAGCATCAAAAAGCAGAACTCAGATGTTGGCTAATTCACAGTAATTTCAATGTCAAAATCTGAGGAGAGGAATGGACTCTTTGTTGAATGGAAGGAAATTGAGCTGCCTTATGGCAGCTACAGCAGTAAATTTGTGGTCACAGGAATGAAAATTGAGAGTTTTGTGACTGAAGTTGAAAAGTTAATGGATTGCAGTGCTAAGCACAGACTTGGTTTGACTTCTACTTTTGTACATCAGAGCACCTCTTGCCTGTTTTTATTTGGTTTGGATATGACAGGAATGAGTTATGATCATGCTCTGAAAACTGTGTTGAGATGCTCCTTTAAAAGTATGAATTTGACAGGATTCACAGCCAAGTACCGGAATTAAAAAATAGTAAGCAGTGTCTTGTATTTCTCCTTACCTAAAAGTTGCACATCAGAAGCAAACACACACTTAGGAAGCTTTGTACGTGTTTTACTGACAAGAAGAGGCAAGGATGACTGGGGCCTGTGTTCATGTAACATGTCTGTATGACATAGATGTTCAGTGCATCTTAGCAGAAGCTGAGTGATCAGATGTATTTTCAATGTAATTTATTATTGGTTATTTGCAAAAAAAGAATTTTATGACTAATGGTCAAGTTTATTTATATTGTTCAAAAATAGCATTCCATTTTATAAAAATTCAATATATATTTTTTGAGAATAATTGTCTGGGAATAATCAGTATTCCTTTTATATAAATTCAACATAAATTGTCTGAGAATAATAGCTACATCAGGTTCTGTTTTGCATATCTATCATTCTTCCAGTTGGATGCTCTAAAAGCATCTAACAAACAATAATAAATTTAGCTTTACAACACCCTGCTGGTGTGAATGAATATTATGAACCTTTTTTAAAATAGGAAAACTGAGGCATAGAGATATTTAAGCAAATGCCTCAAGGGTAGCCCCTGACATTACTTTGAGATGCTTCCATTCTCTCTCAATGACAAAATGACACTACATTGTCAAACAATACATTATCAAATTGGTGAAAGTGTGAGGAAAAAGTTTTGTGGTGCTGTCATCACTTCTGCACTATTTGTCCTTGGCAAATGAGCAGTAGTCTAGAAGAATGTTCATGATTGTAAAGAAAATCAGATTATCTGGAAAGAAAAGGCTATTGTGAACATCATCAGATCTTTTGCATAATGTAGTGCATTAAATACTGTGACCCTTACAGCTTGTAGTAATGTACAATTGTATATGAACATGACTTCTAGATGACTTTCTAAAATATATTATGAACATTTTATATTTTGATTACAAATCGATTCCAGATTTTCTACACATGCATTTTAAAATATTTCTCTTAAATGAGCAGAGAAATATTTTAAAATGTCAATATCCTTATATCTCCAACGTGGCGTTACAAACAGAAAGGTGTAGAAGAATTCTCTCCATTCCTGCAGATATTCAATTTTGCTCATGCAATAGGAAAAGTCTTAAAAAGGCAAGGAAGAGACATTGCATGAAATGCTAAAAGATCTTGCAGTCTTGCTGAATAATAAGCAATTAGCACCACACACTGGACTCCATTATGACAGTAGCCCATAGGTGCATCCAATATTCGATCTACACTCTGCTCCACAAATATAAGTTAATGAAAACTCTTGGGTCTTTACAATAATGTAAAGTTCCTTTGGCTTTAAAAGGATTGGTGTATCTAGTAACTTAATGATACTAACCATCTTGATTTTTGTGGCTTCTACTTCTATTAGCTATGGAAGAAATTCTTGATGGAGTTTATTGACAGTACCACAAAGCTGCTGCAATTCTATGTACCAGAAGATCTGACATGAAGGTGTAAGAATGGGTATCAAAACCAGTCAGAACTGAAGGCGACTCTTAGTGAACATATCAGTGGCATACTTCTGTACCAGTGGAAAATTTACACCTTGTTTGTAAAAGGAACCCTGCCTTATGTCCTTATTTTAGAAAAACTCAGGTTTCATCACTTAGTGTTTATAGACTTGAATCTTTAGAATTCTGCTTGTGCTCCATGGGACACCCTCCTTTGCAGAAAATAACAAAGGAAAATTACATGTATAAGTTATTCATTAATTACTTCAAACTTGAGAAACTATTCTTTACAAATGTACAATTCTTCTTCATCATGTGCTTGTTTCATCATCACTAATTAGTGTTGTTTCATAATTTGCAGTATTTTTATATGGTTAATCCTTATTTCAGATACTTCACAATGTTTTTTCTAAGTTAAATAAATTACTTGGCTGTAGAATGATAATATCAAACTGCAAAATGGGACCCTAGCTAATATCAAATGCCATGTAGGTACTTCCAAATATAACTACCTTGGAAATCCTGACGCAGGAAATAGGGTGAACTTACAGTTCTTTTGGCAGGACTTACTGCAGATATAAGTCAGAATACTCAATTTGAAACTGAGCATTTACTGTTTGTTGAGGACTATCACTGATATACTGTGTATCAAGAGTTTAACAGAGTTAAGTAAGTGAGTTAAAGAAAATATAAAGCAGAGGTCTGTGTACAACCAGTTCTGGTTTATTTGAATCTTTTCTCTATCACTGTTCCTCCTAAATGTAGCTCTGTGTGAATGTAATTAGTTGCTCTGTCATCTTTTCGGGGTAGGAAGTTTTGCTAGATTAAATACTAGATCTCTATGGACTATTTTATTGTTTTCTTATTGGAAGCATGCTGTAATGCTATTAGGGCTTGCAGAACAGGTTTTACCCATGAAGCAGTGATATCACTTCTAGTGAATCCTGCTTCAGAACTTCAAGATGTGGAATAACAGCTGGCTCACATTGCTTCACATAGAGACCACCTCAGTTTCTGGAAAATCAGAATGTCTTTTTTCACTCTTGTTCCTCTGATTGGAGAACATAAAAATTTTCTTTTTTTTCCTTTTTTTTTCCCTACTTAACCAGAAAACTCCTGGTGGTTTTTTTCCCTTATCTTCCTAAGTAAGCTACTGGTGAGTATTCTCCATTCTGGCTGGACAGGACTCATTTCCACTGGGTTGTTGGTCTAAAAAAAGGGAGGCATTAAAGTAAAAACTGAGCAACAAAGTTTGAGCCCTGTAGTAATCACCTGGTGATTCTAAGGAAATCATAAAGGTCCTGTGAAAACCAGACATTTTTGTGTGCCACAGATGTAATATTTATAGCTTAATATGAGTTTGTTGCTCATAGCTGTCAGTGTTACCTGCACTGGAAGTCTGCTTGGATCTTTACTTATCGCTGAAGAACAAGGTGACTGAGGATCCCTCTTTCAATTTTTTTTTAAATTTAATGTTATTAACATCACTGGTTGTAAAGTTCAAGCTGGTTGTAAAGCTACAGGCCTTTGAAAATTCTCCCCATGGTCCATTAATACAAGGTTATTAATATATTAACTTGTGTAGCACTTTGAGCTGAGGACACTTCTCAGACACTGGCCTAAATTGTACCTTTGAGCATACCAATGATAAAAACTGAGTTAGAGAGCTCCATGCAGCCCACAATAACGTAAGCAGAGGACCTTCTAGATCTTCACACCAAACATGACCATACATAACACATCATATAACCTTTTTCCTGACCTTGTCAAAAATCATTGTCTGAGGAGCAGCCTTTTTGCTTTCACTGCTCAGATGAGAAGCTGCTTTCCAGAAGTTCCACAGGAGCTTCCTGCAGCAGCTCATTGGCCTCCATACAGATAAAAATTCATAGTGAGTAAATGGAAATTCTTACCCCTTATATTTCTTAAAATAAAATTTTATCTGTAATCAGCCACAACACATCACTCTCTTCTCATATTATCCCATCAGAGAGCGTCTTCTTCCAGAACCATTCTGGTTTGAGGAGTTCTTTCCTGAGCTAAGTGACGTGAAAGCTTCTTAGTACCGTGTCATCTAAAGGGTCTTTCCAGCTGTGTTGTGCATTGACATTAGTAGATCTTCAACAGAAAATTCTTGTCTGGTACTGGTTTGGTATCACTTGCTTTTCTCACGCTGTCAGCAGATTGCCATCTGCAATTCCTTCTGTCATCACTCATTACACTAGAATCTTGCTCCTTATCCAGCTGATGGATTCCCACCTCGCAACACAGATTTTGTTATTAGTCTCCAAATGCACCATCTTGTGTTGTATCATAAACCATTTCTTCACAGGTTTATTATTCCAGCCATCAGGTCTTTCTCTGAGAAATACTGCCTCAGTGTGTACTGCTCTACCTCTTAGCTGAGCAGTGTCAGCTCATCTCATTGGTGCACTGGCATTTTTCTGTAAAGGTCACAGAGTTTTTGAGATTTTTCTTTATTTTTAATTATCCTGGCATATCCACCAATAAATCTCTCAATCTTGAAGTGCTTATTTGCAACATTATTTGCTCTTATATCCTCTTAGATCAGTTCCTTATGTACCAGATTTTCCTTTATTAATTTAATCTTTAATTTTCACAGGTAGCAATTTTTCACTGAAAAGCTGGGAGACATTTTATTCATTTCTTCTGGGAGCCATTATTTACTTTAAGAAAAGAACAAGCTTAGACAAATGTGAATTAGTAGTGAATTTTTTTTTTCCGTGCTATTTTCCATTCTATTTATTGAGGAATTTCCATTAGTTTCCAGTCTTTCTTGCTGATATGCTCAAAGTTATTCCTGATATGTTAGCATATTATTTATGTCTGATTAACAGGTTTTATCTCCTTCTCAACCTGTACAATTTTCTTCCTGACTTTAAAGACCCTTTTTTTCAGTTCCCATTTACAAAAGATACTTAAGGGCTTCAGTGGGGGAAGTTTGAACTGAATGACAATAAGATCCCAAAGTGAAAAACAAAACAGTGGATTTTCTTGCTTCAGTTGCCAATTGGGAATTTTTAGCTCAGGAAGAATGGAAGTTTAGCTGATAGAACCTAATACAAATTTGGTACTTATTGCCTTTCCCTATTTTTATGCCTTTTACATGAGTTCTAATAAAGGATTCACAAGGAAACCCAACTGGCAGTCACTTCCCTATACATTTTATCACATATCCCAATAGAGTGACATTTTTTGCATGCTTTTCCAAGTTGTTACATTAACAAATTTGCACTGATTTCTTTATCCTGTCATCTAAAGACCACCTTGTAGTAAGACAGTGAACTTTTACAGCATTCCATAGTTGATGCACTGTCTAATGTCACAAATGTCTGCTCAAATTACTTCACTAAGACTTGAGAAGAGTCTACATTGTGCCTTCCATTTGAGCTTGATTTGACAGAATCAGTCCCTGCGCTAGCTCATGGCACTTATCAGTTAGTCAGCCTTCCTCAGGGAAGAGAATTTAGAGTGCACCATATTCAGTTTTCAGATCAAGCCCTGTCCCCTTAGGAAGCTCTGTACTGCATTATTAAACAAGGTGCCATCAGCCGTAGCACCATGCTTAAACATTCACTCAAATAAAAGACGACATCATTAGGTTAACTCTTTTTTCACCAGCTTCATTTATCATTCAGTCATCTAAAATAAAACACCAAGACAAAGGAAAATTTACTATGTCTTTGTTTTCATTTCTCCTGAAGATTTGTAAATGTGGGCAGGAAAGCCTCTCTGATGTTACGAAATAATGATTAAACTTAGTGCTATATGAGGTGAGATTTTGCAAATTAGAAATTTTTTTAGTTATTTAAGAGCAATGTATTGTTTATTTTGCCAGTTTTATATGTGGTCCTCACAGAGACTACTGTGTGTTTTGATTTAACTGTCATAGCTATGCACAACCAAATTCTGAATATTACTGTGACTTAATTATGCCAAAGACAGGAAAGTGACATCAAGCTAATATGTAAATGAGAGAAGAAATTGATCATAAATGTAGAAGTCCCTTTATAAAATATATTACTTGTTATACTGTCAGTGCACTATACAATAAGGAGTAAACAGTGATCAAATTATGCATATATCGTCAAGAATTATGGATCCTTGAAAGTATTTTATATCATTTCAATCAAACCAAAAGTCATTTAGAAGGGAGGTGTGCTCCCCCTTGAAAGTGAGTAGACCTAGGATATGTATTTTAAGATTTGCATTTCAAATCTCCTTGGGTCTTCTCCTTATATTCTGAGTGAGGTTTTTACATCTTTATTTATCTTGTCAGAGCAGAAATTGTCAAGATTCTCTGAGAAAAGGAAATATATCCTTTTTAAAGCTGCATGTTGATATAAATATGAAAATGGATTAAACTCTGCTTCCAATTTTCAAACATATGTACTTCAATGAATATTAAATGGCAGACCCATATCATCATCATGACTTATTTACTTTGTAGAGTTTTTATCAAAAAAGGACTGGAGTTTGCTGTGGAGCGTGAAACTCCACTGTAATTGAGTTTAGAGTGGTAAAACCACTAAAGAGGCCATGGCCCCAGAGAGTTCCCTGAAACCCACCTGTCAGCTGGTGTTACATCACTGATCCAACAAGCCGTGCCTTCCTCTTCCCGCTAAAGATTTCTGTGGAGAAAAAAAAGAAAAAAAACCGAAACAAAACACCCGAAGTTGCTCCTAGAAAAAAAAACCCCTCTGCAACAGCTGCACAGTGTCAGCAGAAATAATGATCTGAAACTCAGCCTCCAAGGGATGCTAGTCTGGGTCCTAATTCTTTAAGGTGTCATTTCTTTCATTGCAATGCCATTATGCATGAAAGTAATGGAGATGACATGAAGTATTCTTTCATCAAAGTATAACAGGAGGGAGAAAGTGTACTTCAGCATATTGACAGGAAAAGGTGTCTTGTTTTGCCAGAAGTGTTCTCTTAAAGGATCCATGCATAAAAGTGGCCATTTAATTCTCACTATTTTATTATGAAAATTGCACATTTTATCATTGGAGCATTTGAAATGTACCTTCACATGAAAATTGAAGTTGTAAGCAGGTTTAGTTCTTTAGTTTCTTTGGGTTAAAAGCTGGTTTTTTGCAGGTAGATTGAATGACAGCCAATACCAGAGTGCTTTATACTCACTGATAAAATCAGTCTTCTGGTCAAGTGTTCTGCCTGCAGAACTCCATTTACTTCAGTGGAGTTTCACCTGTGCAGGATCTGGGTATAAACCAGTAGTGACTGGTGATATTCAACAAATGGCTCACTTGCCTGTTTTCTGTCCAGCAGATAGTTGGATCTGAAGCAGCTCCCCACCACTACCATAATTTAAGCACCTGTGCTAGACATTTTGGCAGAGATGATGAGACAAACTACCTGGGAAATAGCTCCTCTGTGAAGCTCAAGGTGATTTCTGCACCAAAATGTCAAGGCAAGCTGGCAGGACTGTGTGAGCAGTTTTCTGAAATGGCGCATTTATTCTATTTTTGGCATGAAAAGAGGCTTTCGTCTTTAGGCTGTCAAGTAAGTCCGGTGACAAAAACGAACACCTAGCTTCAAAGGCAGCTAAATGCCCCAACCTTATTTAAGATCTTGCCTCCACTGAAATCAGCACCATTCTGACATTGGATCAAAGTCTGTAAAAGCAAAGAGTCTAAATGTTTTCTTTTGAGAAGATGTAGCTGATCATATTGAATCCCTTTTTAAAGAAAGGGAAAGAAGCTGCTCTGTTAAACTTGGATTTGTTTCAAAGATCTTGGCTGACAGATGCATTGTTCTGAAAAGTACTCCTGCCAGTTTTTTTATCTATTACACCTGCATTAATATTCAGTGCAAATGAGTCCTCGGTTTGGTCTTTGAATTACTACTGTGATCATTGGTGCTGAAATTGAGAAAGGAAATTATATTTCTCCTATATCTCTGCTGCACATCAAAGTCTGAAATAGTGCTTCCTACGGGAGATGTGCTGCTCTCAAGAGTTGTCCTGCTGTAACATGCTTCAGAATAGTTGCTGGGAGGAACATTGCAAATTGCTGTGCATTACCTACTTGACCTTAGCATGCAGACTGCCCACAAGTAGTAACTCCAAACTGGATCACTGCTGGGAAAAGGATACATGGGAACTTCTAGTCTACTCAGTGAGTGGTTTGGGCTTCCAGCCTACTTCTGAAAAAGAATTAGGGCTGTTGCTAGTGTGGGTGCTCTCCTAACTGTATAGAGGCATGTTTTCGTTAAATCCAGGAAGATCACAACAAACCTGGTGTCTCCCAGTGTTTCTGCTTGCTTTCAGCTTGAGAGTCTTGAATGATCATGAACAACATTGAAGTGAAGAAAGCATCTAATGGCTTTCATTGAAGAAATCTTCTAACTGCTCATCTTTACAATATTCTTTGCATTTTTGCAATCAAGGAAACCTTTACGTACATAATGAAATCAAAAACTGCTGAGAAGAAAAACATTTTGACTTTTGATGTGATCTTAATGTAAAGAAGCAAACTTTTTGTCTTCAAAAGATACAGTTCAAACTTTTAAAAATATCACTCTGTACTATGAATAATTCTTATTTTAGTATTGATTCAGTCTGTACTACTGTCTTGGGCATGGTTTCATTTATTCTTAAGCCAGTCACTGCTAAAAGGGCTTATTTTCCTTGAAGGATCAGGCTGCTTTTGCTGCCCCAGCATCTGCTGAAGGACATAATTTTTGGTGGCTACCTGATAGAAAACTTTTTCTACCCCCAGTTAGTTTTCAGTTGGATCAGCTCACTGACTTGACAAAATCTGATGCTACGGGATCACTTGACATGAGGAAAGTGGTGGGAGCACAGCAGCACAGGAGGGCAAGGGAGTGACTTTTTTGCCATCAGTTTAACTTACACTAAATAAGGTGTATCGTCAAGCCACTTTGCAGTTAATAGTGGTGCTGTTTTATTACGCTAAACAAACGGGGGAAATGTGACTCAATAACTCTGAATTAACCTCCTTTCTCTCCCCTTACTCTGCCCACCACTGTAGTGCCTGCATTCACGTCAGCCTAACTTCTAGCAGTACATCAAGAAGAGGAGAGATGCTTGAAATGACTGTTTCCATAGACTTTTACAGGCAGTCTTTATGTCTGTGACTGAAATACAACTTCTTGCCTCCAATCCAGCTCATCACCAATGTTTCCTGGCATTTCTGCTTGGGGGGCCTGAAATGGAATAACTGAAGAAACAAATGCACCTTATCCCAAAGAATTTACACTTTTGTATTTATGGGAATGCACCAGGTTTCAGGTGTTCACACATGTCTTTATTGCGTCATGAGAGGTTTTGGCAATTGTTTAGGAGAACTCTGTGGTAACGCATGTTAGAAGACTGTGCTCCTCAGTGGTAGCAAAGTATTTGTGCTAAGACAACTGCTGGAATGACAGTGGTGCTGTGGATTTGACTGATACCTGTCTTGATGCTCATACCTCATAACTGAATATGGAGTAGCTGACAAAAGCCAAAAGAACTAAAAATGGCAGCCTGCATGTCTTCAACTTTCTGTACCCATTTTTCCATCATATGAGGATGGTAATTGGATCACTGTGCTCCTTACTGGAATTTCAGGAAAAGTATGTTGTTACAATCTGTTCCACATCACACTGGACTATCAGTTCCCACAGTTTCCTGAAATAAATGATCATCAAAAAGGCCACAGTATATTCAAAGTATTTTATTGTAATGTTGTGCACCTCTGTTTCGGCACAAGTCTCATTACTTTTTGGATGTCCTCACCAGATATTGATCAGCAGCTTGCAAATAAAAGGTGTTCACAAATTATTCACACATACTGCCCAAACGTCACAAGGGAGAAAAGTTGTTGTTATTATTGCTGAGCCTTACATTTAATAGCAGTAGCCAGTCCAGCAAGTGATGAAAGATATGTTACGGATATTGAGAACCTTGTGGAGATGAACAGACACCTTCCCTTTGACAAGCACTATCCAACACTAGATGGCACACTTGGCCTCAAGATCACAGCCGCTTGTGCCTGTCCTTGCATCACCCAAGTGCTTTCCTGCTTTGGTCTCTTTTCCACAGTTTCTAGTAAAAAATGTCCATGAAGTTACAGGGTACATCTGGGCAACTCTACTAGAGGAATTTTGAATCCTCTGTTGTGTGTTCTCCTCCAAGTTGCTTCATTCTCCAGACTTTGACAGAAAAATTTAAAAATCCCACAATATGGAGAGAAAATAGGAGAAACTGGGGTGAAAAAAGTAGAATTTTTTGGTAAGTCCTAGGAAAAAAAGAAAAGGGAATGTAAAACTATTTTCACCATTTTTCCCTTCCTCTATTCCACCCCCATAATCTATTATTCTGATGCTGGCAGATTAAAAATGGTTGTATAACCTAAAAATAAATTGCTTTATGTCACTTTGATCCAAACAAAAAATTAATTTTATTCCAATCCTTGAGTTGATCACCGAACCAAAAATCCACATTTTTGATGTCTCTAAAGCAAAGTGACACACAGCTTCTGCCTGTGTCAGGAGCTGCCTCTGCCTGTGTCAGGAACTAGTGGGACATAATGGGATTGGCGTTAAAGAGCAAAGTGGATGAATCTAAGGATCACACAAAATGAGATTCAGGGAAGTTACTTTGACTGGCTCTAATCTGGTCCTGTGGGCTGGATTCCCATATATCAGGTGAGGCCTTGGAACTCAGTCTCTGGTGTAATTGCATTGGCCTTGGTGATGGCCAAAGAGCAGCTAGAACTTAATTTGACTACTGCTGTGAAGGACAATAAAAAGCATCTATATACATACATTGTCAACAAAAGGAAGACTAAGGAGAATCTCTATCCTTTATTGGATGTGGGATGAAACATTGCCACAAAGGATGAGGAAAATATTGAGGTACTTATTGCCTTCTTTGCCTTAGTCTTTAATAATAAGACCAGTTGTTCTTCATGCACCCAGCCCCCTGAGCTGGAAAGCAGTGGTGGGGAGAAGAAAGAAGCCCCCATATTCCAAGGCAAATTGGTCAGGGACCTGCTGCACCACTTAGACACACAGAAATCTGTGCAGCCAGGCAGCATTCTCCCAAGGGTACTGAGGGAGCTGGTGATCAAGCTCTGAGGGAAGTGCTGATCAAACCACTCTCCATCACTTCCCAACAATTCCAGCTAACCAAGGAGGCCACAGTTGACTGGAAATTAGCTAGTATAACACCTACAGGAAGGGTGAGAAGGAGGAGCCAGGGAACTGCAAGTTTGTCATTCTGACCTCAGTGCTGGAAAAGGTGCATGGATCAGATCATCCTAAGTGCCATCACATGCATGTGCAGGACAACTAGAGGATCAGACTCAGCCAACATGGGTTTATGAAGGGCAAGTCCTGCCTGACTAACTTGGTCTCCTTCTATGCAAAGTAACCTGCTTAGTGGATGAGGAAAAGGTTGTGGATGTCTAGACACCAGTAAAGCCTTGGACACCATTCCTCACAGGATTCTCGTGGAGAAGCTGACTGCTCATGGCTTGGACAAGTGCACTCTTTGCTGTGTGAAAAACTGGCTGGATGGCCAGACCCAGAGAGTGGTGGTAAATGGAGTTACATCCAATTGACAGCTGATCAAAAGCCAGGTTCCCTGAGGCTCACCTGAGTGAGGTAATTTAGTGCCCCCTCAGTCAGTTTGGAGACAACACCAGGTTGGGTGGGAGTGTTGATCTACTGGAGTACCTTGGACAGACTGGATATATGGGCTGAGGACAAAGGCAAAAGAGGTTCAACAAGGCTTGATGCCAGGTCCTGCCCTTCTGTCACAATCCCATGCAACACCACAGGCTGAGGGCAGCATTTGGAGAGCTGCCTGATGGAAAAGAACCTAGGGGTGCTGGTCAACAGCCAGCTGAACATGAGCCAGTGTGTCCAGGTGGCCAAGAAGGCCAATGGCATCCTGACTTGGGTCAGCAATAATGGGATCCAGCAGGACCAGGAAAGAGCTTGACCAACCATCTGTACTCAGCACTGGTGAGGCCACACCTCAAGTGTTCACGTTTGGGCCTCTCATTACAGGAAAGACACTGAAGAGGAGAGGCTTCAGAAAGGGCAACAGAGCTGGTGGAGGGTCTGGACATATTTAAAATACGTGTAGATGTGATGCTGAGGGATATGGTTTAGTGATGCTTGGCAGTGCTGGGTTAATGGTTGGACTCAATGATCTTCAAGGTCTTTTCCAACAAAAACTATTCTGTGATTCTGTGATCTCTTGAGATTGAGCTTTCCATGGTGTTACATAATCTCCTTTAAAACCTGGTTTGGTTATACCTGAAAGACATATCTTCCTTTCCTTGCATAGTTCTTAGAAGTTCTTAAGAATGAAAATCCTTCTTTGATGATCAGCTCAGTGTGCAGACATCTGAGTTTCTCTGCACTTCTCTCTATCACTGAACTGTGGAAAAAGGCATTTCACTCAGCTGCTGGGAATAGAAGCTTTCCTAAAGCCTTTGTCTCACTAAAGCATTCTTAGCTGCTCTTTACCTCAGTTTTATGTGAAAATGCATATATCTCTGTGTTGTTTCTGCCCCATCCTTTTCCATTATAGGTGGCCTGGACACACAGTCCTGATGCTGCATTGCTGATATCCAAGTACAGACTTCTGCTGTTCTGTTCTTTTCTTCTCAATTGGGATTATTATGATTATTATCAGAGTGTGATCTCCCCAGTGAGAGCCTGGGTTCAGATGTTTCTTTTTGCTGAAGAGCTGGAAACAAAGCATGGCTTTCTGTCAGAAGATGGGAGTCCTGACCTGGCAAATGCAGTGCAGAGATATTTTTTGCACTCTAGTACCTCTTGGTACCAAAGTTAGCTCTAAATGTTTTAAAATAATTAGGCATCAATTACATCTAAATTTCTGCATTCCCACCACTGTAATTTACATAATTTTAGCTGCATTGGTAATGATTTACATCAACCAAAGTGGGAAGGAAATCGAAGCATAGAAATCTTAGGAAGTGAAAAAGAGCCTTATTTAACTGTCCACACGAGAAACAAATGCATTGGTTTTAAGAGTTCAGCATCCTAATTTTTACAAGCACTGAAATATCTCCCAGCTGGATAAAAAAATGCAGGAAAGCCAGCCCTGTCTAGCTGACACAATGCCAGAAACCTAATAAAGGGAATGCAGCATTGGAAAGTACAAAAGTCAACATGTCAACATAAATCAACTTTGTCAGAATGAAACAGATGTGTCCATTTGTTGGTAGATCAGATTAACGTAAATCAAGGCAGTATAAAGGTTACACATTATAGGGATTTGTGACTGGTAAACTTTCATAGTGGGATCAGAGATAGTAATCATCTGGCAGTGGGAATAAAAAGTCAAAGTGAAGCTTAAATGCTGAATCAAAAATCAGTCCTGTTAATGTCTAACATGCTGGGGTCAAAAATTCATAAGAGTCCAGCTGTGAAAATAAGATGGGAGCTGTATTAGTTTTCTCCCTTCTGTATCTCACGTTTAAGTGTTGTCAGTTGATGAGGGTTTGTCCCTTGGGAATTGTCGTGGGGTACTTTAGTCCATGTAAAGTGAAAATTTTGCATCACATAGAGGATCTTGTGAAATTCTGTAAAGCATGAAGACAACATGCTGAGATTCATAATGGCGAGGAAGGAACAGTAGAAACAGTAATCTGCCACATGCCCTTATCTAAAAGTGGTTCTTGACAAAGAAGGCAGCGTGTTTGTAGTGCGGAATCTGGGACACATTTTAACACTTAGTGGTTATTAGTGGATAAAGACAGATAACTTTAGATGGATGTTGGCATAGAGAACTGTTTAAAATAAATAGCAGTCCCAATGGACCCATTCTTTTCATGCCTTTCAATGTTATTTCTGTTTGTGGCATTGTGTGAAGTTTCATTACCGGGTCAAAAGTTTGATGTAAACAAGCAATAAGCTCTCTAGCAGGAAATATACACTGAGAAAATGTGAAATAAGAAAACAAATCACAGGCAGCTTCTTTAAGGCACATAGTACATAGTGTCAATGCAAAAAAGCTTTTTTGTACTTTGTCCATTTTTCTCCTTTGTTTTCAAATGATAGGTTCACAATTCATTGTTTTTAACTCCATAAATTTCTACATTTATGTAACATTTTAATGTCATCGCTGTACTGTTTACTCAAGAGAAAGAATCTATACCAAAAAAAGAATAAACTTTAGAAGAAGTTAATGCAGTCCTGCTTATTTTCTAAAAATTATTGACAATCCTTGGCAAATTGTTTAACCCCCATGATCCAATTCAGACCTACTTAAGAAACACTTTGCTCTGTATGTGCCTCCACTCTCTTCCTTTTAGTCAGTACTCTTTCCAAAGAGTAACATGCTAATAAGCACATGGACACATCATATCTGTGAGGGATGTATTATTTACACAGAATTGTTTATTTAAGGTATGCAAAGAATTTTCCAAGGTATACGTGTCTAGTATATTTAGCTTCATATTATAGATGGGGCACTGAGTGACATGAAAACTGTGGGCAGATGATGCCACTATCTAACTTTTCTTGTGATGTTCTAGGTGTAACCAAAGGAAGGTTGTGAAGATGTTGGCTGAGGCTGATGTGCCCCTGAGCCTTTTTCTTTCCACAACTTTATGACTGTCTATTTGTGAGTAACTGGAGCTCTGAAACATGGAAATCACAGTCTGAAATGGTGATTTGTTCAAGATAACAGTGATGACTGTGGCAAATCATGATGATATTACCCAAATATCGCAATTCTCATTTTACCATCGTGATTATGAGATCATGTTTCCTCCTGCCCTATAACTTCGGTGAAAACAATGTTCAGTGAAAACAACAATTAAAATAAACTTCTCATGCATCTATTTATCCTCTGAAAAGACAAGCTGAGAATAATGTCTATAACTAGCATATGGTCATGATATCAGAAGCACAGGTTCTATGATTCTTATTTAAATATATTTAAATGTATTTTATTCAATATTCCCATGACTCCCATATAGAATACCTTTAGTGAATAAAGTTGGTATATGTTTTCCAAATTATCAACAATGGCTTTAAGTTTCAAATAAATCACCAAAATGTCAACTGACTTGTCCACTACATTGTGGGGAACACACTGAATTGCACAAGTTTTCTCAATACAGTGAAATGCCAATGTCCTGTGAGGGAGGCGGTTGTCGATAAGTGGAACACGATCCTGTGGCATTATGAGTTGTGGTAGGCCTAGAAAAGAAGGAAGTTTGAGCTGGGAGTTCTCAGTGACCATTATCAATGAGGGGAAAAATACAGTATTGGCAGAAAGATCTGCAGACAGTGACTGCAGACAGGCAGTGAAGGCAACCACAGACTTGGAGGACAGCTGAAAAATGAAAGGTCCCACTGAAATAAATGTTGTTGTTTTAGAGTGTGCTCAAAATGAGTTTCACTTCAAACATGAAGTCTGTCAACTTCAAAAATCATTCATTGGTGTTGGTTCAGTGATGTCAAGTACTGACTGAGGCTGAAAAATACAACATGGGTGGAAAAGTATTCCTTCCTGCAAATGTTTGAGTTTTCTTGGAAGTTTCCTGTCTGAGTACTGACCTGGCCTGACCCTATTTAGTTTGTGAGATCTGATGAGATCAGAGCCTGAGGTTATGGCACTAAACTAAGAAAAGTGATAACAAAACAAAAATGGCATGATTGGCTGGGTAGTAGGCTGAACACAATAAACCTAAGGAGAACTACATGTATGTATTCCACTCCTTAATATCCTCTTTGTAGATAAGAAAAATAAGCCTCACCCTGGAGCTAAAATAGTAATGGGATGAGGGCTGCCTGCCTTACTTGATGGCCATGAACAATAAGTATATTATACAAAGATGGATTACTGAAATGGAAAGTGGGTACTCATGAGATGCTACCTTGAGGCAGGACTGAAGCAGGAGCTATCCTGGCCCCCTGTGCTGTCTACAGTTATCTCCTTTTGGTGGCCCCACGTTTCTCAGTAAGCTGTGATATGACCCTGTGCAGTCCAACTTTAGTGCTTTTCACTGTCAGGTTCATTGAGGCTATAGAAGACTATTTTGCTTGGAGAAAAAAAAATAGATATGTGAACTAGTCACTGAAAGCATTTACAGATAAAAGGAGAAGTCAGCAGAAAGCTGTCTAAAGAGGTTTCTTTTGTAGTGCACTGAGGAAAAGAAGATCTTTATGACAATAGAAAAAATAGCAATAGAAGCATTACATAAGAAAGCTCAGGTTTCTTTTTTGTGCCCATGTTTTTCACTAATCTTGAAAATTATTGAGACACATGCTATTAAGGTTGTGATGTAATGATATTGAACTCATTTAGCAGAACTCTAATGACAGATTTTTCCCTCTGCAATGAGTACTGCAAGCAACTTCAGAAATTAGGCCAAGTTCTGATGTTACTTGTAGCGTAATAAATAGAAATTCAATTAATATCAAAGGAATTGTTTTAGATTGTTACCAAATATCTATATCTGGTCAGTGCTCAGAGCCTCTGTATTTCAGCTTTTCAGAAATTAGCACATCTTCTAAGCATCTTTAATTTCTACAGACTATTTTATATGCAAGCTGAAGGCTCATATAGATCTTCACTTGGAACAAGCCAGGACTGATCAAATGCCTCCGAGGCTTTTTTCTCTGGTATTCCAGTTCAAGACAGAAATGCAAATACATTTAATGAGAAATTACTCAGAAGGCATCCTCTTTTAGAGACTCAGGACAGGTTTGTGATTTCTGGATCTGGATTAGGGCTGGTGGGAATTTCTCTGGTGAAATAATGAATGGAGAATTGGATTTATGAAGAAGCACAAGTTCCACAGAAGGGAGATTTCATAGTTTTAAAATGATGAATGAATAAAAGTTACAGACTTAATGGATTTTAGATCAATGGGTTAGTTCCAGTGACAATTTCATAGATCTTCCAGACCTGTTAAATTGAATATAAAGGCCAAAAATGTTTGGGTTATCATTTTTAGTGCAACCTGGAATTCACGTATTTACTAAAAACTCTAAAATTTTTGCGTTTTGTCCTTTCAGAGGACATGAATTAGCTTGGAGAGCAAGTGGTTATTTTCATGGTGACTTTTCCAAGCACAGTTTTATTTTCCTGTGAGGCATAATTGTGATTGTTATTGTTTTACATTCTGTATAAAACCCAAATACAATAAAAGCTATAAAATTGTTTTAGTACTGTCATTTCAGTTGCTGCAAAGTACAGTCTTCAGTCAAATTTGTAATCATAGTTTTACAAGAACTGAGAAATTGCTCGCTCCCTAAAACTAAAATCACTGTGGCAGGGACACCTAAAATCTGGAATAGAAATAATTTAATAAAGATGAAGTAGTCCAACCTCAAGTCTATTGCTAAACCCATGCATATGCTTTTTAGGCATCTGAGGTTACTTCTTGGGAAAGACAATATTGGACAAATCCACAATTAGAGCTTTTGTAATGTTAACCATCCTTACCTCAGTGGAATTGATTACACACATTTGGTGAGAGGCAATTGGAATGGTAAGTCACTTAGTCATATTCTCATTTTCACACACCATTCAGCTTCCTACTGTCCTTCTGCTCATTCTTTTCTCTTTTCTCACCACAGTATGCACAGCATATCCCCACCATTGTTCTGCATAGTTTAGGATGGCATTTAGGTAGAAAGATTGGTGTAAACTTGCAGAAGAAGCTGCCAGTGAAATGTCTAGGCCTCTCCAATGCACACACAGCAGCAGCTTCCTGATGTCCCTGAAGAAAACGGAGAAATTAGCAGCATTTTACTAATGTGGCAAACTAACTGCTGAAGAAGGTTGAAGCCCAGTGCTGCAAGTCATGGGGCATTCTTATTACACCAGTGCAGGTTGAGGGAACAGAGCATACTCAGCAGCTATATCTCTTAAATTTGACTACTTAACCAAAGAAACTCTGTTTCCTGCTATGTAGAATACTTGGGGTTGAAAATTAACCTAAAGATTAGAACTGGGCCAAAACAGAACCCAGACCTCAATTCTAAAGCTACATCAAATTTATCTTTCTAAAAATTTCTGTGTACGAGCATGGTGAAGCATGATCTTTGCCAAATTGTGAAATGTCTTGATTTGCTTTTTACCAAGAGCAGGATCTTAGAAAGGATCTAATCTAAACTGATCTTCATCCACTACTTCAAATTCGATGGTTAGTTCTTTCTTTTGAGGCTCTTACTGCCTCACAGTGTCACAACTGGCTTCTCATACTGATGTTTATGTCACTCAGATGCCAAACACTAAGGTTATTTAATTTTGTTTGAAACCATTGGCTGAACTGCATGACAGCACCTAAACATAGCTACCCATAGCCGTGGTTCTAACAGCTTTGAGGCCTTTTTGTGATGGTAAAGCTGTATTCTGAGAGCTGGGGAAAAACACCTGTAGCTGACAGTGCAGACCTAATTATAGGTATTTATCCAGAGTCTGAAACTGCAAAGTGTATTCCTCAGTTCTTGTGAGCAGCATGAGCATGGCACAATGCAGCTCTGAGGCAAGGGTGAACTGCTAAAATGGCAGTATGTTGGCACAGACTGAAGAGCCCGTTTCTTGTAGAATCAGTGTTTGGCCCTGTAAGCTGCCTGCCACCACTTTAAAAAACCACCAGTACAGGTACAGAAATACAAGTTGGTAGGATGCAGCAAGACAGAAGGCAAGGTGGGACCATGGAAGTATCATCTCAAAACACCTTGGGCTAATTAATATGAAATTGGTCTCAGGCCAACACCCGCATTTTGGAGCTGAAAGCCTCCTCAGCAACTTCACTGTGATAGTCCCATAGGCCTGCTCATGAATTAAGGCTGGGCAATATTGTCCCAAAGTCGGGGAGGAGAGGCAATTTGAAAATCTCCAAAACACCTCAGAGAAGTGATGTCTTCGGAAACCGTATCTCTGCAAGAGCTAAAAATGCTGAGATTTCCCAAGCTGCATGTCAGTGATCTATACTGATAAGGAGAAAGGACCCTCTGGTTTGTGTCCTTGTACAACATAGAGCAGAATTTCCCCAGTTATCCTGGGTGTATTGCATACATCAGTCAGTGCATAGAATAAGAGGAAGACATACATAATATGCTACCTATGTGATGCCTAGCAAAGGGCAGATTTTCTTAGTTAGTGGGACTCTGCATTTGCTGTCTTTTACAAGCATATTCAAAAGGTCTGAAAACCACTTGCATCCATGGAACCTACCTTTACAAATGTATTCCAGTATTGGAAAGATTTTTGCATCTACTTTGTGGACTGGAAGGGGAATATCTTAATTTCTTTGCTGCTTCTGTGTCAGGCAACATTCCCTGGCATTCCTTTTTTACAGCAAATAGCTCTGTGCATAAATAAGACCCTAAAAATCATTTCCCTTTGATAAATATTTTAGTGAATATTCCTGCTTGCACAGGGCTCTCTTCTGTTCCCCTGAAGCCAGATCTGGCCCACATACAGTGAAAATGAGGCTGTCTGCTCAACATGCAAAAGTCCTTATGTTCTAGCTAATAGTAAGCATCAAGTAAAAGGAAAAGGACTTTTGCTTCCTTTGTCTTCCAGCAATGTTATCTTAGACAGCCACCAGCACATGATCATTTACATAAGGAGGGAACCGCAGAGCTGCTGCCAACTGCCCATAGTGCCTGCCAAAAACAGATGTTAGATGTTACTGTTAGAATAATGTCTTCTTCAGCTTGACATGTGAGTGCTGCAATCTTTATTTAAAAGGAAGAGGAAAAAATATGGTTGAATTAATGAAATGGAGCACACAACATACGGTCTGAAAAAATTATAATCTAAGGGAAAGTGCTGGTTGTCCAATTGCCTAAGACTGCTAAACTCAGCTGGGTGAATTTGACACAGAGAACTGTTCTTGTCTGGCACATAGATGGATTTGGTGACCTAACAGATCTGTTGTATTTTTATATTTTTATTTCCATGCCTTCGCATCAATTTTTAAATAGTTTCCAAAAGGCAAAAAGTGAAACTTACTGTAAAACTGGTTAGAACTGCAAAGCCCCGTATTGCGTAGCATGGTGCTAAATCCAGCATTCTTTTTCCCCAAAAATCCTTACATTAAATAGCAGGTAGCATTATCAAAAAACCTGTGATTTACACCTGGATTTTGCTATAATTTTGCATGAATCCTGGGGTTTCTATAAAAATACAATTGAGATAAAGCCTTTGTATTTTATCTGTAAGGCATTTTCTTCATGTATCTTATGGGACAAGAAAGAATATGTCTGCAAAGATACAAAATATTATAATTTATTACTTTGTTTTCCTGTTTTCCAAAGAGCAGGGAACTAAATACTTGGTTTCCAGAGCTGAAAAGATGACTGATATTGCAATTTGCCTTATATAATCAGCCTCTGTCAAGTCTTATGATGTTTCTGTGGGGTCAGTAGAACCAGCAAACCCTTGATTTTACACTTGTATGTCGAGGTTGAGCTTTCACATGGCCTCACCCAAACAGTCGGTTCGCTCCAGCTCTTCCTTTGGTCAACACCCACACTGTTTCTCCTTGATAGCCAGAGGAGCTTGACCTCCCTGAGACCTCTGTACCTTGTCCAAGTGTCATTGGAAGTGATTAAAATGTAATAAGAAATAGAGATAGACAAGCAAGCATCACAAACTGAGTGATGTCACCAGTCAGCATTGTTCCAGAATAGGCTAAAATGGATTTGGATCCTCAGCTTTTATGTGCTGGTTTCATTGCAGCACAAAGTCCTTCCTGCAAGTCCTGAAGAAATCTGAATCTGCGAGGTGTCTGTCCCCAGGAGACGAGGTGAAGTATCTTTCTCTCCGCCTGAAAGAGTAGCCAACAGAAACTTCCTCACAGGGTATGTTCCTGAAGTTTTTAGGATGCCATTTTCAAGCTGTTGTGTAGAAAAAGCAGCTGCCTAATTGCACAGCTGCCTGCTCTGTGAGGGTGTGCAAAGTGCTGCCATCTGCTTCTGAAGATAGATGGGACAAGAAAGCATGCTTTTTGTTCTCCTTGCCCTCCTTTTCTTTCTCTTCAGCTGGGAAATGAGGTTGTCAGGGTGTTCTGTGGGTGTTAGACTCTGGTGGACAGGTCTGCAGGAGGTGAGCTCTGCAGCCAGGTCATGGCTGGCAGTAGGGGAAGCCCTTGTCCCCTTCTCTTCGCACTGGCCATTTCTATGGCAAACTCTGGTGCTCCTGTGCCCCTGCACTGGCTGTTTTAACTGACTAATATGGATTATAGGTGGGTTTTGAAATTTTTATAGGTTTGGTGGATGGAGTCTCACATCAGCTCAGTAAAGAGCCTCCTCCAAAGATGAGGAAGAAGGAACAGGATTGAACACTTTGATAGCACATCTGTTCTGTGTAGGGTTGGCTCAGCCATCTTGCTTAAAAACACCAAAAGACTGTGTTGAGATGTTGTCACCACAGGAGGGTTACACAGACATTACACTTTGTTATATGCTTTCAAAACTGCCAGGATCTTGGCTTTTGGTCCTTGGGGTTCTTTCAGCATTGTCAATCCCTTTCCTCTTTCAAATTACACACTCTTTCTCCAGTCATTTGCAAGGGGACTGGGGGAGGACACAATAGAGAAACGTGTGTTGTTGCAGCACTCTGTGTTCAGCAGTTAAACCCCTTTTTTTTGATTCTCCTATCCAAAGAAGTATTTACATGAAATGTCAGTCACCCTGGGGAATTATATGAGAATTAATTATTAGTGGAGAATGATTTGGTCCTATTAATTATGGGTCTCACATAAGAAAAAGAATGGGCTTAATGTGTCATATGGTTTTTTTCAGCCACTGAACTAGGAACTCATAGGCATCAAATATCAATAATGGTTTTGTTGAATACAGATTGATGACCTCTGACAGAAATTATAGGAGAAACTTGTATCATTTTGTCTTATTATAGCTTACTAAGACCTTAGTCAAGATTGGGGTCTTATTTTCTTAGGCTGTCATGCAAGGGGTTAAAGCTGATGTTTATCAGATTATTGTTTGCAACCAGTCATGAATGAATAAGGCTTTAATGTATGTAGAGTCAGAAATAACTGATGTTAAAATGCAATCACAAATCAAATACAGTATTTCATGGAGACAGTTAAAACATTATGTCTAATTAAGTCTTCATTTAAAGTCTTCATGTGTAATTTTGTTGTTCAGAATTATGTACAGCCTTGTAGACTGTTCCCTGCAGTGAAGCACGATGCCTGTTTGTATCTTGCCCTTTGATAAAAGAAATCTTGAACTTTATGCGTTGCAGATATAGTCAGATATAAATAAAATCCTAGAGATTTATTAACTTTTCTGAGTTAATCAAAAATCTTTATATTTCACCATGAAAAACTGAATGTTTATCATCCTGTGCTTTTAAAATAGGTTTTCAGTATCTTCTTTTTCATGAGGTTTCTCTCTTCCTTCTCCCATTGTTCAGCAACTTTTCTGGATGGCTGCAAAGCACCATACTGGCACAGTAAATTTGCTGGAATAGGATCCTTTCTAGAGGAAATAACTTCACTGCAAGAGAAAGTCATACCTAAATACCAATGAAATAGCTATCACCACCACATATATGAATTTCTGATTGGAGCATAAATACATGAGTAAGATGAAATGACAATCTGTTGTGGGTTGGGTTTTTGGGGGGGGTTTGAAAGTCCTGATAGTTAAAGTAAAAATTGAAAAAAGGCCGGGATTTGTTTTTCTCATGGGCCATGCCTCAAATTCTAAAGGAAACCTGTAGGAGAAGACTGCAAACCTTCACATTCAGTAGCACAGATCCATCTAGAAAAGTTTTTCCTACATTTATTCACTACTGCAGAATGGTTTTCCCAGGAATACAATGCAGGCTTAATTTTTGTTCAGATTTGTATTTGACTGATGCAATAACACATCTTCTGTGCTTGAAACAGCAAACCTGTGAACAGGATATGCTTTTGGGAAACAGTGCCCTGGTATGAAGAGAATGGTTCTCAGTTTTCAGGCAGTGATGTTGGACTGGAGGTCAGGGCAACACTGACCTGTTCATCCTGTTCATCACTGGCATGTTCATCCTTCACCCCATTCCTTTGAGCGTGGACATTAAAAATAAATGACAGCAGAAGCATCAAGGGAACTCCTTGCAGCTGGGACTTTGTGTTTTGTACTTTAGAAAAATCATTTCACTTACTAACTTGCATGGTGAGGTTAAGAAATACAGTTAAATGAAACTGCCAAATTGCAAATCAGTTATTTGGAAACAAAACAGAAAGAAAATTCTAAAGGAAACTAAGACAATATAAATACTTTGTTGACATCAATATTGTAGCAGTCTGTTTGTGTAGCATATGCTGGGAAGTGCAATGAGGAATACCCATAAAAATACTTAAGGGAAAAAAAACTCCTTCTTTCTTCTGTGTATTTTTCTTAAAAGTGTTTTTGTTGCATTCAGTGCATTCTCCACTGTCCAGACTTTGGGTTTTTCGTGGTAATTTCTATGGAAAGGATAAGTAAAAAATGTAAATCTTCATGTATTTTCAAGACAGCCTTCCCTTTAAGTTTCCTTCTTTCATGTGTATGTGTGTAAGTATAAAATTAAACCTTCTTCCCAGGGCAGGATTAGGTAGAGTTTTTAGTTATAGTGAGGACCAAGTGAAAAAGTAACATTACATCATAATTTGAGTAATTATCTGCATCCTATATTGATGGAAAAGACATACACAACAAAGCCAGAAGACAGACCCTCACCTTCATAAATGGCTGTAGAATTTGATTTTATTCCTAAGACTATGACACATAAGGTGAAGAGCAAAAAAGGTTGTAAGACATGTGAAAGAAACAAAAAAAAAAAAAGGAAGAAGAAGGAAGGCATGTACTGATATCCTGGGCCTACACAGTCAATATACAATTCCCATTTAAGCAAAAATATGTATTTTCTGCATATCTTTCAAGCAAATTGCACTTCAAAAGAATACATGCAGAAGTATTCTTCAGCACTTTTTTTGGAATTTATTCAAGGAGATTTATGAACAATTGTTTTCTCTGTATTTGTTATTTTTCAGCTGATTAACAGTTTGCTTGCATAATCACAGAATAATTTCAATTGCAAAAGACCTCTAAGATTATTGAGTCCAACCTTTGACCTGTCACCACCATGCCAAATAGACCACAGCAGACTACGTACCTGCTTGTGTTCAGTCATTCCTTGAACACCTCCAAGATTAGTGACTCCACCACTGCCTGCCTTGGGCAGTCCATTCCAATGCTTAATGACCCTCTCCATGAAGAAATTCCTCCTGATGTCCAACCTGAATCTCCCCTGGCACAGCTTAATGCTGTCCTCTTTTCCTGTCTCTGTTGCCTGAGAGGAGAGGGTGACTCCCACAACCACCTTTCAGGAGAGAGTGACAAGGTCACCCCTGAGCCTCCTTTTCTCCAGGGTAACAACTGCAGCTTCCTCAGCCACTCCTCACAGGACTTGTACTCCAGACAATTCAGCAGCTCCATTGCCCTTCTCTGGTCTCACTCCAGCACCTCTGTGTGTTTCTTGTAGTGAGGAGGCCCAAAACTGAGTGCAGCATTTGAGGTGAGGCCTCACCAGTGCCAAGTACAGAGGGACAACAATTGCCCCAGTCCTGCTGGCCACACTATTCAAGGTCAGTATTTTACATACTTAACACCAGAATGTGGGTGAAACATCATAGCATTTGGTATCATACAGGAACTGAGTACTCTGCCAACTCTAAAAGAATTACAAGATACCAAAAGTCACAGCATGATGTTTTATCAATACAATATTATCACATTTACAAGTTGTATTTTTTATTATGTGAGTCTCTTGTGAAATGAATATCGTACTAGTATACCAGGAAGTCAGATTTTTCTGAAGTCATCTACT
This sequence comes from Passer domesticus, assembly GCF_036417665.1. Classification (NCBI taxonomy): domain Eukaryota; kingdom Metazoa; phylum Chordata; class Aves; order Passeriformes; family Passeridae; genus Passer; species Passer domesticus. The sequence continues at coordinate 93,771,984 of NC_087476.1, forward strand.
CTTCATTCAAGGGGATATTCACTTCTCCTTTTAATTTTTTCCTTGAAGGGGAGCTGTCCTCTTTCCCTGTGCCTTCCTGCTTCTTCCAACGGCAATCTTGGACTTGACAGAGCTCCCTAAAGGCACTAAATACCCTTGATCCTGGTAAACTCAGCAATGAATGAATGTGCTTGGGTCTTGTGAAGAAGTGACTTGAATTTCTGTGTTTAGTTCCACACAGAGGTCCCAGAGGAATTGTGTGTGGCTGTAAGATCACACACTGCATGCATTCACACTGGAGTGATGGTGATATTTACAGAAACATCAAAGTTCACAGCTGTCTGTCCTTTCATAGATAATCAATAAATCATACGTCAGCTCTGGTGATTGTGCATGTCAAGTAACAAACAAGTCATCAGCATCTAAGCTCTTAAAGATGGTGCATTGCTTTCGTGGTGGAAATCTGCTCTTGCTAAAAGAAGGAAATGGAGGGGGAGGGAATAAATTCCATCATTTGCTGCTATTTCTGACTTTGGTCAGGAAATGCAAAATGTTTATGGATAAGAACAGAGCCCTCACAAGTAAAAGAAAAATAAAAATCTGCATGATCTCTAAACTGCCCTACTTGTCACCAGCTGACAGCTCTGAAGAATGAAAACCACTTTTGACATTTACTGATTTTATGCTACCAGATGGTGCATGGCACTTCCAGACCAGTGTGATGGGGAAGATAGGAATGGATGGAAAACAAAGCAGATCGTAATTGTAAGCATCCTCTTTCATAATTCTGACCATTTGCCACTTCATAAATTAATCAATCTGATTTCCGATGTATGGTTCTAACTCTACTGATAAAGTCAGACCAGAATAAACAGATGCTGGTCTGCATCCCAGATGAAAATAATGATTAAAAAAAAAAAATTTGTGATACTCTGGCATCAACTCTTTGCTTACGCTGGTTCCCTTCTGACACAAAGGTATTTATGGTCTAAATTAGTGTTAATGTTTTGCCAGGCTTTATTCATATTACTAAGTGGCTTTGCAATAAACAGCTAAAAGTAAAAAACATTACAATTGTATTTCCCAGACTATAATTTTCTGCAGCAAGAGAAATGCATTAGTCCTGGCTTTGACTTCTCTTTTGCTAATAAGGGCATATTTTAATGCATTTCTGAATCTACTATACTTCATCCTTCTGAGATAGTTCATTAACTTATTTCCAACTAATAAAACACAGGCAAATGCTGATGATCTGAAACCTGGAATTATACATAAAATCAAGGAGCTCTCCTCAAGATGGCACTACTGAACTGCTTCACATACCTCTGAACCCTTATGCAATCTTGTTTATACAACATCAGGGTCATTTTAAAGCAAAGATCACACGATGCTAATTTGGCCAATGATTTTCATTTTCATTTTGGTAAAATACCTCCTTTTTGTCTAAGTACAGACATTTAAAGGCAGTATTTTTGCAGACTCTGTCAATAGACTTGTAGTCAGGGAATACTTGTTAAAAAATAGCCAGAATTATACTTTTTGGTCTGCCTTAGAAACTATGGACCACTCTGAAATCTGCTACACAGATTTGTGTACGTGAGATTTACAGACCTCTTCTGCTGTTGGTGGAGGCTCTGGATCTTTGCCTTAACATGTCAATTGAGAAGGTCAGTACAAAGTAAGAGTGAGAATGCAAAGGATTTATTTTTCCAGAAGTTGCAAATAGAGGGAGTTCCGAGTCCCTGCACACCACTATCTATCACCACTCATAAGGAGGAAAACTTGCCTTTCCATCACGCTAATGAAAGTCTAGAAGACACAGGTCATACAGCATCTAGAGGGGAAAGGCCTGGACCAATGTCATTTTTCTTCTCTGATCATAAACTCGGTAAGAAACACACCTCAAAGCTTCCCCTTGCTGTCCTGACCTTTGCATATCCACACAGACTGGAAGCTTCATTGCAAAGAAATTCTGGACTATGATCAGCAGAGGCAGCCTGTAGAAAATACATGCCTTCCTTGGTGTTTCCTTTTCTGACTTTCCACAGTTGTCCTCAAAATCCTTCTCTCTGAGGTCAGCTTTTCTTGACAATGTTGTAAAGAAATATTTTTCTGTAGGGAGTTCTCCAGAGAATTTTTATATAGTTTGGGAGAAGATATCAAGGAACACTTCACTGATCTGTATCAATGAACTGTAGAAAGAAACTGAGAATATCAATGAACTGTAGGAAGAAACTGAGATAATATCATTTGCATTGGCAATCACTTTATAAACCTCAGGAAAAAATCTGGTTATACCCCATTCAAGTGTTGTAGGAGATTAAATGAAATTATCCTCATTGCAGGACCAAAGAACCTGGCTATGCCATGACAAAACTATGTTCTGCCTTTAGTAGCTGATTCATCATAGCAAAACCTCATCTGTGTACCTAAGAATGATGTGAAACAATCTGAGAACTGGGAAAAAGTCTTTACACTGAAAGATGGGTAGCATCATCAGCACATATTCCGTTCAAAATATCTTGTGTTTTGTAACTCTTAAGTGTCTCCTCCATGGAGATGAAATCTGGGGGTTTATGCCTAAAAAGTTATTAGATCTTTTTTTTTTTTAAGCTGTAGCAATCTGCAAGGAATGTACAAATTTGTGTGTGCCCTCCCTGTTACGTGGCACTGATATAGCTTAATCTGTGCTTAGCGCAAAATTTATTCTATATTTATTCCATATAAAACTTCTGGGATCAGACCCTGTGGAACCAAAACCTGGTCTGCTTGGTTTGATAAAGTATATCACCTTCAAAAATGTTGCCTTCCCAAAGGTGCAATTGCAGAGATCTCAAATTACTGTGAAAGGAGCTTCCTGTCTGCATGTGGTGTTGCAACAAGAGATGGCCGAAACGCTTCTCTGCAGATGAACAGGGGTAAAATTTGCCTAGCATACCCTGAGCTGGAAAAATACACTAAATAAATAAATGTTCCTTAGACAATACTGGATATTTCTGAAAATTATGTCATGCTGAAAAATAATTTAGCATGAGCTGTGACAGAACAGTTGAGGGAAGTAATACAAAGACAGCATGTAGGACCTTTGCCTTGGACAATGACACCTGAGGGAATCCATGAGAAGGGATTGCCACCCAGGATTCTGGAGGGTTAAATTCTCACTGAGAATCACTGAGCAATAGCACAAATCCCCAAATTAATACCATGGGCTTCACTCTCCGCATAATATAAAATGGTCTTTTCAGAATCTGGTGAAATTACTTGGATATTAGCTATTGTGTGTTTAACAGAAAGTTTGATTAATTGGTACATCTAACAAGCTTTTTTAGAAGATGGAGGAAGAAGTGCATATTGAATTACATTTGCTTTATAACAGAAGCCGAAACTCCAATCACAATGGTAAAAATACACATTATGATTTTTTGTAAAGGAAATCACCTGAATAAATCATTTTGTCTTTCTCCTTCTATGAAAAATTTCTGTTGCTTCCTGGGCCTTAATACCAAAAGCCTATATTCATGTGCTGTACTTCACAACACAGACCTTCTGACTGATTTATGTAAAACAACTTTGTGGAAATATTTTCAGAACTAAGATTCTATGTCTACTATGGCTGAGCTGCAGGACATACTTTGTTGGTTGACTGCTCAGTGGTAGAATTATTATTGATTGCTGATTTACTTGTGTGCTCACAGTGTACTAAATGCTGTCCTTAGACAAAGTGTGATGGTTGGAAAAAGTATGAAAGGGGGGGATGAAGGGTAAGGGAGGAAGGCAGATAAAATGTGAAAATAAAGCTAGACACATTTCTAATTTTCCAATACCTGCTTTTCCTTTTGCTCTGTCAGATGGGGAAACAATTGCAGATTGTTTCTGACTGTCTGAAAAAGTAACAGTTTCTAGGTATGCAGTAAGAAACTCAGAACCTCACCTTAAAAAATTACTTTCTGAAGGCATCATTACTGTCTTAGAATGACAAAATTTTCACTCCCACTAATCTATACCTATTATATTTGTCTCAGGTTTTTTGGGTTTTCTATCCTTTCTCTTCCCACTTCTCAGACTCCATTGCATGACTATGATTTAGTAGCTTACTGAATGGTTCCTCTACTATCCATTTGGTAAATATTACTTAAAATTATTCCCAGATTTAAGGATAGCAAAAGGTAAAAAAGCAGAGGAAGAAATAGTATGAAAGCAGAGAAAAAAGTAAGGTGTAAGTAAATCTTTGCATCTCAGCCAACTCACCCTCTAAAAATGACTCACTCTTAATATATTGAACAGTTCTTTTGCTTAGAATAGAATAGCTGCCAGTGAAAGGTGCAAGAAAGTGAACATCTAACTGCTAAATCTGTCATATCCATTCATGTATGGAATGCCTCTACTTTCATCCTCTGCAGCAGTGCAAGGTGAAGTAACATCGTAGGAATTTCTGGTGAATGAGTGGACTTGCAAGAATGGATGTGGGCAACTAGCAGATGTATGATATGTCAGTTTGATTCCGATGAGAAAGCAATATTCTCATGTCCAAGCTGAAGTAAAAAAGGCACTACTAAGCTAGGCTTTCTCAGAGAAGCAGCTCCACTGCTAGATGGAATCTAATCAATGCAAGCCTGCTTACAGAGAGGTTGGCATCAAAACACAACAGCTGAAGTGTAGCAGATGGCTTGATCTGAAGGAGATGTAAACAGAGGCTGAATAACTAAGCATTGCATTCTGCAGATGTCAAAGTTTCCAGGCTGTAAAAAGTTTAGTCTAAGTGCTCTCCTGAAAGCTCTTTTTGCTTTTGGCTACCTAAGTCCTGAACTCTACCCACACTTTCTCCATGTGATATCTTAGAGGCATCTAAGATATCTGGTTTTCCAGCGTGTGTTTGATGAAAAATTGTCCCTAAAAGGCTCTAAAATGAAGAGGGTTATCATTTCCCTGCTTCTTTTACATGGATCCAGCCAGCTCTGGGTGCTCTAGGGACTTCATTCTCAGTAGCAAAGAAATACTGGAAAGGTGGGGAGAACACTGACATCAATACAGTTAAAGGATAGAGAAGTAAAAGGATGGAGTGGTTGATGCCAATTTCCTGCAGATCAGGGAAGCAACAAAATCCCCTTTTCCTTCCTTTCACATTCCCAGCTTGTTCTATAGGGCTTGCATATGAGGAAGGAGGTTTATGCCTACAAAATGGCAGAAAACCAGAAAGTGAGGCTGTGTGCAGCAACTGTCCATGAGGCAAGCAGATTTCTAGTAGTCCTCCAAAGAAATACACAGACTTGAAGGCTGTATGAGTCAGTCCTGATCTGTTCCGTGCATTTTTTGCTGCCTACCTCTTTTGTCATCTTCTCCCACTTGTGACTTGCACTTCTTTTCATATCACACTTCTGCTGAGGACAGGCCGCTACTTTGCAGATTGTAAGGACCATTCATCTCTTTCAATCCTCCCTTAAAACACTCTGCCATTGAAAAGAAAAATTGTGAGATCTCTTCACCAGCAATAACTGGCCTGTGCATCATATTCTGCAAGTGAGATAGTGAGTTTTTCATTCTCAATGTGCTCTCCAAAGGGGGAATTTGATGCTGTGTACACAGCAGTATCTTCCAAAGTCAGGTAATTCAAACTTCTAGGGCAGGCGTTTTGACTAATCTTCAAGGAAAGGAGAGCAATTGGCAGTGCAGAGTGGAATAATAGCTCATAGGCTGAGCTACTCCCTGAAAACTGATACTAAGAAATATCTATGAGGAAAACACTGTTTCCTGGCTTATGAGTAGTGGAGAAAGAAGTTCAATAGAAAAAATAATTTGAGGAAAGGTACTCAAATTTAAAGAATATGTCTAGTCTCTTGCTCTCATCTTTAGTTAATTGCAATTGTCCTTAAAGAGTAAGTGTATCATAAAGGAATTTTTGTCTCATCTCTACCTTGCTTTGCAGGAATTCCAACTTTTTGCCCTCTTAACTTTGGGCTACTGCTAGTAAAGCAGCTTCATTAGAGTAATATGCCTGTCTCCAATCATCAGCAGTGCAATTCTATGCCTTCTACTGCCGACTTTGTGAAAGGTTGCCAAAGAACACCTACAGTAGTCCCTCCAGTTCCTGCTCAGTAGGAATCCTTCTCACCTCCGAAACTAGGATTTTTAGGTCATTCTTTGGACTCCTTTGGCTGTCTCTGTGGCATAAAGATGAAGGGTATTAAAATTAGAATTGAATGCCCTTGACACTGACTGAATAAAGGCTAATTTCAATGGTGACTTTGGCTGATACAGATAATCTCAAACCATGCTAAAAGGATATTTATGGCACTGAAAAAGATGAACTCTACAGGAACAACAAAAAATGACTGTGCTTCAGTAAACATTTATCTTGCAGTATTACCTAAGAGTGTTTTTTTTTTCTTTGTCGACAAAGCTAGAGGTAATCAGCTTCAATCTGAGACAGAATGTCATGGTAGAAAGTAACCATGAATGACATTGGCCAATTTGAAGATTTTGCTGGTGAAATTACTAATAAAGTTGACAATTTCATTCTGGCATGTGCAAAATATTTTGCTATAGTCTTGGGCATAGGCCACACAGGGGAAATGAAAGCCTACATCTATCTGAAAGTGTAATTGTGTGGTGTATACATAGAGTACGGGCTCACATCAGCTTTTGTTTTAAATTCAGATGCACAGGTAAACATTCCCAATTATGAAGGGCTTTCTTCCAGATATTTTTAAACGAAAGTGATTAGAACTAAAATTGAGATCCAAACTGAAATTAACACTTTTTGGTAAAATATGTTTTCAAAATTAGATGCAAGTTCACATTCAACTATAGCTAAATGCTCTCCCTTCCTGAAAGGAGGAAGATAGTGAATTATGTAATTAAAGAACTAATAGAGTTAAACAGAGTCAGACACTGACTGTAACTTTCTTTGAAGTTCTGGCTCTTTTCACACAAGGTGCCTGAATGCTCTGGTCACTGTCAAACCCAGTGCTTTATCCTGAGCAGCCCATTTCACCTCCCTTTCCCTGAACTGAGTGCCTCGTCACGGAGACCTTGGCGTTGCACTGATGGACATCAGCAGATTTGAGACATCAGATTCTCAGACAACTCTGGGCTCAGTTTTGTCCTTTTGGACTCAGCAATTCCTTGCTTCTCTAGCTGCATCTTCCACTGGACGCCTTTCATTGCAAACTTCTGTGTCTTCTGGCTATGAATGAACCCTTCAGTCTTCTAGTGCAAATTCAGTCCTTTGCAACTCCAAGGCACTCACTTAGGAGTGCTGCTCTATGGAGTGTTGTACTCTCAGCTGAGGCCTGATGCAGGGGAGATGCTGTGCATGGGAGCTACCAATGGGAACCCTGTTTGTGTAACAATTTGTCAAAATTCCCCTTCCTTCTGCTGCTATGGAGTGAGCTCATCACCAGACAATTGCTATGCTTTTCCTTAGGGATCTCATGCATGCACTGTCAGTATTTCAGACAGTGTTTCCTGTAGACATATATTTATGCACATATTGACATATATATATATATTTATATACATAGTTATATGTTTATATACATAGACATCTGTATGTATATGTAGAATTATATGATCCAGCTTGTTCAGATTCTTTTGGAGTAGATGCTGCTAGCATACTGTTTTCTAAATTTCAAGTATGGCTATTTGCCATATGCAAGGAAAATGTTATAACTTTGTTTAATAAAACTAGCAAGAATTTCCAAGCTGGTCCAAAATAATCTAGGATCTGACCCTGGCCAATATCAGATGCTTCAGAGAAAAATTTAAAGGATGCTGCAGTATGTATTTCTGGAACAAACTCGTTAATTATATAGAATAAACCAAACTTAGCTGCCACAGTTACTGTGTGAATATTAACCATCCATTGTAAGAAGACAAAACATGAGTGGAGTCAGCTGTTACCACCCCGAGTGATGTATGGAATGTGAGGAGGTCAACACAGTCTCCAGCTCACTCCAAACTTTCTGTTCTCACACAAACACATCATTTTCTTCAGTATGGCAGCAGGGACTGCACATCCCTGACACTAATTAAACTGTGGGGTTGTTTGTCTCAGCTGTTTACAACTGAAGTGTTCATATATAGTCTCATAAATCTTGTTTGACTGGTTGCTTACCCAATTCTTCTCTGTGGTGTTTCTCAAACACTCCAGTTATAGCCTTTGCTTTCAGTTTCTGAAGCTCTGCAGCAAGGGAGTTCCTATACACTGACAATCAGATACCAATATTTACAGTGTATAATGAACTCCAAAACATCCAGGAGTTTACCTTCTGTTGGACAGCTTTCTTTCAATATCCTTTAAAGAAACATCACTGGTGTGGGATTCAGCTAAGAAAATGGAATTTCCTTCCTAGAGGCTCAGAAATGCCTTGGAGTCATGTCCTTTCCCTGGTGTTTCTTGTGAGTCTTTTGGACTTTCTGTGAGCCTACAGTTTCCCAGCAGTGAGTGGATTGTGCCAGTCAAGCTTCAATGTCTGCTTGGCAGATGTGTCACTGCCCCTGACTGCCACCAAAAAGTGAATTGGCAGACTTCTGCCAGGGATCCACTCCTCACGGCTGACTTGTCCACAGTTATAGCTCATTGTAATACAACCACACCATCAACTACTCAGAAAGGCAGCTCAAACACCAAGTGTGGGGTCACTGAAAAGGGTGGTGAGACCTGGCTGCAAACCTGCTTTGCTGGACTCCTCCTACTTCCCACACGTCCTTCACCTTGAGGGAGGGAAGGGTAGAAAGAAGATAACAGAGATGGGTGCCTTTGATTTCCCTCTGGTCTGAAGTCCCTTTCCTAATGAGTAGCTCTGGACGTGTGCCCTGAAGAGACAATACCTCCCCAGCCATTGTGTTTGGGGTTATATAATGCTGAGTTGCACGGTTTTTGCTGCGTGTGTTTCTGCTGGGGGCTGCCAGAACTGTGCCAGTGGCTCTGCATGTTGCTCCTGCACCCAGGCACTCAAACATCTGCATTGCAGAATGCACACCATGCTAGGAAAACATTATTTAGAATTAATTTTTTTGCATAAGTAACTATGAATATTAATTCAATTTTACTGAAGAAATTTTAAAAGCCAAATTAAAATGTGTGCCTGATTTTAAAAACAAAACCCCACAAAACCTGAAAAGCATCTTTGCGAGGTCTATTTAAATGTTTGGAGACAATTCTGAGACAAGTATCTAAATATAGTCGAGTGATTCAAGAGTTACATTAGCCTACATGATACCAGCACTAACTTGTCTGGCAGAGAGCCAAAGCTGCAGGGCCAGATTGAGAGTGCTGGAAAGTGGACTTACTTGTCTTGAGCAAAGCAGTGCCAGTTAATTTTATTCTTTGACATGTATATTACATGACTAAAATATGTAGACAAAGAACACATACAGGAACAGGATATAACTAACACCAAAACACTAACCCTTCATTTCTGACTCACTGACATTCAAGTATTTTAAATGCTCTGCAAAACCCAATGAATTTAGCTGAAAATTTCGCAAAATGCAAGTAGGATGCTTGTACAAATAAGTACTCTATAGCACAGCAAATTTTCTCAATATTGGGGCGCCTCTCCTATGAAGACAGTCTGAGAGAGCTGAGGTTGCTCAGCCTGGAGAAGAGAAGGTTCCAGGAAGACCTTATAGCACTTTCCAGTACCTAAAGGAGGCTACAAGAGATGGGGAGAGGGGCTTTTTACTTGAGCAGGTAGTGATAGGACTAGAGGAAATAGCTTTAAACTGACAGAGGAAAGGTTTAGATTAGATATTCTATATTTAGGAAGAAGTTTTTTACTGTGAGTATGGTGAGGCGCTGGAATACCCTGCACAGAGAAGCTGTGGATGTCCTATCCCTGGAAGTGTTTAAGGCTGGAAGGGACGTTGAGCAGCCTGGTGTAGTAGGTGTCCCTGCCCATGGCAGGAGGATTGGAAAAAGGTGGTCTTTAATGTTCCTTCCAACCCAAACCATTCTGTGTTTCTGTTATACCATAAATAAGTGAATGCATGTTTTATGAAAGATTGTAAGAGTATTCCAAGATCTTCAGTTTATTAGAAGCAAAGATCTCTCCAGAAGTGTTTACTGACAAAAGAAACTTCCTAAGTGACAATTCATTTATGCCTTCCTTATAACCTATTTTTCCTCCTTATAAGTTACTATCCTTTAAGGAATTCTGGATGGCTGAAGTAGCTCTTTCTGACCAACAAAACACTTCTGACATCTGCAAGGTTATTCAAAATCTTTTCCCACTTCACCTCAGCTGTAATCAGATTTTTCAGCCTTTCTGAGACACTGGGAGTCTCAGCTCAAGTGTTAGATCTAGTTTTGAATCACTAAATCCTGTCAACAGCAAAAGATTTCCCTCGTTGCAGCCCTACTTTTTTTGGTGAGCTACATCACTGGGAAACGGCTGCAGCAGTCCTACTGCTGGCACTTCTGTACAAGTGTTGGCAGCGCTGGGAAGACCTGGGCATGAGGTAGAGCTGGCTCCCAGGCTCTGGAGTGACTCAAGGGCAGGGTGGGCTTTGTGGCAGGCCACTGTGCCCACTGGTATACCCAGCCAGCTTTATGTAAGACAAGCTCTTAACATTTCTAATCCTGGGACCTTTGGATTTTATCCAAACCCTAGGTACCTTGCCTTGTTTTGTTCTTAACTCTTGTCCCAGCTTTGGATGCTTTCACATACCGGAGACTACGTTGTTTTGTAATTGCTTCAATACAAGTGCAGATGGAAATCAGTTAGAGCTGCCCTAGTGGCAGAAAATTAATTTCTCTTAGAAACTGTTACAGCTACCAACCCCAAATTATCCTCATCCCAGCTGGAGTGGTGCCTCAGTCAGCAATTCACCTTTTAAGATGTTCTTTGTGTGAATAAGAGAAGAAAGAACGCAATTGTCCTTTGTTGTAATTTTTATTGGTGCATTTCCAGTGGATCTTTTTGTTTAACATTACAACAGAGTAACTCAGCAGCTTTGTGTGAATCCAAGTAACCATTTGGACTAACATCAGTGCCATGGAAAATGGAGGCAAATCCTCATGGTGGACATTCAGCCCTTGGCTCATGCAGAATCTGACACAAGCACCATGAAAAGATGATGTCTTTGCTAATTTTTGACAGGTTTTCAGCTTGAACTAGGTCAGTTGTGGCTACATCTCTGATGTGGCATTCTGGATGTGGCATTCTGGATGCTGTGGTCCAGAAAAGCACTGGCAGGTACAGTGAGATACCCCAAGCATGTTAACAGCGCTCCCAGAAACACTTCATGCTCCTCACTGACTGACTGTTTTCCCCACTGCTGCACAATCTCTGTTCTGAGCTGGTCATGGAGGCTTTTGGTACAGGGAAAGCAATTTGGGTCTGAGGAAGCTCAGCAATGCCATCCCCAGCCACCAGCACTGCAGAAGGCAGTTCCATTCCTCCCTCTTCCCTGTGGGCACACTGAGGCATGGATCTCGGTTCCCTATGGTGCTCAGAGGTGCTGGCTGTAGAAATGCAGAGAGGCTTCCATTTCCAGTGAGTGCTCAGAATATTCAGCACTTTAGAGGCTGTTAGAAACTTGAAGGTTTGGTTGCTAATACAGAACTTTTCTGGCACGTGTCCTTCTTCTGCTTGTAGGGGTGAGAATCGTTTGAAGACAAGAAGTGCAAGAAGGAGGAGGTTGAGACTCAGAGACACCAGCACCAGACTGAAAGGCTTCAGAGGTACTTGGGGGTTGCAGGGTCTGTGCCTCACTGAGGCAGGGAACAGGAACAGGAAACAAGACATTGCTTTTTGCATGACTTCAGTGCAAACCACCTCATTCACACAACAGGACAGTTGTTTGAAGACAGATAAAAACAGGGGCAAAAAGGCCCACTAGGTTGCAATGAACTGAGGAACCAACTAATAAGTTTGCTTTCTTTGGAATGAACTGTGTATTCCACTCCTGTAAGCCTTTCCACACTCAGGGTGAATGAAGCAGGCCATCAGTAGCTCTGCTCTGTGCAGCAGTGGCAGAAGAAGGGCTAGCAATGTGGAAGTTCAACTATCTTAAATGTCCAGGAAAAATCAGGGAGATTTAGTTTATGAGAGTCTGAAGAAAGCGAGTGTGGGAGCAGATTTTAATTTCTCGGGAATGTGGTCATTTCAATGTAATTTTATTTCTTAAATCTGTTATGTTCTGTTCAGCAGCTCCTTGTGTTTTTTAGCTCAGATCAGCTCTTTCAATGAGGTTATTCTCGAAATGATGGTGTTATGTGACCCATGACTACTAATTTCCATATCTAATTATTCAGTTTGCAACTAAATAAATAGGCTTTCTTTCAGCATAGTCTTATCTTATAAATTGAATTATAATCAGCATCCTTGGCCTGTCTGATCTTTGGAGCCCTTTGAGCTACAACAGTTAAAATACATCAGCTTCTGTCACACCAGAGAGCCATGTAGCTAACATCTAATTTATCTGCTTTTAGCTCTTCAGCCCAACTTCATGTTTACAGTTTTGAGAGGAGGCACTCTTTTGGAACAGTCTCAGTCATCCTTGTAACATAGTAGCAACTCCTTCTAACCACTCCACTACTGTACTCCTTTGTTTCCCTGTTATCACTTAAAATGTGGCATTTTAAAACCATACCCTACTTATATACCAATATATTCTTTGTGAAATATTACTCTGCAAAATATCCCATTGTTGGCAAGAACTTGAAACTGAGATGCTCATACAGGATTTTAGCCTAAGGTATTTGTCTTAATATACAAAACTTCTGATGAATTCTTTTACAGGTATTACCTGTATTTTTCTGTCCCCTGTGACAGGACTACATGTTATCCTGCCTAAATGTGGATATTAGGAGAAAGACAGATGATATTAGGAAAAATACATCAGGAAGTGCATCTTCTTAGTTGCACTGACTCAGCCCATCTCTTGTGATGGACTGTGCAGACTTCATAGGGTTTACTGCTTACCCTTCTGATCAATTCAGACATTTGCCTACATCCAGGTGAGAAGAATTGAGACCTAAGACATTATTCAGTTATGAAACATCCAAATTCAGCCCAGATTTCAAACTCAAGATCTTTTCAACCCTTGTCCTGACAGTGACAACAGAAACTCTGTCAAATTGTTCTTCAGCTGTACCTGTGCAGAGGTGGTTATGGTCTGGTGAAATTCCACAGAGTCTACTGGCTAAATGAGGTTTTAGAAGCATAACTCACTCTATTTTATAAATAAATTTTAAAAAAATAAATAAATGCACTATGCATAATATAAGTAATAGGTACATAATAGTAAGCCACTTGGTGATAGATGACACAAAGCAGAACCCAATTGATTTCTCTTCTATTCTTGGCAGTTTTGCAGAGGTGCTTAAAAAGTAAGAAGTGGTATTTTCTGCAATGAAGTCACATGTTTGTGATACAGAATACACAAATGAATAGGTCTGTTTCCAAAAGTGATCGCAATCTTACAAAACAGTTTCATAAAAGGGTTGCCCTTTGTTAGTCCAGTAGAAAGCATTTTTTTTCAACTCTTTCTTCCTCTTAGGTTTCTGAGGCCAGCTGAGTTGCATTGTCCTTGCCACTATCTCAAAGAAGTTGCACGCAATTAAATTGTCATGGAATGAAAATCAAATTTGTTGTGTTTCTTTCTGATGTGCTAATATTTGTTTGAAAGTCTCCTAGTTCAGTGCTTAGTATATTTCCACAATCTGTACATCTGTATTTGCAAGAATAACCAGAATGATGACATCCTGTTGTAGCTAAAATAGACAAGACTAGCAAGAGGAGGTGAAATGTGAAATGACATTTGGTAAAAATTATTCGTTCTCCCACAGTCCTGTTCCCTGCCGTGTCCTTCACGTCCGCTATTGATCAGGTCTTCACCCGATGCAGAAAGTCTCTCTTTGAGCCCATGCTTTAACTGCTTTAATGATAAAGTAGGTCATTGATTAACTGCAAGCATGACAGGCAGCTCCTCCAGTCAGGTCGTGACGTACTGTAAGTCTTGAGGGAGGAGAGCAAGCGATGAATCAGTAATGTGAAAAGAAAGAAAGCCCACAGGTTTTAGTCTTTTGGGAGGACTTCTCTCGGCAGCATAGTTAGTAGCATTACCCTCAGCAAGTTGACGGCTATGCAAATTCACCAGAGAAGCTTTTCAGGTTTCCAAAAAAAGAAAAAGAAGAAACAAACAACTAAGATGAAATTCTCTTACCCAACTACAGTACCTAGGGATTTTTTTACTTTGCAGGCAACCAACTCATATGGGCTACTCCTACTCATTGTTCTCTACTTTTAGGTATAATATATATAATTAAGCACTATATAATTAAGCAGTTTTACATGCATTGGTTTCCACTGCACTGTCTTTTGAGACAGTGCAGTGGAAACCATAAGAGTCCTTGTCCCCAGCTCTGCTGCCCACCCTCTCCTGGCTTCCAAGCTCTCAGTGGGAGATCCTTTGCATTGGCACACTCAGGGAAAGTCTCAGGGCTGCTCAACTCCAGCAGCACAGTGCAGGACAGTCCTGCAAGCAATTCTGCCACCCTATGAACCTCATTGTCCCAATGTGACCATTGTCACCAGCCCCACAGATATCCTCTTCCTCTTCTTTCCCATGCCCTTGCACTTTCCAAGCAAAAATTGCAGCACACACTGGTCTTTCATTAGCTGGCTTGCACCATTAGTAACATCTAAGGAAGGATGGTGCTTACACCACAGGGCAATTTCCTGTCGGCTCTCACTGGGAGAACAGAGATGTGTAGAGGCACACCTTAGTCAAAGGACCGAGCCAGAGCCTTATCCTGACCACACTGAGTAGCCAGTATTCCCCCTTCCCCTGCCCCCACTGGATTTTTTTCATTCCAAAGTTGCTTACCATGTTCCATGGCCAGCACTGCTAGATATTAAATCTGCTCATCATTCAGCTCAGAAAGCAGAACAATGTTGCCTCAGCACTATGCACTGTGTCACCCAGCAGCTTTCACACACTCTTTTGATGTGATTTTTTTCCAAAGGATGGAAAATCCACAATTTCCACTGCTGCCTCCTCACTGCCTCCCACTTTCCTACCCAATAAAAGCTAGCTCAGCCACTTGCAAATGTTTTTTTTTCAGATAGTAGCACTGCCCACAGTCAGTCTATATATTGTGTGCAGAAAGAGAAAATGAAACAACTGGCATTTATTTAGCTATTTTTGACTTGCAGAGCTGTGGGACTCATCATCTCCCACGCACTTCTGTCTCACATCCGAATTTCTAGTGCCCTGACAACTCCAGCCCTCCACACTCTCTGCCTGTAGCTGCAGTAGCCTGAGCTAAGCAGTGGCTACTTCCATAGGTTTAAGGGGAAAAAGTATACATACAAATGAACTCAAGTAGCATTGACTGGTTTTAATTCAAATCTACGATATTTTTTTTCATCACAATTACATAAATATGTAATATATGAATATAAATAAATATTACATAAACATGCATGTAGTCAACCAGTTATATAAAGAGCTATAGGTTGTCATATTCTCAATATATTTGTGCAAAGAACTTGAAGTAGCATTGAGCATTGCCAGAGTATGTGGGCCACTGTCCAATGAACAAACATAATTTGATTCTCTCATACTTCAGCTTTATTTTTAGAAATTTTATTTGATTTTTTATCAACAAAGTAAGAAAATTAAAGAATGCTGAAAAATAATTTAACATATTTCTGTGTTTGTTAAAAGCCATTCTACATAACAAATTAATTAATGAAACATTTTAGTCCGATCATTTTCTCTGGAGCTTACTTCCCTCTTTTCCTTTTTCCATTCATTCTCTCTTTCTTTCTTTATTTGAAACATCAGCTTTTGCGCCTGATGTTGACATCCAATTTATCAAATGTATCAGTAGGTCTGCATGGCACAGCTCACAGTGTTTGATTACCTAAATGCTACAGCCATAAAAAAGATGTCCTAAACTATATTAAATGAAGCAGCATGTACTGGAAAATTACCAAGATTACTCAGCAGTTTCATTTTAGAAAATCTGCCTGTTGCTAGAATAGAAATAGAAAGCCTTTACTAGTCCCTTTCCAGCAAGAACACAGAATACAAGGATACAGAACAAGCACACATTTCCTTAGCTGAATTCATCCACTGTCTATTTAGACAGAGAGTGACATCAGAAGTGCATTTAGGAGTTACTTAATCAGAAGAACACTAGACAGGCTATAAAGAATTTTAAGGAAAAGCATTCCAGCCCCTCGGAGTAGGCCTTCTTGAACACTTCCACTGTCATGCTGCTAGTCAGTCACGGCAGCTGGAGTTTCCCTGTTCACACCTCTGTGTGTGGGCTAAGGGGACTGAGGTCCTGAGATGCTTTTGCAGGCCAGATTCCATGGCAGTGGAGCTGAAGTGAGCTCTTACCCCAAAATACACCAAAAACCTGGACATGAAGCCCTCCCACCCTTCCAGGCAGCCTCAATGGGAGTGAGCAGAGATTGTCAGAGCACTTGGGGGCCTCCACTGATGAGATGCTGAGCTGGGACAGTGGCTCTTCCACGTGGCCAAAGGATTTGCTCTTAAATGCAGAAGGGCAGAAAGGAGATAAATAAACCTGTGGTTTTCCCTCTTGCAGGCCTACTCACTGGATTACTCACTCACAAGGGCTCTGTCTCTGGAGGTATGACTGGAAGTTTTTAGGTGTGAGTCTGTGAACTCCAGTTTTGATATTTCTCCTGGGAAAGATTGTGGTGAAAGAAAAGGAAATTCCATGTGCCTCCTCTAGGTTGTGGTGGCCTGTGCTGGCAGAGAGATCCTTTTTCAAAGGTAACTCAAGAATTATTGTTTGTTATGTCATCTCCTGCAGTTAAATATTAAATAATCTTTGAAAAATCCTTTGTTCTGAATCTGTTGTATGGTTACCAAAGTGGATTTCTCCTATACATAGCAAGTTTGGAAATAAACTCCCCAAAATTACAGAAAATGTTAATTTCAATAGCTGATAGAAAGCATAAGGAAATTAGAATTTTGCCTCGTTTTTGATAATTTAATCTAGTGTTCATCAACCCACTTTAACTGTAAGGAAAACTGAAGAAAGAGCAATCTATCAGAAGACTGAGTGTTGCTTCCAGCAACATTTGATAATGAGTTTACTAAAATAGACACCACTTTACATTTTTGTATAAAATGCAGCTTAAAATATATGAAGCAGATTGACGATCTACTCTCTGTGGAAAGACTACAAGCTGAGAATATATTCCAAAAAGATACATGCATGTATGTGCATAAGGGTGTATTGCATATATATATATATATATATATGCATCTATGTATATGTATGATAATGAGTTTTATGGGAGAAAATATTTTTCACTCTCCCCTGTTTACAGTCAAAAAGCAGCAATGTCCTGCAAGATTTGATTTTTACTAAAATGTTTGTAGTAAAGCCATCACTAAATAGCATTATTGAGTGACCATGCTTGAAGAAAAGAAGAAAAGTATTTCTGATTTTCTTTTCGAGCTTTTTTTAGTGGCATGCTGGACATTAACAGATATGTTGCTAACTGATCTCATTTACAGCCTGGGTTAGGTGCTGAAACCTTTGGGCTGTGTGTGGGGATTTGGCAACCCTGCCTGCCCAGTGAGTAAACAGCACTGAAGTTTGGTAAATGGGACTCTGAGTTTGTCCTTGTGGCTCTACGTACAGCCTGGAAGGCCAAGTCCAACATTATGGTGCCTTTGATGCTCAAAAGCCACTCTGCCCACAGAGCTTCTTGCAAAGCCTTCAAGGGGCCTGCGTTCTTCTGCACGGTGTGCCTAAAGGTTACCTGTTCTAATGACACCAACATTCACTCCTCCGTTCAGTGGGGCCCAAGGCCCCAGCAGAAAAGTTCCAGCTGTGGCTGAAGCCTTATAAAAACAGGCAGAGTCAGCTGCACTGCCAAGGGTACCCTCCTTTATGCAGTGGATGGAGTTAATACGTAATTCACAGAATTAAAAAAAGTCCAAACAAATCCAAGTTTTTACTAAGCCTACTAGAATATAATAGCAAATGAAGAGCAGCACTAATTGCCTGAAATAGTAAGTACATGATGTAGAGACAACTATAATCCTGGAAAGGAGTTGGTGAACAAAAACATAATAGGAATAAATCCAGGAAACACTCTTCATTCTTCACTTTGGAATAATGAAAGAACAAATTCAGAATGCATTTGCCACGCTGCTGGGAGAGCGAGAAACAAGGGTCTGCAGCCTAAACCAAGAGGTTAAGCCATTTCTATTTACACAGATTTTACCATATCTGATAGAACCAGGGCCTCTGTTCTGTAACTAGATTAACTGATGTGAATCTGGCTGCATCTGTGTGGCATCACTGCAGTAAGTGGGATCCAAGTGGATGACTAATCGTGGCAGGGAACTGGGTTTCCAGACTGGGCTGCGAGGTGGTCAGGCAGTCAAATAGCTGTGTATAGATATGCCCATGAGCAATTCTAGTCCATTCACTACATCCTAAGTGCAGACATAGGACTGGTGAAATGTCCCTAATCTTTAGCAAAATTAAAGACAACCTATATATTAAAGTTCCAAAAATTCATATGAGAAGGAGTGCTTTTCCTGTATTGCTGTACAAGTTGGGGTATTTTGGGTAATTATATATCCTATATAAAATGGCAGGCTGGAAGAAAATTAAATCTGTTTCAGGGGAAAATGAAATACAGAGTACACAATTTAACTTTCCCCTGGAAATTAAGACAAGTAAAAGACAAGAAAACAACCATAGTTTCAGCCTTACAAATGCTCATCTAGTTTGCATTCAGAGTCTTTCAGTGAATGCCACAATTAAAAACTCCTTCAGAACAAAATTGACACGATTTTGCTTATTACACAGATGGTGATGTCAGCTACATAACTTCATTTGTCATAGCATCTTATTACCCACTTGAAATTCTGAGTGATGGAAACAATTAAGGTTGGAAGAGGAAAAAAACCTCCTCACGGTTCAATCAAGTGATGAGAAATCCACCTGATAAGCAGATGTTGCTCAGTTGTTTGTCAGTGTAATGCAACTACCTAAATGATTTTATTTACAACCTGAGGTTTTCCTACCAGCTTATCATATCTGTGTTAGCTTTGCTTAATGAAAATAGCAAAACAGAGGGATTTTTTTTTTCCTAGCCCCACATGTTGAGCTGAGAACTCCTACAATATTTTAGGAAAGTCGGGGCTGTCATTGTTGTCATCTAGACAAAAAGCAGGAGGATGGTGTTATTTTGTTACTGTGACATGTTTCTAAATGTACCTTGTGGATTCATATAACCATAGGATGGTATGTCTGCTGATGACTCATGCTGACTCACCCACTGAGCCAGAATTTACTGAGCCTTCTTCTGTGCCCACACACAGTGATATGATTTCCAGTCTGAGTGAATTCTTTAAAATTTAATTTAGTAGGCTTTAACTACAGAGACAGATATGCTTCTTCAATAGTTGCCTTAATTTGTTTTTATGTCTTATTAAATGTGTGTTCAGATTATGTTTTTCAGAATCCTTTGAAATCAATTTTGAAAATAATGTGGGTAAGTGCAACTGTGCTTTCCAGAGATGAAGGTCTGTCTGAAAGCTCTGGAGGTAGAAGCATTGATAATCTACTGATGCCATGGACCTAAAGGCCTAATACATAATCACTGCCTCTCTGCTGTGGCTTTAGCAGCAGTGCTTGTGGGCCTCAACTATGGTAAGTCCCTAGGCGAAGACAATGAATCATTAATTTAAAAAAAGACAAGTTGACCTGATTCTGTTTTTATTTTTAAGACTGAAAAACGTATATTGCCCCTCTGCAATCAACAGAATTAAATGGCATAGAACTAGGTGTGAAAGCAATTCTTTAAATGCTACTAGAGATGTCTTCAAAGTGATTTTACTTTTTCTGAAATAGTAGAAATTATATGGAAGATTTTAATGGGAACATGATCAGTCCCATTATTTGTCCCTCTCCAAATTCTAGTCAAAATCTGCTATGGTGCAGCAGCCTGAAAAGTAATTCCTGTTGTTACAGTATAGGCTGTAGTGACCGAGGAGACAACTACCCCAGTGAGATTCTCTCTTGGAACCAAATAAAATTTCTCTTCTATCTCATACTTTTTGATGAAGGCTCCTATGTTTAGTTAAATAAGGATTTATGATAGTCTCATTCTGACTACATTCTGATTCTTTACCCACCACAAAAAAAAAGCTAAGGGAGTCAAAAAATATTTTGCTTGGACTACTTCTGCATAATTTGCTTTTTAAACTCTTCTGACCAATAGCTTATGAGTGTTCAAGCAACAGAAAATTAGATGCATGTACTGTCCCCCAAAATAAAATTTATCAAATGCTTCAGTAAGTCGATTGAGGTGTCTAGACTTTTCTGCACCTTTCCAATATTCTGAAAGAACAGTAGATGCCCCCAAGCCACATACCCGTCCCTCTTTCTCTGGGA
Source organism: Passer domesticus (assembly GCF_036417665.1). Lineage (NCBI taxonomy): Eukaryota > Metazoa > Chordata > Aves > Passeriformes > Passeridae > Passer > Passer domesticus. Next base: position 93,792,376 of record NC_087476.1, read on the forward strand.
TTTTTATGTCACTTCTCAAAAGTATGTCAGCTTTGACAGTGGTTTGGGGCTCTGTGTTTTACTTCTCTTGCTCCTGCAGTCAGTCAGGCATGATTCCTAATCTGCAAGAATTCATCTATGATTCTGTCTTCTCTTCTCTGGGGTTTACTAAATTGCCCTGTCCTCTAAATCTGAAAATGCTGGATGAGTGGACACTTCACCCCCAGTGGTTTCAGCTTCACTGACTTCCTTGTACTTTGAGTGCACAGTCCTTTGTTTTGCTTTTGGAGAACAAAACCCCCAGACTTTGTCTTTAGTCAAACATTCCTACCTACATCATAGTTCACACAGGGCTTTCTTGTAATTTTGTCACTAGAATTCAGAAGCTGTTGGGTTTGGCCTTTGAGTTAAATGTGTTTGAAAATGGAATATAACTTCTTTTTGTTACTTTAAACTTCAGTGATCATTAAGATTCTGCATGTAATGGAGCATGATACAAGGAGAACCACACAGCTGTATGACAAGGTTTGAGTAGAAGTTGAAATATGTGTTTCTCCCTGAGTCCCCACATGTTCTGGTCATTAACATTTCTCCTCTTGCTGTTGCACTGCCACTCACAGTCTCATTTGGTCCAAGACCATCCACAATTTCTACCAAACAAGCACAAAGGACTCAGCTCTGTTGTACTCCTGTGAGAGGCATGCTCTGCAGTAGAGCTGCCTGCTTTTGACATGCTACAATGTCCTCAAAAGAAAGGAGAGGCCCATATACTGCACTCCATCCTTTGCTGCAGGACACAGCAATTTCCTGAAAGTGCCATAATTACTGAATATATACAACAGGTTGCTTGCAGCAAGTTCTCCACGTTGAAGAGACGAATGCCCAAGAAATATATCAGCTGAAAGTAGATTAGTATCTCCAAGTAATTCGGGCATCTCACTGCTGGTCTCCTGCTTTCCAAGCAGTGCTACAGACCTGTGAGGAGAAAAGAGTGATTACTGGACTAATTGTTCTGACAGTAGCTCATTTCTAAAAGCTCTCTTTCTCAAGGGGCTCAGGTCCTTCCTGTGTTTTATTGCTGGGAGGGAAAGGGCTTCTAGAAAGAATGGTGTAAGAAATAGGCTACTGCCAGTACCAGAGCAAGTCATCTTGCCTACAGCCTATTCCAGAGAGCCACAGACTGAATAAATAAACCTAGAGGTCATAGCCACTGGATGCTCCAGCTATATTTGATGTCTCTGCAAATACTGTATCTTCCTTTCCTTTTACTCTTGGTTTATGAAAAATATAATGACAATGTGAAAGTGATGTGGTGGTAATTTAAAAAAAGGCAACATTTTTTTTTCAAGGAGTGAAAATTTCCAAGCCCCCTCTAAAAATGCAAATAAGTAGTTTATGGTGTTAAGCTAATACTGGCCTATCTTAGGTAAACATACATGATTGCAAAGCCTGCATCCAAAGGTCCCTCTCTAGCCGAATAAACAAGCACTGAGATTTTCTGTACCTCTGTAGCTTATTCACTGCTAGCATCCAGTTCTAAGTACCATACTGTGATATGGAAGTGCCAGCAGTGTGTTTGGCAGTGTCCACTATATACTTACCCCCGTGCTTATTACACTTCAGCTGTGGAGCCTCTCTTAATTATTTTTTATTTTGAACACTTTATGAAAAAGCTGACCTTATTAACATGTCAGAGCTTTGTGCAGTAGCGCTCTCTGGTAATTATGTTGTTATTCTTTCTTTTCCAGCTTTCAGAATTTTGCTGTTATTAGACCCTTTTGGAAGAGACTGTAATATTTACATTTCTTGAATCTTTTTAGACATGTGAGATACTCACTTAGCTTCTCCTGGCAGCTGTACACTCTGCGGTTCCCTGTGGCACCCTAATTTGACTGTCTTGGAGTTCCACCTGTTCTTCTACCTCGCCCCTCCTTCCCTGTGATTTGTTGTATCCATGGCAGAGCTGCAGCACTGTGTAACTTCCAAAAGATTTAATCTCAGTTGAGCACCTGCAACTGTGCAATCTACTCTGTTCAATAAATGCCCCACTGGCAAGACTTCTCCCATAGTGTAACACTGACTTGCTGTTTGTTAAGAAACACCTTGATTTTTCAAATTTCTCCCAAATTATGGATATCCTAAAGGTTTGTGAGCCAAGTCATTTAGTTGGACATGATGCTTCTTTAGAAATAACATTCCTTGTGGCTGACACTTTTACTTGAAATCACTGTTATAACAAAGTAAAGCTAAATAGGGGCGAAAAACTCTAGTTTTTTCTAGTTGTAAACCAAGGGTTAAGCTTCTGATTAAAACATGGAAACAAACACACAAACAAAAAGCATAGAAACAAGAAAATCCAATTTCAATACCTACATTGTTCTGGCAGTCACTCACAGCTTGCCTCAGGGAATCAAGGAGCCAGTACAGGATCAGGATCAGGATCTACTTCTCCGCTGGGTTTTTCCTGCCCCTGCCCAAAGCATGAGGGAATTCCCAACTGTGAGAGAGGCTAAACCTCAGAACATTTTTTTGGACCATTGCCCTTCCCTTGCTTCCTTTAATTTAGGGGCAATTCCAATATATAGTATGGCAGTTTTGACCAGAGTTGTTTAGATGAATGCAAATGAAATCTGTTTTCTCTTGCCTCAAAAGGAATAATCTCTGAGATACAGTGATCCTTAGACATGCTAATTTCCAAATGTAGGTTTACCTTCCCACTTGGAAAGTCAGTTAAATTATAACTTGATTTGGGTCTCCATTTCCCAGGCAGTGCAACTTCTTTCATCAACTTTTTTTCATGCCTTTTTAAGATCTCCTAAATTATGTACAATAAACCTATCAACTGTACATCAGACCCTAACCTCACAGCTTGTGAATTGCTTTATTCATAGAGTTCAGACATGAGATGCCACTAATAATGATGATTGGTTAGGGTCTGGAGCATTTTCTCAAATTTCATTCCTCTTCCTCATTTATCATATCAGAAACTTTGCAACTATCACAGTAACTTCCAACTCTAATTCCCTTACCCATAGTTAATTATAGATTCCCTGGCAATTGCAGAGTTATTTATTCCAGAGTTTCTTGATCATGAGCTGGCTAATCAGAGGTCTTCTGGGGGCCCTTTCACTTTCAGAAATACTGCTTTTAAAATGTCAAGTCCTATCATCAAGGCTTTGTTGGTTCTGTTTCATTTTTGTACTGCAGAGTATAAAATTAATGAAACCGCTCATTTCTGCAAAGTGGAACATTCACATTTAAATTCTGATGTCCCCTTGTCACCAGCTTTCAATAATCTTCAATAATCTTTCAATAATCAAAATTGGAAAATATTGTCTAATAATTTGAAATACGCTTATTTAGTTGGGGGATTGATAGCCTGTTAAAAAGGTGTGCTTTACACATTTCTCTGACTTAGTAGCTCTCTAGCTGGAATAAAGGGCTTTCCCAACATGCTTATGGTAACTGTCAGTCCTTTGGTGGAGTGTGGGAGCAGAGTTTGTAACCTTCATTGTGTAGAGAGTCAACAAGACTGTTCTTATTTTATCTTTTCTCTCATATAACTGTAACTACTAATTTATTTTTGTGTTTCAAAAACATCATGAGATTTTTATTTTTCCTTTGGGAGGAGCCAGTCCTCTACTTCTTACCTGGCTGGTGTCCCTGCCAAGACTGGTGGCCCTCTGGCCTGCGCAGAGCTGACCCCAAGGGCTGTGATCATGATGCTGGTTTGTCTTTGCTGTAACAGGAGGGAGTCACAGTGCTCGGGACCGCAAAAGAAATAAACAGCACACTTCATGTTGACACTGTTATTATGGCTGGCATATTTTGATCATCTCATTTTCTCTTTGATACTGATGTACAGTAAAGTGTGAACATTATCTTTGAGCTGCAATCTGATCTTACTGAGCTTTAAGTGCAGCGAAGGGCAGTGGATTTTCTCTTCGGCAGCAACACAAACAGCGGGAGCTCTGGAAATTGTAGTGGCAACAGCAGCTTCTGTTGTGACAGTTCTCTCGTAGGTCACCATGGTGAGAATGTATCTGAGTGTTGGGTTTTTTTCCTGTCCAGACACTAATAATTTCTAGAATCCAGAATAGCTTATATAAATTATTACCCTTGTAATGAATTATATTTATGCAGATATGCTAGCAAGAAATACACATATTTTCTTTTTTAGGAGGGATTTAATACCTAGACAAAGGATTTGACAATACTTTTAAAATCTTAAAACAGTTGTTTTGTTGGTGTATAATTGGAAAAAAACCCCAAACACCATTAATTGAAAAAAAGGGTAATAAGCAACAACATGGAAACTGGCCTACATTGTTTTCAATAACATAAGCTTTGTGAAGATTCATTATATGCTTATATGTTTTAAAATTAGAAGTGTTAATGAACTGCGCAAGACGTGGACCTGGATTTTACATGTGGAAAGAAAAGCTCTTTGCTCAGAGCTTAAAATTGAAATAGCTGGAATGTGACAGTGTCTGACATGGGCAGCTTTGATGGTCAGGGACAGCACCCATCAAACTACCCTACAAAAATGCAGAAAAGAATAATTAACTCTTTTTTTTCCCTTTGAATGAGTGGCTCCACTTGGACTCAATGCTACCCTTCCTGTCAATCCTACTGGTCACCTTTACCTCCCAATCTGGTGTGCAGCCTGTTGATCTCATTGGAAGAGCTGGCTGTTGGCAACTCTTTCACTGAGTCACCACCAAGTGTTCCCATTACCAAGTTCACAAAAGTCCCATCTGCAGCTCTGGCCTGCTGGGCCACTTCTGGGATTGTGCACCACCGGTATGGATACCAACAGCACTGCTTAGCCATTATGAGATTTAAGAGAAAGGGGCCCTTCCCTTGCCACAAGCTGAATTTTCTTAGTTTGATTGATTTCTGGCCACTTTTCCTTTCTATTTAAACTGTTATTCATCAGTTGCATGCATGTATAAATTACTCAGCAGTCCCTGCTGTGGTTCAGCAGAAACGCCAGGAAAAGGTTCAGTGCCCTACTGGACATGCATGAAGTTTCTGTTAGAAGACCTTTTTTCCACCCTTTGTCTTGGAAAAAAGAAACCTTCTCAGGACCTGCTTTGTTCATTGTTAATGTTTCAAATGTGTGTTAGGGCTGCCCTTCACACTGCACAGTTTGGTTGCTGGTGTTTTTCCCCTAAGAAAGATGGTGAGTCACATCTATTCCAGTTTAACAGCTCCTCTGATCTTAACAGAATGCCCTCAGCAGAAACATCCTTGAATGATACAGACCACTCACATAGATCAGATTGCTTCTGCCTGATGTGTTGCCCCATTCCAGGCAGCTTCACTTACACATGAGAACAGAGTGTGCTACAAGACCCCGCTCTCACTGGGGTCCTCAAGCTGTTATTCTTCCTCAGCAATGGGGATAAAGAGAGATGACAGTGAATGGAAATGTGGGAAGGTATTTTTAAAGTGCCACTGATTTTATGTGGGAAGGTATTTTCAAAATGTCCGTGATTTTATGAAGCAACCTTTGCCACTGTCCCAGGTAATTACTTATCATAGTTACTGTAAGGAAAGGTAAAATATTAACAGTATTGATAATTAACAGTAATTAATTAATTGAATTAACAGTAATGATAATTCCAAATGAATTAGGAAATATCACAAAGATTAAATAGGAAGCTGTTAACTTGTCATTAGATTACTATTAGAGATTATGGTTAGGAAAGAAATGTAAATGGGCAGCAAAAAGTAGCCATGGAATTGCATTGACAGTAAGAGGTCTCAGTTAATATCTACATGTTTCAGTGATAATCTCTTCAGGCTTTTTTTTATTTTTACTGTCATGCTTACTTTTAAATTTTCATTAGAATGATCTCAGCTATAAAACTTTGTGTCTATGCAGCATTTGAAAGATGTTTGAAAATTGAGAGGATATTGTTACCAGAATTAATCTATTTTATGGAGCTTAAAAGCAAGCTTGTTAGGGAAGCTCGATTGACTTCTTCAATAACGTAAGCTTAAAAGACGATAAGAACATAAATATTTTACAGTTGATATGCTTAAGCTTTTGGACTATCTTAAAACATACTAAGCTCTCTTAAAATACTTCAGTCAAAGGTAGAAAAGATTAATCTAAAGTCTGGATAGTCAGTGAAGAACAAACTAGGGCAGTAGTAAAGATGAAGACACATTAGGGATGGTGGATGAAAGTAGTCACAGCAAAAGGTGGTATTCCAACACCAGAGCAAAATGTTTAGCAATATTTTAGACTGGAAGAGGAGACATGTCAGCAAGAAGTTAACAAAACTAACATTTCCAATCTGTGTCCTGTGCTACCTACAATACTGCACTGAGCAGCAGCTTCCCAGTGGCACAGAGGAAAACTGTGAACACGTGCTCACAAGTTACTGAGTTAGCCAGGCAAATTGTTCCTTATCAGCTAGGATGCTATGGCAGCCTGTCATAGCTGAAATGAACACGTTTTCCTTCGGCAGCTGGGTGAGCTGGGAGCACACACAGAGGCAGCTATTACAGCTTGTCTGTGGCGTAGTAACTTATTAAGCCATGCTAAGTCATGGCTTAATTACAAACTGGCTTGACAGCTTGTGGCTGTCTGTCCCTACCCAATTTAACAACATGAACAAAGATGAAATGAAGGCAACAGAAATAATCATGGCACAAGAACCCCTTCAGTTTGTTACATCTCAAAGCCAGCTCATGGCTGCTTGTGTGCATCTCCGAATAAGTACTTCCACACTGCCAATTAAGTGCCTGTGTGAAGGCACTTAACCTGTTGCCCAGCCACGCTTAAGACTGCATTTGTCATTCTAATGCTGAAGCTGAATGACATTTCATATCATGCTGTGATAAACTGCCATATTCTGTCCTTCTTTGTCATCTTTTTGAAGAGATGAACTCCCAGCAGCTAGCAAAATTTTCTTATACTAAGGTCTTGCTTTTATACTCTTCAAGTGAACTGCATTTCTATTTCTCCATCAGTTTAAATGTATGTGGTTTCCTAGTTTTCCTTACTGTTGGCACCCCTAAGCACTGGGTCATTTACAAATTTATCCCCCACCACTTTCTTGTATCAGTGTCATTAAAGAAAATATCTAATAGGTATAAGCCCAAAACTTATCCTGGGCCCTGGGGAAGTGTGGGGGGTTGTGATGGTAGGAAGAAAAGAGACCTTTACTCAGACACCTCATTTCTGATCATTAGATTTTGCTTTATCCTCTATGGATACTCCATCATCTCCATTAGTCTCTGGTACTGCTCTGCTAATTCCTGTCATCTTCTCCTTTATCTAGAAGTCAAATGATATTATCAAAGGAAGATCTTAGGTTAATCTGGTAAGGTGCACCTTTAGTAAACAAACATTACACTTTCTCAATTCCTGATATACGTACTTTAAAAAGCTTACTACCACACAAGTGATTTCATTTGACACGATTTTCTGACTTGTGGAATGGGCACTATTTGTTCTTTCTGCCCAGAAGCTGCAGACTGTGTTTTGCTTTCATCTTGTATATAATACTAGCAATTTCCTTTTCCTCCTAGCTATTAGCCATCCTGCCCTCCAACCCCATGTTCAAGATCACCATCTTTACTGAAAATTGAGGCAAAAATACACATTTAATTTTAGAATCAGATGTAGACTATTTCTAAACCCCACTTCTTCCTCAACCAAAAGCAACCTCACTTCCTTCTTACACTATTATGTCACGGTTTGATAACATCTTGCTGTTTTTTCAGATGCTGTTTGGTTTTTTTTTTCATAAATCAATCTGATTTTCCAGATAAATTCTCTATTAAATGAGAATTTGAAATCTCACTGGCTATTTCTTTGACCCAAGCAGTACCATCTCTTCAGCAATATGGACTTTTCTAACTACTGCCAAACTTTCCACCTGGAGTCTGGAATGATCTTAGGGCCCTCTTCTCTCAGTAAAATCTGCAACCATCTTTTCCAAAAATATATCAGAACTGAATTTTGAGTTGCTTTATTATTCATTTTTTATTTGTAAAGCATCACTTTTTTGACATGGAATATTATTACACACTTTTATTTTTACTTCTGTGTTTGCTCAACCATAAATTCCCTCTAATCCACATGTTCTGGTTAGGAGCTGAGTGTTCTTTTATCACAAGGAAGGTGTCCTAAATTGTTTCCTAAAATTCCTCCATGGTTTTTTCCCCCCCCAAAGTACTGGAAATAGTATATCCACTTTTCAATTATTTCATTTTGACACAGTAACATTACTTTTTTGCCTTTGTCTGAATATGTCCTTTTTTATTTGCTACCCATCCTACATTCTTTCTATTCCTCACTGCTGTATTAACATTCAATCTTCCTCTTGTTGAGCAAAACCAAGGCAAAATATTACATGAAACTTTCAAAATTTTCCCTGTTCATTTCTTAATGTGAGGATGACCTTATTATCTGTGGTGATTTCCTTCCTTTCTTCACAAATGGTGTAATCTAGAAGGGGCACACAGGCAAGTGGTGAAGAGCTAACTAACTACTGTTGTTTAGTGAATTAGTTTCCATGGGAAGTGTACTCAGCTGAAAAATGAAAGAGTTTGTTTGCTTTGCAGATAAAAAAGTAACCATGTACCATAAATATTGTCAGTGTCTGAGAATGCCTTGTTGTGAAACCAGAGCAGTCACCATTTGTCAAACTAGTATGAAGGCCAGTTAAAACACTAGATGTATACATGCTTCAGACAATCAGCTAACTTTTAAAAAACAGAGGTAAAAGGTGAGAAAATTACATGAAAACACTGTCAGATCAAGTTGTTTCCCAAAGGTATTGATTTTTGCCAGGACCTGATTTACAGTTCATTAATTTGAACATTAAACAAATGTAATTATTGAGATTTGTCAACAGCTACTGCTAAAAGGACAAATTTCCCACCAATAACAATAGAACATTCAAAAATGGGGATTTTAAAAACCCTGTAGAACTCACGTTCATTCCTCTTTAGTGTAATATCAAAGCTGTTTGCAAATTACCTTTATCCCATACTATTTATTTCCCATGTATTATCATTTCTGTAGCTCACAGTTATTTTCATCACCACTAAGAATAAAATGGGCATTGCAGGTATTAAAAAATGTCGACTCTTTCAGGCATGCACACATCACCGTTGATCCAACACACAAGTTATTCCCACAAATATCCTGCCTTGGTAATCTTTAACGAAGCTTAACTGGAGCCAGCCATGAAATGGCACAAAATCCCTGGATTAGCCATTAACTCCACATTGCCACATACAAACCATTATTTCACCTACTTATTACTCCACTGCCCGCCCCTGCTGCCTGTCACTGCTGCTTGCTTCTTGCCACACACTCCTCTTGAGCAACGCCAGTGTTGAGTTTTAGCCCACAGAAACCAGCCAGATATGCACATTTTCTACTGATTAGGAATGTGCTGTTTACACTGGGCTATGGACTCATGGGCACAGTTTTCAGTTAATCTCTAACATTTAAGCAGGTCATGTTTGAAAAGCAGTAGGGGATATCACTTATTACTTTAGAGAAAATGTAGGGTAATATTTATTGTTTTGGGAAGTCCATTCTTCCCAAAGAATTGTAAAGGTTGTACAGCTAGTGAGATGATATGGAAAGCAAGTATTTTACTTTTTCAAATTTGTTATAAAACCATATATGAAATTAGAGCTGCAGGTGAAAGGAAGGGGATCAGAACCCCTGTAAAACCTAGAAGCAAGGAGGAAGGCAGGGTAAGAAAGTTTGAATGACAACTAAAAGCCTAATTTGTGATTTCTTGCAGTATTTCTGTAGATTTTTGTTTTAGCTGTCACTGGGGGAAGAGTGGCTGCTACAGTAAATCAGAGGAAAGACTCAGTAGTAACTGAGTACACAATGTAAATACTGAGCAAAATTATCTAATGCTACCCAGGGTATCTCTCTGGCAGGTACCCAAGAAGCAAAGTAGAGGATGTAAACAGGGACCTGATAAAATTACAGCCCAGTTCCATACCTGCTGAAATCTATGCAGGATATACCATTACTTTAAAAAGTGTCAAGCTCTCAAAAAATTCCTGGTGAACCTCTTGAAATAAAAACAGTTTCAAAAATCCAAGAAATATCTAGGCTAAATAAATTTTGCATTAATCAACCCTAATATATAGCAATTTTTAGGCAGATTTGTCATTGCTTTAATAATACATTAATTATATTTAAATGACTATGAGATATAAGCCTGAGGAAAGAAAAAAAAAGAAAAAAAAAAGAAGAAAAAAGATCCCTAGCTATATAAAAGTATCTTGAGTCCCAGATCATGTGGACACTGCAAAGTTAACTAGGTTGATTGGCAGCTGGGTCTGGGCACTCAAATTAGCTTGTCTGTGAGCAAGTTTTCTATGACAGAAGGGGAACCGCAGTCTCAGCATTCTGGCTCTTTCTGAACTGGCTCACGAGTGCCTGTGCTGAGGCAATCTAGGTTTCATTCTCATTCAGCTCTATCAGCTGGTAGGGAGCTCTGGGAAGCAGCCCTGGCGCACAGGGGTGAACTGTCCCATTTCTCCGTGCGGAGTAGATGCATTTGAGCCCACAGAGAGCAAAGCATCGGCTCTTAGAGCGGCAGCTGCATCAGCCACACAAGCAAAAAAGCACCCTCAGAGCTCTGGGCAAGGATTTCTAACGTGAGTGGTGATGCCCATGGCCTTGGAGGTGAAAGCTGCACAGTGTTTTCTGCACTGTGGACATAACTCTGGAGGCCCTGGAAAAATAATCCCATCATGTGCCTATGTGGAAGACTGGGAGACAATTTCAACTCCAGATAGAAAAGCTCCCATCTTTTTGAGGGTCAGTTCCTTTTGAAAACACTCCAGAAAATGAATAGACGAATGAATAAAAATGCTTTACAAACAGTGTTTAGAGCCATGGTCTCAAGTCCTGCGTGTGATGCCGATGTACTCAGTGCATGGGGAGGAAACGCCTCCGTGTAAGGAAAGGGACAAGAGGCATCAGTGAGCTACAGTGTGGGAATTATTATGCCATTTCTACAGAGAGCACTCTAAAGTTTGGGTTCTGGGAATGTAAGGCAAGGATATCCCTTCCAGCTTTCCAGGAAGCCTATAGGGTATGGCTGCAGCAGCTGAACCGCCGTACAGAGCTGTAGGGACAGGAGTGGGTCCCTCTCCAGCGAGGTGAACCGCAGCTGGCTTCAGCCAGCCATTGACTGAGAAAGGTGGGAATAGCACGGGATTACGAGGGATCAGACAGATTTTCATGTTCTTTCCTAAATAAACAGTTTTGGTTCTGGGCAAGAAAGAAGGCGGAGGGCAGGCTGAACCCAGGGTGTCCATTACGGGCTCCCGCGGCGGGAGCAGCTGCCCCTTCCTGCGCTTCCCACCTGCGGGACTCGGGGCTAAGAGGGGATTTGGGGGTGACCTTATCACCTTCCACAAGCACCGAAAGGAGGTTGTGGGTGTCGGCCTCTTCTCCCAGGCAAGCAGTGGCAGGACGAAAGGAATTAGCCCCAAGCTTTGCCAGGGGAGGTTTAGGCTGGTTTCCTGGGCATCAGGAAGAGTTTCTTCACAGAAAGGGAGATTAGACATTGGAACGGATGGTGGAGTCACCATCCCTGGAGATGTTTAAGGAAACACTGGATGTGGCACTCGGTCTAGTTACATGGTGGTGATCGGTCAGGGGGTGGACTCGGTGAACTCAGGAGTCCTTTCCAACCTGATCGATTCTGTGACTCAGTGACTCTACTCTTCAGGCGGCCCTGGCGTCAGCAGGCTCGGTGGGCTACCACGGGCGACCCCGAGACGCCTCACTCGGGCACCCGAGCAGGGCCGCGGCCCCTGTGTCCCCTGAGCCCCGCGGGCAGATGGGACCGCAGAGGACCGGGACACCTCCAGCCTCGCTCTTTGGTGCAGCACCCCCCTCAGCCCCCTCAGCCCCCTCAGCCCCGGCTCCCGCCCCCCGGCCCTGCCAGGCGCTGCGGGTCCCGCCTGGGGCGCCAGGCCCCGCCCACCTTGGGCGGGACGCCCGCCCCCGCGCGCCCTGATTGGTTGGTGGTGATGTAATCGCGCGCACATACGGGTACTCCCCACTGCCCCCCGTGGGGCACGGGGGCGGTCGCGCGCCTTTCGCCCGCCCCGCGACCAATCGCCGTGCGGAGCGGCTCGGCGCGCGGGCCGGACCGCGCTCCGCTGCCCCGCCGGCCGCGCTTGATTGGCAGGAGCAGCGACCAATCAGAAAAAGGCACCCGCGGGTCGGTTCACGCCCACTTGGCGAAGCGGCGGCCGGGGCGAGAGAGGCTGCGGGAGTGGCGGCGCTGGGAGCCAATGGCCTGCAGGCAAACCGCGCCGCCGGGAGGGAGGGCATGTGGCGGCGGAAGGGAGGCTGGGAGGGGCGAGGGCGCTCGCTGACAGCCGCTTCCGTCAGTCCTGCCAGAGGCTGCGAGGCCGGAAAAAAAAAAGTGCGGAGAAAGACGGAGTCCGTGCGCTGTCGTCTTGACTGACGAGAGCCGCAGCCAATAGTTACCAAAGCAGGCGGGGGAGCCCCAATCAGAGAAAAGCTTTTGGGCGGGGCCTGCGTGTGAGCGGCGAACGCATCTAGCAATGACAGCGAGGAAGGGCTGCGCCGACGGGGCCGGCGGCCAATGGCCGGCGGGCTGGGGCGGGCGGGGTGAGCCTGGCCCCGCCCGGCTCTCCCGAGCGCGGTGACGCGGGCGGGGGGACGGCGGCTCCAACATGTCCGCGCTGCTGGCGGCGCTCCGAGTGCGCGACCGGGCGGCGGCGGCGGCCGGCGGCGGCCAGCGCGGGGCGGCGCGCACCTGAGCCCGAGCCAGCACCGCCCGCACCCGCGCCGGACCCCGCAGCGCCGCCGGGCGCCGGGGGACGCAGGGCACACAGGTAGCGAGAGCGGCCGGGGCAGAGCGGGGGAAGGGGCTGAGCGGGCGGGCCGGGGCCGGGGCCGCGGCGCCGGAGGAGGCAGCGAACACGGCGTCTGGCGGGTGCGGCTCCCGGGAGCGAGCGGGCGCCGCGAGGCCCGGCCGCCGCCTTCCTCCCGCCGCGGGAGACGAGAGGGCCGGGGCTGCGCTGACACGGCCCAGGCCCCGCACGGCCCGGGGCCGGGCAGCCGGCAGGCCCGGCCCGGCCTCGCCTGGGTGGCACCGGGCAAGGCGCCGGAGGTGTCCGGCGTGTGGGGCGGCTGCGGCCGGAGCCGGGCCCGCGCACGTGCATGGGCCGGGCCCAGGGGAGTGTCGGGCCGGGCCCGTGTCACCGACGGGCCGTGCGGCGGGCACGGCCCCGGGGCCGGCGGAGAAGCTGCCGTGAGCCCCGCGTGCTTGTGACGAGCTGGGAGTGAAAACACAGGCAGATGGGCAGTGCCTGGGAGCCTTTAGGCGAAAGGAGTTGAAGGCAGTTCTTACTCGTAGTTTGGAGCTTGCTGGCTCTGCGAACCCAGTGGATATACTTTTACTATAATTTACAATAATTCCTCTCTCGTAAAGAGGGAGTCATTCTGATGAGTTGAGTTGGAGGCAGCTAGAAAAATCTGTACCTGTTTTGTGTGCTGCGGTAGGTTGAGGGATGTGTTTATACCGTGGGGATGCAGGTGGTGGGTGAAACCACATGTGTTTGGGAGTAGTGGTACAGGAAGGCCTGTGAATTTAGGAGTAATAGGCAAACAGGCTTCTGTGTGTTGTGAGAAGTAAGGTGGTAAGTTGGCAGGCGTCTAAAGGCTATGGAGGAGGGAGGCTTTGGGTGGTAGGGAAGCCTGTGTACAAGTTACAGGCACAGTGGTAACAGGTTGCTACAAGGTTCTGGACTTGTTTTGTTTCGTGGCCACTGTGGTTAGACTTAATGTGCGAGACCTTCGTGTGTAATATGAGCTGGTATGTGGACAGCAAGTCATGAGTGTTCCTGCTGCTGTGCTTTGGTTTGTCTGCTGCTCACACTGGGAGCTGAGAGAGATGCCCGGCTGTCACCAGCTCGGTGAGCTCTCTGTCTGGTGTGTGGAGATGGGCTAGAGCAGAAAGCAACGTGGTCTGTGTCCTGCATACTTGAGAGGAACTGTGAGTTGATGTTTCACCTGTAATGAAATGGAAAGGCTGGATATTTGTTGTTTGGTTCATGGAATACAAATGGGAAAACATGTAGCAAATGCCCGGTGTTGGGATCATGATAGTACTTTTTGGAGAAAAGTCTGCGCATGTGCTGGGGAGCTGTAGAACTGTAGTTATATATGTTTTTGACAGGCATCAGGCACTCTCCATTTCTGTCTGTTAGATCATCAAAGCTGTCTTCTTGTAGGTCAATTTTCCAGGATGACTGTGGACTATGGGAAAGTGTGGGGGCTTGGGTGGATGTTTGGGTATGGTTGAAAACGGGGGGAAGGATGAATTTGTACACAGGGTGAAGATTATGTTAGGGTATGTATACATGTGTGTATCAGGGGAATGGTATTTGTGCAAAAGGGAAACTGGAGTTTTCGTATTGCTGAGTTAGTTAGTCTGTGTGTAGAGAGAGGAGGCAGGCGTTTTTGGCTGAGGCTGTGAAAAGTTGAAATGGTGTGGGGGAGGGATGATGAACTGGCTCCAGGGTCCTGTACAGGTTGGAGGCTGTAGGGATTCTGTGCTGCTTATAGTATGGAGAGAAGTATTTTATAATTATGACACCTGGTGAAAATGAAAAAAGTGAATAAAGATGATGAGGCCCTTTAGTACTGTTATGAATATTACTGGAG